>NW_020837977.1:10678393-11076430 GCF_003676395.1 Aethalodelphis obliquidens | reverse complement strand
TGCTATGCGGCTGCTTCCCACTAGCCATCTATTTTACGTTTGGTAGTATATATAAGTCTATGCCACTCTCTCACTTCGTCCCAGTTTACCATTCCCCCTCCCCATATCCTCAAGTCCATTCTCTAGTAGGTCTGTGTCTTTATTCCCGTCTTACCCCTAGGTTCTTCATGACCTTTTTTTTTTTTTTTTCTTAGATTCCATATATATGTGTTAGCATATGGTATTTGTTTTTATCTTTCCCTCAGGCTGGACTTTTAACTACCCGTGGCAGGCCTGTCTGGATTGGCAGTCACGTGGGCATTTGGTCATGCCTGGGTTTCAGCTGCTCTGGAAGATGCCTGTCCCTGGGTGGTCAGCCATTCCTCACACCACACTTCAGTCTCAGGTGTCCTTGACAGAACACACCTCTCCCAGGTGTCCTCAAGAGGTTATCCTTTCCAGACAACCTTTGGACTTACTTAGAATTCTCATTTTCTTTTCAGGCTTTTGATGATGTGAATCTAAGGTCTGCTAATTTTTGAGCTTGCCTTTTGTCTGGTATAATTTCTCATGACTATAGCCAAAAGAACATTGAAATTAATCGTATTAGAAAATGAATGAACATTTGGAGACCTCTTCATTTAAAACATAAAGCGTTCTTTTCAAAATATGAACAATGTAAATAATTGAAACCTTTAAAATTATGCTCCCTCAACCCCTGTATGTAATTTGCGTGATCATGCATACTGTATCGTTTATATTTTAAATCAGACCATTCCAAACATACTCTCAAAATTTGGTGAAAAATCTATTTGTTTTCATAGCATATGGTTTAAAAGAGTTAAACACACAGCCCCTTTATTTATAGAAATTAGCATCTCACTGATGACACGTTCCACGTTCTTGCTGAATGCCATGTGCTCTGTACACGGAACTGATAGTGTATTGCTGAATATTTCTTGGTAAAGCCCACCTCTCTCCCCAGCTCTCTATTACCCAACATTCCTAGAGCAGCCCGGGGTAGCTACAAGGTTAGAGCATAGTTATTGTAATGGTTATAGGGACAACGGAGTACTTGGGAATTATTCTGCTTTCAGCATAGAACACACCTGAGGGAATGCTTGATTACTATGGGAAAGGAGTGTGAAAAATGCAATGGGCCAAGGAAATTGCTTGGGTTTTCTAGATTTTCTTGAACGTTTTTGTTAAGACTTTGTAAAAACAATCATTCTTAAAGAATGTTTGGTTTTTCCTCCTCATTCTTGTGAAAATCTTCACTTCTGTCAATTAAAAAAAACAAAAAAGGTGAACATGACATGGAACGGTTATCTCCAGATCACGGGTTCTCAGAGTGCCATATTCATATACGTTAATTGACCTGAGTTGTTATTTTAAGGAATTAATGATAGGACGTCAATGACTATACTTCAGCTTTAAAGATGAATTCACAAATCAAGTCGTATTCAATGTGACTTCGGCTCTCTGGTTGTCAGGAAGGTCTTTTTCATTTGCCCTCTGTATGCCTTAATCTTGTCCCTTTCATCTTTTGTTTGAGGCTTTGAGAAAATGTACCTAAATTCTGTTGCGAGAAAAATAATTGGCAGGAGCTTACCAATGCCTCGTGTGAGTGGAGTGGCCCCTGTTACCTGTGATCTGGGCGAGGCCACCAAGGGGGCCTGGCCAGAACACTAGCTTTTAGTAACTTGCACTGTTTTAGGCAATAGAGTGGGGACTTTCCTTGCTGTAAGTAAGAATTATGTAAATTATGAGAGCCAGTGGTTAGCACTTGATACTAGAAGTACAAGTGACTGTTATTCTCTTCTTTATAAATTCTTGCTTTTGGGGGGGATGCTAAATTTTTATTCAAATACTTAGTTTGCACTGGAAACTTTGCACTTGAAAAAGTGGATTCACATACCCAAGATGTTCCAAGCATACTTAAAATTTTTCCAGTAGCTGAATCGAGCATTTATTTTTATATAAATTTAAATTAATTATATACATTCTTGCATTTTGCTTGAATTTCTTTTAAACATCTAAAAAAGTAATTTAAAAATTAAGATAACTAGTTCTAAGGTTAGTGGTCTGTACTTATATCCAGGGTTAATAATTTAATTTAGCTCATATGAGTTAAACAAGAGAAAATGTTTTAGGGATTGGCATCTCCAGAGTAAGAAAGATTAGAGGGAAACATACCAAAATATTAACAGTAGCTGGTGGGGGTTAAAGTGATTAAAATATTTTTACACTTGTTTGTATTCTCCAAAAGTTCTCTCGTTAGGCATGTATAACCTTTTATAATTAGAGAAAGAGGTCCTTAAAAGCATTGCTAAGGGCTGTCTGTATGCCTAGGTCTCCAATCCTGCTTTTATCAACTTTCTAGTTCCTTTTCTTTGCACTACAGAAGCAAACAAAAATACAGAAAAAATTTTTAGCTTTACAGATGTGTCTGGAAAGATCTTGCCAACCTGCCTATTCATGCCTACTTCACTGGAAATAAAATTTTGCCCCAAAGCCTAAAATTTCACAACAATTAGAACTCCTATTTACAAAGTGCAACTAGCTGTGATTTCTTTATTTCAGTCTGGTTAATGATTGTTGCTTTCCTCCTAAAATATTATTTCAGTCCTCAGAAACCTTAGCGACATGGGCATGGTGTGGGAACTGTGTCATCATTTTGGAGCATGGAATGTTCCAGGGGAAGAAGACAGATCTGAATGGAGCCCTACATGGAGGACTCTGGGCAGTGAGAGTCAGGGAATGTGCTCTAGCAACTTAGATGTGAAAGGAAGGGCCTGGAAAATCTAGGAGATTTATAGAATTAAGAAGGCACATATCAAAATCAAACCTCACTGATTGAGAGTTAATCTGCCGGGTGATTCAGCCTTGGGAGCAGAAGGGATAGATGAATTGTATGAGTCTACAGGGTCTTATTGCAGAAATACCAAGAAGGTTCAGATAATCACCTCCCCACCAAAGTCTGTTAGAGCCTGTTGGCTGATACTTGAATTATATGACTTTGGTATATACCAAAGTATAATACCTTCAGCTGGAGTAATGCTTTTAGAGATAAAAACAGGGGATGGGGAGTGACTGCTGGTGGGTGTGAGGTTTCTTTCTGGGGTGATATAAATATTCTAAAATTAGATAAGGGTGATCTTTGCACAACTCTGTGATGATACTAAAAACCACTGAATTGTACAATTTAAAAGGGTGGATTTTTTTGATGTATGAATTATACCTCAGTGAAACTATGATTAAAAAAGGCCCTTCCCTTCTCCTCCCAAAATGATACAAGCTGTCATTTAAGTTTTAGGAAGAACACATAAATTAATAGCAGAGTTCAGGAAAGAAAGCAGTTTGAACATTTGATTGGAGGACAGATGAAAGGAGAATCCTCAAAGGGGCAAAGGTGAAATAACTAGAAAGTAGTGATGACTGACACTTTAGTCTAGACCTGCATAGAAAACCCCAGTGTCCAGAGGGCCCCGGCTGGTAAGGTAACCTCGTGGAGAAGTTCGATGATGAACCAGAGGGGGTGTGCTCCCTCTAAACGAGGGCAAATCATTATCACCATGTGAGACTCTAGGCTCACTTTTGTTGCAGATTTTTTTTTAATGGCCATCTAGAGTTTTATGGCATATCTTATTTTTGAATGCTGGCAATCAATTAAGAAATGAAACAAATTTAAAAATCACGTCAGGACTTCCCTGGTGGTGCAGTGGTTAAGAATCTGCCTGCCAATGTAGGGGACACAGGTTCGATCCCTGGTCCGGGAAGATCCCACATGCCACGGAGCAACTAAACCCGTGCGCCACAACTACTGAGCCTGCGCTCTAGAGCCCGCAAGCCACAATTACTGAGGCCCACGCGCTTAGAGCCCGAGCTCCGCAACAATAGAAGCCAAGACAATGAGAAGCCCGCACACTGCAATGAAGAGTAGCCCCCGCTCACCACAGCTAGAGAAAGCCAGCACGCAGCAGCGAAGACCCAACGCAGTCAAAAATTAATTAATTTTAAATAAATAAATAAAATTAAAATAAAAATCAGAAGTCAAAAAACACTTGTTTGGGGATTCTGGAATGGTCACATGGGTGTTTCCTACCCCAAGGCTAAGCCCTGGACTCGTTGAGGAGTTGACAGGATGATTTGAAGGGCAGAGGAGCATTTCCAGAATTCCCATCTTAACATCCAATCGTCCCAGCACCTTTTGTTGAATAAACCTTCCTTCCTCCCTGATCTGCTAGGCAGCGCCGCTGCTATCATATTTCTGTATATGCAAGGGCCCTTATCTGGCATTCATTTCTATTTCACTGTTGATTTGTCTATCCATGAGCTGTTATCAAGCGTACTAAATCCTATAGCTGGGTAATACATCCTGTTGTATACATATGTGTGCACACATGTATGTACACATATATATATACACACACAGTCATACATATACACACTCATATATATAGTATTTTTAAAACAATCTCAAATTTATAAAAAATCGCAAGTGCAATACACATAAAACATGTTTTGTTCCTGAGTAATTTGAGCTAAACTTACAACTTTATGCCACATCACACCCGAACACTTGAGTGTTTATTTCCTACAAACAATGACAGTCTCCTATGCAACCTCAATACAGCCATCCAAATCAGGAAATTCACATCGATACGCTGTTGACATGTAATCCACATAGCTTTTAAAGTCTGCCAATCATCCTAGTAATGTCCTGGATAGTGAGAGGATTCACTTCAGAATCATGTTGCATTTTGTTGTCATGTCTTTCTGGATTTCTTCAGCCTGCAATAGTTCCTCAATGCTTCCTTAAATTTTATGACTTTGACACTTGGAAAGATATATTTTAGAATATCCCTCAATTGGCTCTGTCTCATCGTTAGGTTCAGTTTGTTCTTTGGCAAGAATATAGAAGAAATGATGCTGCACTATCCTCCTTGCATCCTATCAGGTAATGCATGATTTTGATTATTTTTCGGGTCATGTTTTACAGATGCTGTTCACTTTGATTAGTTGATTAATATGGTGCATGCTGGTTTCTCCCTGTAAAAAGTAATCCTCCTTCTTTTGTAATGAAGAAGTTTTATTGTTGGGAAAAACTTGGAAACAGTAAATATTGCGTTCCTCGAGAAAGTTTTATTCATTCGTTTGTTCATTTATTTAGATTAGTGTAGCTGCATGATTTCTAATTTATTAAAAAGGGTATACTCCATTCCTGTCATTCTTTGTTTTAATACTCAAATTATCTAATATTTGGCCAGTTGAAACTACTTCAAGATGGAGTCTGTGTTCAGTGTGTGTGTGTGTGTGTGTGTGTGCGCGTGTGTGCTTAACAATTATTTTTATTGGAGTATAATTGCTTTACAATGTTGTGATAGTTTCTGCTGTACAACGAAGTGAATTAGCTATGTGTATACATATATCCCCTCCCTCTTGAACCTCCCTCCTGCCCTGCCCAAACCCACCTATCTAGGTCACCACACAGCACCTAGCTGAGCTCCCTGCACTATACAGCAGGTTCCCACTAACTATCTGTTTTACACATGGTGGTGTATTTATGTCAATCCCAATCTCCCAATTCATCCCACCTTCCCCTGTCCCCCCAAAAGTTGTGCTACTGCACCTTAATATTGCAGTAATTTAGTAAAACTTTCATATTTTAAAAGAAGGACATAACCCCAAATAGCTTTATTTTTTAATATATTTATTTATTTATTTATTTTTGGCTGCATTGGGTCTTCGGTGCTGCACGCGGGCTTTCTCTAGTTGCAGCAAGCGGGGCCTGCTCTTCATTGTGGTGCGTGGTCTTATTGCGGTGGCTTCTCTTGTTGCAGAACACAGGCTCTAGGCACGCGGACTTCAGTAGCTGTGACACGCAAGCTCAGTAGCTGTGGCGCACGTGCTTAGTCTTTCCGTAGCATGTGAGATCTTCCCGGACTAGGGCACGAACCCACGTCCCCTGCGTTGACAGGCGGATTCTTAACCACTGCGCCACCAGGGAAGCCCGCGAATAGCTTTATGAATAAAGGGTCTTTTATGATTGGGTACCATATGTCAAGGGAAACCCCTACCTCTCACCAGCCTGATATCAGAGCATCTTGACCAGGGGAAATTCTAAGAGCTTCCAAATATCAAACACATCTGTTTCTCAGATCACATCCAAACACAAGGAGATCAAGGCTTATAAGAGCACTGATATCATTAATTCCAATAACTTTTATATTTTTACTACTAATAAGTAACTAGTTTAATCAAATGTTTTGCTAAATTAAACTGCTTTGAAACATCTGCTTTTCCTCCCCAAATTAGCAGAGTATAAATAAAAGAGATTAAGCAGGCTAATCTTCCAAAGACCATAAATTACCTCTGATGAAGAAATAACAGAATGTCTTTCTTTCAATATTTTTTGTAAACAACATTAACAAATAAAGCTGAATTTCTAAAAAGCTAACTTTAATTTGGGGTTTTCATAGACTATTTTTAAGATTTTTAAATATATTGATTATAGATATTTTATAAATAACTATATATTATTTATATATACATATATATTTATATTACATAAAATAAAAAACATACTAAACGCTGACAGTGGAAATAGTTTTATAGTCAATTATTATTAAGCATTGCATAGTGGGTTTGCAAACAAGAAGAAATACAAAGTGAGGTAGTCTGTGGAGAAATGATTAAATAAATAAGGCCATTTAGCATCTACCACTAGCCAAGTGGCTTTCAGAAAGTTCTTTAACTTTTCTGTAGCTTTGGGTTTTTATCTGTAAGAGACTGAGAATAGCAGAACCCATGCCCTTATGAGATAATGCATAGGAAGCATTTAATTTAATGCCTAACGCATAGTAGGAACTCAATAAATGTAAAATTTCAGTGAATCAAATCCTACTACTAGATGTGTAGACTATGACTACACTCGATACTGAATAGAGTTTTCTGTAGTCTAAATGAACACTTTTCCAAAGGATTGTCTTCTGCTTTATAAGAAAAATGATACATGCTGAAACTCCTAGAACCTTAGGTTGAAGTAAGATAAATATGACATCAAAGATCAGTTGACTGCTGATACAGCACCTCACAAGGTGGTAGTTTGTTCGTGGGGTCATTGGATTCTGGTTTTGTAAATGGAGAAATATTATTTTGTGTAGATCAGAGTAGATCAGGTTGTCTAGAATAGATTCACACTGAATAAAGTGACAAAAGATGGATATGTGAATCCAAATACCAGTGTGTTAATTTCTTCTGTCAAGCAAGAAGTACTTTAACTCTCTGTAGAGGGTATCAATAGTGAATCAAATGTGTGGTTTGGTGAAGGGGGAAAAGAAAGCATCGGGGAGTGGATGGTTTTGAGGAGCAATATCCTTTACACCAGGTAAAAACAAAACTCATGATCTTCTCTTGTAACAAAGCAAAGTCCAACTTTCTAATTAATGGAACATTCTTTTCTGCTAAAATCAGGGTCTTTTGTCTTTACTCAGGCTGTGTGAAGATTGTTAAAAGTGTGCTCCTCGATTTCATAGTTCAGTCTTCTTTGGTTTTTCTTTTTCCTTAAGATTTTTGATGTGGACCATTTTTAAAGTCTTTATTGAATTTGTTACAATATTGCTTCTGTTTTTGGTTTTGGTTTTTTGGCTGTGAGGCATGTGGGATCTTAGCTCCCTGATCGAACCCACATCGTCTGCATTGGCAGGCAAAGTCTTAACCACTGGACTGCCAGGGAAGTCCCCACTCTTCTTTGAAAATCATTGTGGCAGGCTACATTTTTCAAAGATAGCTGCGACAATCTCTGTATCTTACATGTTGCTCTTTCCAGTCCCCAGTAGGAGGTAGAGACAATATCTCAGTTTCCTTTAGTCTGGGTGAGCCCTGTGACTGCTCCAGTCAACAGAGTATAGCAGAGGGTATGCCGAATGCCTCCAGAGGTAGCTTCACAGGCCTGGCAGCTTCTTCCTGATCTTGGAACACTGCCTTTAGGATGCTCCTCAGGGACCCCGTGGGTACCATGGATAGACACTCCAGCTGCAGTCTCAGCTGAGCTCCCAGCCTATAGCCAGCATCAACCACCAGTCCCATGTGTAAGCCGTCTTGAATGTCCAGCCCATGTTAGCTAACCATAGCCCCATGTTCCATCTGACCACAAGGGCACGAGAGACCAATCAAGAGCTGTCCCGATGAGAACAGTCAAACCACAGAACTGTGAGAAACAATACGTTGTTTTCCTAAGCCACTAAGTTTTGGTATAGATTCTAGAAACAATTATCTACCATCCCACAGTCCATCTTTTGCTTCAGCTAGGTTGGGATATTGAATAAGCTTTTTAATCTTTTGTATTCAGTTATTCAGTAGTGACTTTCTCAAGCCTTCTTCATTCTTTTTTTTTTTAATGTATTTATTTTTATTTTTGGCTGCATTGGATCTTCGTTGCGGTGCGCGGGCTTCTCATTGTAGTGGCTTCTCTTGTTGAGGAGCACAGGCTCTAGGCGTGTGGGCTTCAGTAGTTGTAGCATGCGGGCTCAGTAGTTGTGGCTCGCGGGCTCTAGAGCGCAGGCTCAGTAGTTGTGGTGCACGGGCTTAGTTGATCCGCGGCATGTGGGATCTTCCCGGACCAGGGCTTGAATCCGTGTCCCCTGCATTGGCAGGCGGATTCTTAACCACTGCACCACCAGGGAAGCCCCCATTCTTTCATACAACATATATGCATTGCTATGATATATCAGGTGCTGTTCTAGATGCTGGGGATACAGAAGTAAAAAATCCCTTTCCTTCACAGATATTATTTCTTATCTTAGAGAGACAAACAATAAACAAAATAAGTTATAAGGGCTAAGAAGTAAAAACTACAAAACAAGGAAGAACATGAAATGTTGAAGGAAGAATTGAGTTGTGGAAGTTTTACATAGGATGAGCAGGGAAGGCTTTCCTGAGAAAGTGAGTAAGTACCTGCAGGAAGTGAGTAGATACCTGCAGACCTAGTGAACGATGAGGGGCAGAGGAGTGTGCCTGGTGGAAAAGAGGACAGGTCAGATAGAACAGGGTGAAAGGAATCAGAGACACAGGCAAGAGGGATGATGTTGGGCCTTTTGGCTCACAGTAAAGACTTTGACTTTCATTCTGAATAGGATAAGAATCCAGAGAGAGGAGAGACATAATCAGACTCCTGTTTAACAGAATCATCTGAGTATTGTGTTGAGAACAGACAGCAAAGGGGCACAGGCAGGGAGACCAACGAGGAAACTATTGCAGTCCTCCAGATAAGAGATGATGGTGTCTTGGATTAGGGTGATATCTGATGAGGGTCAGGGGTCTGAGATTTGATTTTACCCTACTTAGAAGGTCATATATTAAACGGTAACCGTTTCATAGATTCTGGCAGAAGACATGAGACTCTTGTGTCAGAGACAAAGGACTTTATTACTCATGGCATAACAAGCGGCATGAGCGTTGTGTTTCTGTTGGTTCCCCTTGTCTTGCCAAGTCCCTTGGAGGCAATATGGGTGGACCCAGATGAATGCTGCATAATTGGTGGGCATGTGTTGCAGCTGAGGAACACTGAGCTTGGGAAATCCATCTCATTTACAGCGGTAAGCAGTAAGCCAGCTTGCTCTTCATCCTGGAGGGTAACGTTGCCCATTCCTTCAGGTGGCTCACTGCAAACATAACCCTAAGAAGTGTCCTAAGTGAGGAGTGGTTGGGACCTGGCATTCTCGGGATACTTCGGAAGAATGTACAGGGATTCTCAGGTGGGTTGCCTGGCGGGTTGGAGAGAAAAGTAGTCAGATCCTTGACATATTTTTAAAATAAAGTAAATAAGATTCTTCTGGGGGCTTTGTTCTTAAGATATTTTTCTAAATGATCAACGTTTTATCGTTTTATCTTGTTTGAGAACAATTTTATCTGCAGAGCTCTGGGAGTACCTTATATTCACTTCCAGTACGCTGAATACACCTCACCCTACCCAACTCTAAATTTCAGAATAGTGCACCCAGGTCACAACATGCTTGAAGATGAAAGAATAGATTAACATCTGAATATTTTACTTTGTCACAAAGTTGTCAACTAGTAAGATAATGCACTAGATAATGTAGTTTATAAAAAGTGGAGAAATTATAATTTAATTTTTTTCTAACTAAAGAAAACATTATTTTCTTGTCACAAATTCTACTTGTATCATCAGGTTCTAGAAGATAACCGCTTTTTAACAGTGTTTTGCATTTGTGCAAATTTCCAATTATAATCAACTTCCCAGGGGATATTCAGATAACCCAGGACAGTACTTTTGCTTTAAACAAAATTTACTTTTCTTTTAAAATGCAAATCAAAAGGTGGAGGTAGGAAGTAAACACTGAAACCTTTCTACCGTCCTGAACTGGGGGTTGGGGGTGACGGGTGCACCTCTGTGAGGTGCTTAGGTACAGAGGGGAGGGCCGGCTTCTCCCCACTGGCTGTGAGTGTTAGGTGTCGCCTGTCAGTGCTTTGGCTGCGAGACACTTGCTGTTGCAGCCAACCTCATGTTAGATTTCACAGGCAGAACCATATGGTTTCAAAGATCTAGGCAATTGGGAACCAACATATGGTTTCAAAGATCTAGGCAATTGGGAACCAACATTCTCTTTGATCCTGCCTAACTTAAAGGCTACAATATGGTGTTTGGAAGTTCCCTCACGTCTATCGGTCTGGCGTCTTCGTTCTCACTTACTGAATTCAGGTCACTGAATTTCTTGCCTGGTTTAGGCCTGGGGCTCCACACTGGCCTCCCTCTCCCAAGTGGTCTGCGAATTCCCCAGCCACACTAAACTACCTCCCTTTCCCTCCATCTCTCTGTCCTCAGGGCCTGCGTGTGTTACTGCTCTCTCTGCCTGAAAACCTCGTCATCCCCCCATACTTCCTTCTCCATCTTACAGCCCATTCCTGGAGACCTCCCTTCATTGAATATGAACTCATCATTAAGTTCTCGCTTCTCCCATGTCTAGGCTTGGTGCCCCCCCTAGGGATGGCCATGGCACCATGAACCTGACTACGATCCTAAACCAGGGGCTGGGGGTGATGGGAGGCCCACTGTCAGGTGCTCAGGTGTGGAGGGCGAGAACTGGCTTCTCCCTGCTGGAGGTGCCAGGTATCGTCCGCCATTATATTTTCTAGTTGTCTGCTCACCAGCTGGCAGACCCACAAGGCAGTGAGTGTGTTGGCCTTGCTAATCAATACATCCCAAGTCCAGAAAGATCTCAATAATTATCCCATGAACAAATAAGTGGATGGAGGAACAGGTGAGCATGTCAAGGTTCAAGAAGGTGTTTGTTGTAATTATCTTTAGCAACCTTTGTGTTCATGGATTGAAACTCACATGGCTCCTAAAGACATGTTCTTTATATATAATTTTCAAATGGGGGCCGAGGAGAAACACCTTTAATTCAATCAAAATGCTGTCAAAGGAGTTTATAAACCATTTTCTATAGTTAGGAGAGAGGTGGGCTCAAAGTGCTCTGTAAATAGGGTAATACTATACAACAGTTGTCCTAGAAAATTACTTAATAACAACTCTTTTGCTTTCAAATCTTTCCTGATTTTTACAATAAATTATATGGTCATTCTAACTCTAAATACTTCGGAGATAAAGGGGAAAGGAAGAAGACTTACACCCACACACACAAAGAACATTTGGAGTTTTTTCTGTATTTCTGAAAGTCGAAAATGCAAAGAAAGCCAGTGATACACCCCAACTCTAGTTTGTCAACGATAAAATTTTAATTTACTCAGAGCTATGCATAATCATGATTGATCATAAAAGGAAAGGAAGTGATTTTGTAAGAGCTTCTTATGAAGTTACTCCCAGTCTTTATCAGTTACTCAAAGATAAACATTTATGAATTTTTTTTATTTGGGGAAGTAAGATTATTTCCAATTAAGAGCTGAAGATTAATGCTTCCCAGAGTTCTTTTCAAAAGTCTAGAAAATGAGTCGTTATTTTGGGTTGCCTTTTGTTCCTCATCCTTTCTTTTGACCTCAGCTGATTGTTAATTTAAAAAATAAATTGATACAAAACAATGAATGTATAGTAACTATGTAGTTTCTTTGAGAGCTTCCTCACTGGTTCACATATTAAAACACAATTCTGCGAACATCACATTCCCTCCCCAAAACTGGTTGAATTTATTAAACGGAAATGCAGGAGGATTAGTTTAAGTCAAGAAGTTTCATTTCTATAAGATCGCTTAAGCCTTTGCAATGAGATCATTTCTAGTAGTTTAAATTGAGATTTATTCCATTTGAAGAGCTCATCTGTCTCTATAACGTGGCTAAAATGTACCATGAATTGGAGGCTTTTTTCATAGAGGAAGTTGATTATTCAGTGGATACCTCAAGTTGAGTAAGATTACCCCAAGAGGAATTAAAGACTGTGTTTTATCTTGCTTGAGCTATACCCTAGTCATGAAGTTGCCATCCAGATCTTGACATAGGAGGCCAAGAATGCCAGGTGATCACCTCCTTCCACGACTAACAGCGGGGCCTTCCCATTTCTTTCTTTATCTCTCACTGTCCCATCTTAACCAGTCATTGAGTCACAGTATAAACAATCTTGTCCTCAAGCTGCCGGCTGCTCTCTCTGCTAGCTTGGCCTATGTTCTCCTACTATCTCTCCATATTGCCATGCATTTGACGAGGAATAAATGTCCCCTCTGATGTTATGCATTAACTTCTGTGAGACCAAATCTGTGCTTCACTCTGTGATCTCCATAGTGTTAGCTGTGGCCTTTCTGAGCTCTTTTCATTGTTCTGTAGGTAGAACCTGATTCACCTAACTCTTGAGCAGGTCAGAATCAGGGTCCACAGTATATTAGCAGAATATTGTACTGCTGTAAGGCTGGTATCTGTCAAGCCAGGGTGAACCCCGGTCACCTGTGAATTCACCAGCTTTAATCATCCTCAAATCTTATGGAATTTGTCCAGACTGGAAGTCTTCCTATGTTTTCTGGTTAGGATTCTATTACCTTGACTGGGATTTGAACATGAAGAGTTGTTTGCTGGGCTGAGGCTCTGATACTCTGCCACTTTCTCCCCAGGGGCTCTTAAAATCCTGACCCCTGGTTGGCATCCTGGCCCACGACGGGCATCAGTCACCATTATGCAATGTTGAGCAGTGCCACTGCTTTGAAACTCTATTCCTGTTCCCCTCTCATGACTGGCAATCTTTTGCATAATGTGTTTGGTTGATCTCAATCAAACTTGGTTTTGTCATGCTTATGAGACCCCTTCTTGAAGGGCACCTCTACACCCAGCTTGGTTTTATTAAGATAGACCCCACTCCTTCCTCATCCCCTGTGGCTCACTGTTGATGTTCCAGGGTGTCCTTCTTCCAAGGCCTCTTAGGTTAGGACCCCTGTAAAGCTGTACATCAAGTTCAGTTCAATACACATTCATTCATTTCTTCCCATGTTCAAGTATATTGGGAAGGGGGGGTGAGGATGGTGAAATGGCAGAGTCGCAGCCTTGCAAGAACTTGTGGCATGTGTGCAAGACAGACATCTTAAGAGGTAATTTTAATGTGCTGCAAATAAAGAAGAGATTTACCTATCAGCTTGCCAACTGCAGTATAAGGACTTGAGTAATGCTTATTAAATTGCATCTCTGACATGGACGGGCTTTGTTCCCTCTCTAAGCACCACTCCCAACCCCCTCTCCACATCATATCCTTCACCTAATTAATATCCCCCATGTACTTCTTTAGTCAGGAGAAAACCACATCCCTGATTTCTGCACCTTTGCCATATTCATATCTGGGTAACACAAGAATCTTTATGAGAGGGACAATTTCCTCTTTATTCCATAAAATCTTGCAGTGTTTAATTAGCGGAAAATAAACAAATTGGTGTTTAGTGAGTACTGTTCTGTTAGATGACATAAGACTTCTGTATTTTTTTGATCCACAAGGAAAATTTAACTTAGGTGACAGTTACTATTATTAGCATTTATCAAGTGCCCACAGAATACTAAGAATGCCTCAGAATAAATACAAAGGCAGCGTTCCATCCTGTTGTATTTACAATGAGATAAGAAGTATGTGTAATGATTCTCAAATTTTAGATCTTAAGCCCTTTCCTCGCCCCATTATGATTATATTTTGTAGCCTGGTTTTCTTTATACCCTCCAGCCTCTCATGACATCAGTCTCTTAACATGATAGCTTTCTCAAGGAAGGGTGTATACTTAGTGCTGAATATGATCAAGAAATAGTTTTATTTCTATGTTACCCAGAAAGTAGTATTTTCCTATATTTCCACAGTGCTTTTCTTATCTTTTCTAGCAACACTTATACATACTTAGGTAGCTCTTCCTGTGTGCCAGGCACTATTCTAAGAGCTTTACAACTTGTTTAATGCTCACAGCAAGTGCATGAGGGATGCAGTCCCCAGTTGATAAGCCAGGAGAGCGAGGCACTGAGATTAGGTCAGATGGAGATGGCTGGAGCTAGGGTCCATTGCTGTGGAGTCTACCTTCCTCAACCACACCACCGAGCTGCCTCTCCAAAGTGGCTTTAGTGCTTATTAGCACCTCCAGGAAAGGGTGGTATACGAGACACTTATTGCAATGCATTCTTGGTCCACAGCCTTCTTTCTGAGAGTTTACTCCTCATAACTCCTAATGAAGGAACAGGCTTCTCTCGATGTTATTTCTACAAGGTCACTTGTCTCTGAATAGACCAGTCTTGAACACAGGACTCCACCTGGGCCACTAAGGTTCTCTCTCCTGGGAATTTGGAATCAGAACCCCATCAGACTGGAGACTGAAGCTGTGTAGAGTCAAGGCTTACACAGCCATTTCCTGCAGTGCTTGCTCGTGTGTTTTGGGCGTATCTCGTGCACTGCTGCAGAGAAAAGCAAAGACTGCATGGCCTCAGAGAGATGGAAAGCATGACTTTGATGACTGTTTTCCAGTTTCCACCTTGAGTTCATTGTCAGATCTACCTGCTCTTCCTGCCTCGGCTTCATTGGATATGACTGTGTCAGAATTTCTATTCGTTATAGTCAAAGTTGTCAAGTTGTGGGCAGCTAACAGTCACACTGGTCATCTAGGTACTTGTTGGTGAACAAGGTTATTCGTCATTTATTACCATTCTCACTCTCATTCTCACCATTGCTCCTTCCCAAGTTTACCTATAAAAATAAAACTATTTCTGGAAAAAGGGGGGGGACTTGAATTTTATTAGCAAATATTTCAGAAAAGTTTTGTTGATAAATAGTTGGAAGTGAAGTTCATTGGGTATAAGTCAAAAGATGGACAACTTCAGGAGATTTCAAGAAAAGGAGAGAGGGGCTTAGCTACAGAGGGGACCAAAATGAACTTGAAAAAAATTCACATTTCTACCCAGGACTGGCCTTAACTTAGCTTTTGAAACAGCCAGTTCTTTAAAGTAGAAGGCAACCAAAGTTAAAGGTTGGAATAACCTGCACGTGCTAATAACCCATCTTATTTCTCCTTTTTAGTCGTGTGATTATTCCAGAGACGGATTTATTATCTTTTTTTTTTTTTTTTTTTGCGGTATGCGGGCCTCTCACTGTTGTGGCCTCTCCCGTTGCGGAGCACAGGCTCTGGACGCGCAGGCTCAGAGGCCATGGCTCACGGGTCCAGCCGCTCTGTGGCATGTGGGATCCTCCCAGACCGGGGCACGAACCCGTGTCCCCTGTATCGGCAGGCGGACTCTCAACCACTGCGCCACCAGGGAAGCCCTGGATTTATTATCTTATGTGTAAGTTCACAAAGGGAAAATCCAAATAACCCAATAATTAGTTGTGGTCATTACTGAATAGTTTCTGACTTGGTTGTTCTGGAGTCTCTATGGAGAATCAGCCCCCAGATGGACATATTTCTTGGTTTGAAAATGAAATCTTTGAAAATGAAATCAGGAAATTTAAGATGTTCTCCAGTTGAGGTTCTATATATTTTTTTTCTTCCTTTATTGGTAAAAAGAAGAGTGATTCTAGGAAGCAATCTCAAGGGCCATCGAAGTATTAAAGCCATCAGGTGTGGCAGGCAACAGGCAGCTCCCTCCTCCTTCAGGGCAGGGCCAGTGGTTCCCATGCAGATAAGGCCCTCTTGATGCTGTGGACTCATAATGGAGTTTTGACTCAAGAAAATTGCTTCTCTTAGCATTTACTATAGCATCAAAGGAACCTTCTGCCCACGGGGGAAAACAGAGATTTTTCTGAGTAATAATTATATACTGCTGTAGAATCACAGCCCTTGGAAGGGGCCTTAGAAACCAACAGGGCTAAATATCAGCTTAAAACCTAAATTTGTAGAGATTTAAGGACCGTGCTAACATGGATATAAACTTGAAAACCAATATGCATTTGAATATATGTTTTTTTAAAGTTTAAGTTTTGCATAAACTGAAAACACAAGTTTTATTTTCTATTTTTTTAAAAAAGTATAATAGGCTAAGATAAGGGAACCAAGACAAAAGTCAAGCAATGAAGACTATTCTGTAACATAAAACAATGTTTGGTATTCTGTAATTTTCCATAATGTCACACGTTACTTAGGGGCTCTAAGCCTGATCTGCTTTGTCCATAGCTAATATTAACCGATATTTTAACAGAATGCTTTCTTTGCGAAATCACCTTATGGCACTCCTTTCAACAGCAGCGTCTATCACAAAATACATTTCAACTGTTTTGCAAACAAACTTTCTTCCAGTTAATAATTAAACAGAGGAACAGCTTGTGGTATATGCTTGGAACTAACTTTACTATATATAGTTGGAAATGACAGGCACACATGAAGATGTGACTGAAGCCGGGTAACATTTAAATATTCAGTTTTTCCTCTGTTACCTTGACTCAAGTTAGTTCCCAGGGTAAAAACTGAGTGGTCTGCCGGCATATGGTATAACCTCCATCTGAGTGCTAAAAGCTGGATGCTGTTTTCGCGAAACAGATGTTGTAGAGTGCAGCAACGCACAACTGACTCTAGCTAACAGCTGGGAATCCTTCGTGACCCATATAGCGAGAAATAAACATAGTCCTATGCTTGGCAAAAGTGTAAGAAGGCAAATTTCCATTTGTTAAGAGCTTATCAACATGAAGAATAAATGTTTTTAGCCATAAACTGATTTTATTCACCAGAGTAATCTTTCCAGCAGCTTATGTGATGGCCGCGTAATATTACAGGCACCCTTTGCCAGATGAAGGCTGCAGTTGCACTGACACAGAGTACAGATGGAAAATAAACATCTGCCTCCATCAGGAGAGAAGACCAAGGACGAGGCTGACAAATATTATCTGGCATGCCTATCTTTGCGGGGAAGCATACAAATGCTGCAGGACCAAAACCACTGGCACTGTCTGGTGTCATCCTTATGTGGTTACTGACCATGAAGAGAGATGATTAGTATGCACTCTCCAAGGAGGCTGCTGCAGATGCCCGGGATGATGTGATTCCAGCGCTCCAGGATCTGCCTTGCTGTAGCCGCACCATTCACGTCGCAGAGCGATTCCATTTTATTTTATTTTTCATGGTTCAGCCGCATTTATCGTCTGCAAAGTTTCCCTTCTTGTCGTTGAATGCCACAAACAAGGGGAGGAGGGAAAAAGAAGAGCTAATCTAGAAAAGATAGAAACATCCTTTTTTTTTTTTTTTTTTTCAGTTGTAGGAAAGTGTCAACAAAGCTGCCTAATCCAAGTTCAAATCAAATGCTGTTCTTCAGATGAGGACTAAACCCCAACATTTTGATTGTGTATCACTGTATTTTGTTACATGATCCAACTTCACCTTTGGCAAAATCCGAGTGGGATAACATATGTTCTGTGGGAAAGGCACATGCGCGTGCGCGCACACACACACACACACACACACACACACACACGGATACACATACATCCTGTAGTCCTAGCACTGAGTTCCTTTTGTCTTCATTGCAACCAAATGATTCATGTGGCACAAATAATATGACAGATGTAGCTTTAAGAATTCAGTTTTACTGTGAGTGTCTTTTTGACTGAACCTTCTTTCATTTTCTGGTATCTCTTGTGACCATATGGAGTTTAGATGGCCGTGAATTCCCTTCTACTAACTCCAATCCTTTTCTGCACCTGGGCACAATTTTGGATAAGGAGGTGAAGAAAAGGGAAGGTGTCAGGCTTAATATACAGGATTATATTATGAGTAAAGAGTACTTTCCCTTTTTGTGAAAAGACAATTTCAGTACTATGGTTTTGGATATATGGATTTTTAATTGTTTCTTTCACTTGACTAATTAAGAAAAAGAGACTTGCTAAAATTCTGATAATCTAGTTGAAGCAATCATGATCTTAACTCTTTACTTGAAATTGTAGAATGACTTGGAATCTCAGACTTACTACTAATAACAGCAAACATTTATTGAGTGTTGCTGTACTTAGCTCTTTATATGTACTAACATACATGTAACATTTAGTCTTCACAAAAATCCTGTGAGTTAAGTACTGTTATTATTAGTCCCTTTTATAGAGGAGGAAGTTGTCACAGAGAGGTTAAGTAATATGTCTAAAGTAACACAGCTCATAGTAGTAGAACCAGCTTTTGAACTGAAAGGTCTGGCTCAAGGGTCCATGTTCTTGACCATGATGCTACCAGTTGTCTAATAAGTTAAAGCTCACTGTACCAAATATCGTGGCATGTTGATTTCATTAATATCAACTCTATTTGGTACGGTATTCAAAAAGATGTTTCATTTAATTATTTTTACTATGTTAGATCTAGTCACACACAAAAGCAATTTATGATATTATAAAGTCAAATAATACACAGACTTATATAAAATTAATAATCCTTTCATCTTCTTTCAAATCAACCTCCTGAAGTGACAAATGTTATCAGTTATGTACAATATTTTATACCTTTTTTCTAGGCTAACAGTTTATCTTTTTTTGTTCTTTTCTGTTCTTTCTTTTTTAACCTCCAGAGGGGGTCATACTTGTACACATTTTTCTGCAATGGAAAAGCACAATATTCCACAGTGTGTATATATAGTATATAGTGTATGTAATATATATACTATACATGTATATATGTGTTCGTGTGTGTATATACACACGATAATTTACTCAGCCATTCCCGTAATGATTGTCATTTCGTCCTTTATATTTGAATACATTAATTTGTTGATTTTTCCCTAATCCACAATGACATAATAGACAGGCTTATACTTATGTCTCCATATGTTTTTTGTTAATATCTGTATCAAACAGTCCAAGAAGTAGGAGTAATCATCAAGGGACGTATGTGTGTTTTTATTAGGTGAATCAAAAATATTTTTAAGTACAAAAAATTTTGGTCATGAAGAACCTAGGGGTAAGACAGGAATAAAGACACAGACCTACTGGAGAACGGACCTGAGGATATGGGGAGGGGGAAGGGTGAGCTGTGACAAAGCGAGAGAGAGGCATGGACATATATACACTACCAAACGTAAGGTAGAGAGCTAGTGGGAGGCAGCCACATAGCACAGGGAGATCAGCTTGGTGCTTTGTGACAGCCTGGAGGGGTGGGATAGGGAGGGTGGGAGGGAGGGAGACGCAAGAGGGAAGAGATATGGGAACATATGTATATGTATAACTGATTCACTTTGTTATAAAGCAGAAACTAACACACCATTGTAAAGCAATTATACCCCAATAAAGATGTTAAAAAAGAAATTTTGGCCTATAGGTATACGCTTATTTATAATTATCTCCACAGTTATTCCCTTTTCAGTCAGCTGTATTGAAATATAATTTACATACAGTAAAATTCACCTGTTAAAGTACACACTTCTGTGAGCTTTGATGCATACATGTGGTTGTGCTATCACCACCACAGTCAAGATATAGAACTGTTCCACCAATCCCAAAACTTCCCAAAACGGCGGTTGTACCACCATCTATCTGTTTGCCAGCCAAAGGACATTTGGACTGTACTCAGATTTGGTGTTTGTGAATAAAGCTGTAATATTTGCCTAAAGGTTTTTGCATAAGCGTTAAGTGAAGCGTTAAGCGTTAAATGAAGAAAGCGTTCATTTCTCTTGGGAAAATACCCCCAAAAAATAATAATAAGGAATTTCCTATCATATGATAAGTATATGTTTAACTTTATGAGAAAATGTCAAACTGTGTTCCAAAGTGTCTCTACCATTTTGCTTTCCCACTAGCAATAAGTGAGGGTTCTAGCTGGCATATATTCTCATCGGTATTTGGTATTGGCACTTTTTGTTGTTATTGTTGGTTTTTTGAGTTTTAATCATTCTAATAGATGTACAGTGGTATCTCATTGTGATTTTAATGTGCATTTCCTAATGACTAATGACATTAAACATCTTTGTGTGTGTATCTCTCCTTTGGTAATGTATCTGTTCAAATATTTTGTTATTTTTATTAAATTTTTCATTTCTTGTTTTTGGTGTTTGAGCATTTTTATATATTCTGAACATCAGCCCTTAATCAGATAATGTGACTTGTAAATATATTCTTCTCATCTGTGACTTATTTTGTCATTCTTTCAAAGAATTGACATTGTTAATTTTAATAAAATCAAATTTATCAATTTTTCCCTTTTGGATTGTGATTTTAGTGATTTATCTAAGAAATATTTGCCTAACAAAGATTTTCTTCTAGTTCTTTCTAAAATGTTTATAATTTTAGATTTCGTTTAGCTGGGTTTAGATATAGTTTTATCTTGGCTGGTTTGGCTATGTTTATCAATTTTGTTAATCTTTTCAAAGAACCAGTTTTTTGTTACATTAATATTTTTCCTATTTATCTGCTAGTAATTTTAAACTTAGATCTATGACCCACTTTGAATTAATTTTCGTTTATGGTGCAAGGTAAGCTTTTTCCGTATCTATTGAAGTAAAAGGGTTGTGACATGGTGAATTATATTAACTGATTTTTGAATGGAGAGCCAACCTGCCTTCCTGAGATAAAGTCCACTTGATTACGATGTATTATCCTTTTTATATAGATTCGATTTAACAATATTGTGTTGAGAATTTTTGCATCAATATTCACAAGGGATATTGGTCTACAGTTTTGTTATTGTTGTTGTTCTCATAAGATCTTTATCTGGGTTTAGTATCAGGGTAATGCTGGGTTCATACAGTGAGCTGGGAAGTGTTCCTACCTCTTCTACTGCTTGGAAAAGTTTGTAGGATATTGACACTATTTCCTCCTTGAATGTTTCACATAATTTACAAATGAAGTTATCTGGGTCTGAAGTTTTCTTTATTGGACGATATAGGAATATTTAGGTTATCTACTGTTTCTTGAATGAGCTTTGGCAATTATGTCTTTTAAGAAATTCATGCATTTTATCTATCTTGTTAAACTGACAAGCATAAAATTTTTTGTAATATTATCTTACTGTCCTTATAATGTCCATAAAGTCTTAGGGATATCTCTACTTTCATTGCCCAAACTGGTAATTTGTGTGTTCTCTTTTTATCTTGGCTAGTTTGGCTATATGTTTGTCAATTTTGTTGATCTTTTCAAAGAACCAGTTTTTGGTCACATTCATTTTTTTCCCTCCAGTACCAGTTTTATTTATTTCTACTTTTACCTTTATTTTTCCTTTATTCTGATTGTTTTGAGTTAATTTGCTCTTTTCCTGGTTTCTCAAGGTGGAAACTCAGATATTGATTTGAAACCTTCTTGTCAGTCCTCACTCAGCATTTCCATGTAGATGGCAGAGTATTTGGCAGAAAAAATGAAAAGATATGGCTGAAAGACATCAACAATTATAGATTTTATAGTAAACAAACATATTCAAATTCCAAAGCTTAAATTAAATCACCAAATGGTAATTTCTTAATTTTTAAAGAGTTGGTATGTGTTATTGAGCATGAAATGTGACTAAACTAGGTGGTATTCATAGAAGATAGCGATTAGTGTATATAATTAGGTGAGGGAATGGGGCAGAACAAATTCACCACCTTATCATTACATAATGAGTTTGACTAGATTTAACTCAGTTAATACTCATTTATACTGAGTACTTCCATTTTCCACAAAATATTTCAGAAGGGGCTTAAAGCACTAAACTAGTGAAACCAGAGGTATGGGGATAAAATAGAACAAAACAGTGCTAGTATGTTAGAGCTGTAAGGGGCAGTAAAATTACCTAGTTCAATTCTTTTGTTCTACTTATGGGAAAATTGAGGTCCAGAGAGGGTAACTAACTTGGCCATCATAACCTAGATAACAAGGACACAGAGTTCAGCCCCATGAAAACCTATGTTATTACCAAATTCTGAGCCCTCTGAAGGCAAGGACCACATCTCTGTTTCTTCAGATCCCCATAGTGAAGAATATGTTTTGTATTATGTTGCAAATAATGAGAAATGTCTAAAGTATAAAAACGGAAAGCATGAGAGAGAGAGAGAGCAAGAGAGGCAAGAAGAGAGAGACAGTTTATTTTGTTTCTTGAAAAAAACGGTTTTCCTGGTTATATTTCTTGTGAATGAACCAGTAAAACAGAGCATCTGAAAAAAAATTCAGATGTCTCAGCATTCTTCCTTAGAGGAAGGGGGACCCTTCCTTTGTTCTCTGTTTTTCTCCTGTTAGGCTTAGACAGGTTTTCTTCAGTCTGGAGTGGTCTTTCCCGGATAGGACCGAGTGATGCCAAGACCTCTCATGTTCCAATTAAACAGTGAAGAAAAGAATCCTTCTTAAATGTGCAGTGCAGACTATGGGTGTAAACGAAATGGAGTGATTAGTTTTGAAAATTAGCAGACTCATCATAGATGCCTCTTAGGCATCTCTTAGAATTCCAGAAGTGTTAAATATTCATGATTAGTATGTTCCCTAACTTTGAACCGAAAGGAGAATGTTTTCCAGCTTGTGCTCATCATGGTAATATGTCAGATGAGAATTATGTATGTTGTTGTTTAGGGAGAAAACAATCATGAAGCTATAAAAACCAAACAAACTCCTCATAGTTTTCTTAGGATATCTGTGGAACAACCTACTTAATAAAAAAACAAAACACCAAGTACACACACACACACCGAATCAACGTTCATTGCTGTAGATCAAAGGTCTAGCTGTGCTCAGAGACTCAGATCTACTAAGCTGTCCTATCTTTTGTCTTCCTTACCCAAGAATTTTACTTAATTGAGATACTCTCATAATCCCCAAATCCGTGAAAATCATAAAAGCCTTAGATGCTTAAAAATCTTAACTTAAATCCTTAAAACTAATTGTCATTTTTCTAACTCTTTACATTGCTCATTTAAATCTCCATTGAGATATAACATTTTGCCAATAAAAGATAATGCCATTCATCTAAGAGAATAACCTCTAATAAATTGTATGTGCTTTGGGGTTAGGCAAAACCTTCCACTTGATTGGTCATTAACATGTTTATATGAATAGATTTAATCAGTTTTCCTTCCTGTGTTATTAATATATTTTGAGAGTAAGCCTCTTCAGGACCAAGAAGCCACTGAAGTTTCCTTGACAGGAGGGACAATGGAAATATAGGACCGTGATTTAGAGTTATACTTAGGAGGACCAGGCCTATGCAGAGCTACAGAAAGGGAGCCTGAGTAGCCATGGGCCCTGTGATGGCTCTGGGCATCTGGGTGGGTGAGAAAGGAGAGGTAAGTGAGGATCGTGAAGAAGGAGGGCAATGGTAACAAATTCTGCTTTTGTCCTGGCTTTTCATAAAACTGACTCTGAAGATGAACATTTGAATTGATGCTTTCTTGTAATAAGATGGAGCTGTGTTATGCCAAATATTTAGAAATATTACTTTCTTTGAGATTATTTTTAGGGATAAAGTTTGCATCTTTTAAAATCACACTACATCACTTAAGTGCATGACAATTAATTTAGAGGCTTCAATCCCACTGGGGAATGGGGAATATTACTGAGACCTTTGCAAACAAGAAAATGGCACTGTAATTTTTCAAGGGCAGAACAAGAATATTAAAAAAAAGTAATGACTTCCTGTTGAACTGACATACTGCACTGAGCCTGTAAACCATTCTCCCTGACATATTAGTCTCTCTGGCCCCGTCTAGCTTCTTTCTTTCACTCTAGGCCTCCTCAAGGAGCAGTCTGGACTCATTCTTTTACTTCCCACTTTCAGCTGACTTCTATCATTCATTGGAATATCTTGGGGGTTTTGCTTGTGTGTTTCTAATTTTTATTTCATCTTTTATTGAGTTTTTAGAAATTGAAGTATAGTTGATTTGCAGTATAATATTAGTTTCAGGTGTACAACATAGTGATTCAATATTTTTATAGATTATACTACTGTTAAGGTTATTATAAAATAGTGGCTATATATCCCTGTGTTGTACAGTACTGTATATCCTTGTTGCTTATTTATTTTATATAGTAGTTTGCATCTCTTAATCCCATACCCCATCTTGTACTCTCTGTTATCACTTATATGTGGAATCAAAAAATAAAACAAAAGAATGTATATAACAAAACAGAAACAGACCTACACATATAGAGAACAAACAAATGTTTGTATTTGCTTTTGCCTTTATTTTTGTACTGAAACTGCCCCAGCCAAGGAAAGACCTTCAAACTAGTAAATCTGATGAACACAAGGACCCCCTCACTAGACCTTTCTAGCACATTGACCTTGTTGGCTGGACGGGGACCATTCTCTACGTCCTGGTTGAGCCTGCATCCTGGGTAGATATGTACCTTGGGCAGGTGTACCTGGGTCTCAGGGTGGGGTGTCTTCTCAGGATCCTGCTCCTCTACCAGTGAGGGTTCACTAATGATTTGGGCCCAGGATATTTTCTTGCTTTTCTCCCATAAGGAGAAGGGCTTTATTTTCTGTTCCCTTTTCTAGATTTCATGTGTGGTTTTCCCATGTGTCCTTATGTGTCCTGACATGTGGTCTCCTCTCAGCAGCCTAAGGCTTTTTTTTTTTCTTTCCTGTAGGGGCGAAAGGATAGAAGAATCAAGGCAGCTTTGAGCCTTTTCTATAGCACCTTCTGTTCCCCTCCTCTAGAGCCCCACAGGAGAGGCTTTCTCTGGTTTCTTGCCTTGTTCCCAGTGTTTCAAGTACCTGGTAGGGTCCATGGGGAAGAGCTTGCCAGTGAGTTTGTTTTTTCTCTTTGTCTGTAGCTCTCATGTGTTCCATACTTCCACAGTAGCCTACACTCAGCACTTAGCAATTTGTCAAAATTGAGCCTAAATTCTTCTTTCCAGTTTATATGGTCCCCATTGTTTGCTCTAGGAGAGCAGGTCTTTCATCCAATCTTTCTTTTTTTTGGAGGCACTTTTTTCCTTAGACTTCAGGCTACTTCACTGTCCTGTGACCTCAGCTTTCTAATATGTTCAAAGACAAAATTATGGTTTTAGGTTATTGGCCTTTTTCTTGTTGTAAATATTGGAATGAATTCTTTTTCAGAATTCTACATCCAAAGTGGAGGCCAGAAGTCTTGCCTTCATTTTTGAAAGACATTTTTGATGGGTATAGAGTTCTAAGTTGACAGATTTTTGGTTCTTCATACTTTAAAGTTGTTGATTTATAGTCTTCAGGCCTGCATAGTTTCCAATGTAAATTCTGCTCTCATTCTTTTGTCCCTTTGTAAATAATAAGTCTTTTTTCCTCTGGGTGCTTTTAGTATTTTCTCTTTATCACTGATTCTCTATAATTGATTATGAAATATTTTTGTGTAGTTTTCTTCATCTTTATTTTTCTTAGTCTTTGTTGAGTTTCTTGGATTCTGAGTATAATTTTCATCAAATTTTGAAAATTACCTACCATTATTTCTTTGCATTTTTTTTCCTTTTGTGATTCTAACTACCTGTATATTAATCATTTGGCATTTTGACTTTTTTCAGTCATATCTTTCTGTATATGACTTTCTGTATATAACTATACTTTTTGTATAGTTTCTATTGCTGTGTTCTAATTCACTAATCATTTCTTGTGCAGTGTCTAATCTGCATTTAATCTCCGTTGGTGAGTTTTTAATTTCACATTATCTTATTTTTCACTCTAGACGTCTCTTCTATTTATTCTGTTACTCTTCTTATCATGCTCATCATTTCCTCTTTTTAATATACGGAGTATATCTGAGATAGTGGGTTTAACACGGAGAGTGTTAAATGGTCTGATAATTTTCTCAACCTGCTGTTTCTGTCTGTTTATATTGATTTATCTCCTGGTTTTTGAATTCTATTTTTCTGCTTCATTGTATGAATAGGGTTTCTTTTATTAGATACTAGGTATTATAAATTTTATAATTTATATTTCTTTAAATATTGTTAGACTTTGCTCTGGGACACAGTTACTTGGATTCAGTTTGTTTCTTTCAAAGCTTGTTTCTAAGCTTTTGTGGGGCATATTCAGAGTCCACTTCTGAGGCAATATCCTAGATACTACTTGATTCTTCTTGTATTTGGAAATCTTTCTACTCTGGAAGAACACAGATTCTTCCCAACCCCATGTTAACTCCAGATATTGTCACACTGGTTTTCTTTCTTCTTCATACTTCTTGCCTCAGCCTCTGGTACATCCCTCCCATGTATGTGGTGCAGATCAATACTTAGTCACACACTCCAGAGAAACCCTCTGCCGATCTCTGGAGCTACCTTGATGTAATTCCTTTCTCTGAGTTCCTCGCCTCCCAACAAACTTTAGCCATCTCGGCCTTCCTGAACTTCCAGCTCTGTCTCCTCTACTCAGCCAGACCCCTGGGCTTTAATTGGGTTTCCCTTTGCTCTGAAGGTTTGAAAGTTTCTGTGTGAAATTAGCTTGGACAACTATAGGTCTCACCTCATTTGTTTCCTTGTCTCAGGGATCACTGCTTTTTAGGCTTCTGTCAATTGTCTGAAAATTGCTGTTGCATGTATTTTGTCTAACTGTATAGTTTTTAAGGTGTGTGGGCAAATCCAGTCCCTGTTAGTACATCATGGCCAGAAGTTAAAGTCTCCCAGAGGCTGTTCCTTGTTCTGCTGCACTTCTGAAACTCGGTTTAATCCAAACATCTGCCTTCTCTACTTCTATTTCTGAGATGCTTGGGGGCTGCTGGGGAAAACTCACATAAATCTGAGCGATGGCGACATTGTATTCTTATGGTTCTCAATTTCAGCTGCCTTCTCAGCACCATTTCCCATTACAGCTATTTCAAATGCTTGCCAACCTCTTCAGGTCCCCAATTCAAACATCTAGAATCTTTCTCGAAGCAAATTAACCTCTTTTATATGTTACAGAGGAGATTAAGAGTTTCTTAATGGAAATTCCACAAATCTCCCATCAACATGCCTAAAAACACATCTATTTCCTACTTCTATTTTTCTTCCCATCTTTTAGAAAGATGTGTCCTTTGCCTGTTCAAACCAAGTCCTTCCTCTGTACTCATTACATATTTCCTTTACTCTTTTCTGGGATTTTGATCCTAGATGCCTTCTTTTCTTTGTTACATTGTTCTTTGTCTATGTTTTGCTTGTTATTGTAACTTTATTATTTGTCTGATAACATGATTATGGCAAAAGATTAAAGCTCAGTGGGAGAGTGAAAGCCATTCTCCACACATATCAAAAATTAATAATTGATTTTAAAAGTCAATTATTGCTATTGTTTTTGCTTTTGTGTCGTGCTGTCTTGAAGGACATCCTCCATAACCTTGTGAATGTGGCTGAGCAAGGCCATTATGCAGACCACTGTGGTCCTTTCAATAACACTTTCATTTCCTCAGTGCTGACCTCAGCCAAGGGTTGCCTTTACTCAGAATCCTCCACTGACTTCCTCTCTTCTGCAGAGTAAAAGTCAAAATTCTAAAAATGGCCTAGGAAACCCTATAAGGACTGGCCCTTCCTATTTCTCATCTCCAGTTATCTCCACACCCCCTTCATTTCATCCTGTCCTCACTGGCCTCCTAAGTACCTTGTAAAAGAAACACATTCTGGGTGTATGGCTCTGCTGTTCTGTCAGTCTGGAATCCTCTTTCCCAGATATCCATATGGTTTGTTTCCTCACTTTTTCCAGATGCCTCATCAAAATTCATCTTCCAAGGCCTTCAGAGACTACTTTGCACAAAATAGCCATCCTCCTGGCAGTATTTCACTTCGTAGACCTTAATGTCACCAATATAATATGTTTGTTGATTGACTGTTTCTCCCCACTAGACTGTAAGCTCCAGGAAGACAAGGATGTTTGTATTTTGCATTCACTGTTGTATTAAAGGCACCTTGAACAATAACTGCCATGGAGGAAACACTCAAAGAAATATTTGTTGAATAAATGCTTTGTATTCCTCCTCTGTCTACATTCCGTGGTTTCCTGGAGCACAAACGCCTGTGTCATGAGGTCTCCAGTTGTTTCCGTGAGGTTCTGCTGGAACAATCCTCCTCCATAAATCCTGGGATCCTTGTGTTCAGCCCTGCTCATGAGCCTATTTTCACTCTTTCTTTGAGGTAATTTTATTTCAGGAGTTTTCCCTGACATAGACCTTGGTGAGGCAATTCTGATGCATTTCATCTGGTGTCAGTACCGTCAGATCTCAGGGAGCAAATCTGAATCTTGTGCAGTTGATGACCTAAGACACAACCATCTTGGTCTACCAGGAAATGATAACCTTAAGTGAATCACACAAAGCTCCATATTTTCCTAAGAGACACTTACACAATCCCCCCAATAAAAGTAGATTCCTTCAATTTAAAACATTTTAAAAAACCTATTATCTGCTTCACATATGTAAATGTTAAATTTACATAAGTGCGATTATAATTTATTTACTGTTCTTCACTTAACCTGCTTTCCTCTATTATTATCATTATCATATTCTCATGTCATGGTTGAGAATAGTTGATTTAATCTCTAATATTTGCAACACTTTCTCATTGATTTAAATTTATGACTCTCTTAACATCACTTAAGGAAACATCCTTGTACATACACCTTTAAACTGTTCTTTCCTGAAGAAATTATTAGAAGTGGAATCGCTTGACCAAAATGTGTGAACGTTTAAAATTTAGTTTTATTGCCAAATTATCTCTAGAAAACTGTGCCAATTTATACTCACACCAATAATGCACATTACTGCATAGATTCCCATATTCTCATCATCACTGGACATTATTGTTTTTCGATCTGTTTAGATCTATAAGGAGGTGAGGTTTCAAACTGTTTTTATTTTGCACATCTTCGATTCATAGTAAGGTTGAGCATGTTTCTTATTTATATTATCCACTTATGCTTCTTTTTCTATGCATTACCTTTTCATGATTCTTTCTCATTTTTCTGGTAAGACAATTCACTTTTTTAGTACATTATTAAATTGTATAATATTTCATGTATATAGAATCAAGCCTGTTATTCAAATTATCTGTATGTTTATCTGTTTGTTGATTTTTTGACCTACCAAATTCTACAAGAGTTTTAAAAAGTGTTCCACTACCACCATGGTTTTGTTTAATTCTCCTTACATCTTTAACACCGTCTTCTTTTTGTATTAAAATGCAGTGTTGTTGGATAGACAAAGGTTAATGACCTTTGTGTGCTTTTGATGGATTTTATCTCTTTGGCTTAGTAGTTTCTACTTAGTTGTTAAAACTTTTGCTCCAAAATGAGATATATTTTGCACTTTGTCTTCAGAAGTTAGAGCTTTCCTAAAGCTCTATCTTATATAAAATCCTTTTCTTTATTTTTGCTTCTTTTCTTTAATTTCCTTTGCTATCATAAAGGGAAGTTCTTTAAAATGTGTTTTCTTTCCTGGATTTCTCAGTTTTTGGTTTTCAACATCCCATTTTTAACAAGTTCTCTCTAATGATCTTACTCAAGTTAATTTTAGTTAAATAACAATAGCAAACAAAGTCAAGCAAACCAACAAATAACTCCTCTCCCCGATTCCTTTTAAACTGGAATACTCTTCTAGTCCTCACTTTATATACTTTTTTGTCTCTTCATAGTTAAGTTACACAAAAGATAGTCTTCATTTTTTTAAATTAATTAATTAATTTTTGGCTGTGTTGGGCCTTTGTTGCTGCACACAGGTTTTCTCTAGTTGCGGCGAGCGGGGGCTACTCTTCATTGCAGTGTGTGGGCTTCTTATCACGGTAGCTTCTCTTATTGCAGAGCACGGGCTTTAGGCGTGAGGGCTTCAGTAGTTGTGGCATGCAGGCTCAGTAGTTGTACCTCATGGACTCTAGAGCATAGGCTCAATAGTTGTGGCACACAAGCTTAGTTGCTCCGCGGCATGTGGGATCTTCCCAGACCAGGGCTCGAACCCATGTCCCCTGCATTGGCAGGCAGATTCTTAACCACTGTGCCACCAGGGAAGTCCCTAGGTAGTCTTTAAATCTATCTGTTCCACACTCATTTTTTTCTGTACTCCTCTGTAAAATCTAGGCTCCTTCCTCACTTCACTATAAAATTTGCTTAGACAAAAGTCAACAGTTGTATCTAGACTGCCACAGTCAATCCATTCTTTTCAGGTCTCATATTTGAACTCTTCTGAATTTGAAGCCACTTAAATCTCTTCTGGAAATACTTTACCTTTGATTTTTTGTTTACAACATATTAACTTCTTGGACTCCTTTACCATGTTTGCTTCCTCTGTATGTTCTTAACGCACACAAGTTATCTGCATTTAGAGCTTCAACATCTACCCATATGTGGACCATCCTGCTGTCTGTATCTATATGTAAATTTATCTCCTAAACTCAGATACATGGAATGCTGGGTAGTCTCTGTGGATATCCCAAGAGAATCCAAGAGTTCACGTGCAAAACTGAACTCATGGTCTTCCCTCAACTCGATTTGATTCAGATTTCTAAATAGCATTTGAAAGCCTTTGTTATAAGTATTGGATTCTAAATTGGTTTCCTTCTACTAGATCAACAATATTCAAATAAGAGGCTGGAGGATATGAAAGTCCATAGTCAGTCAGACTCAAGAAGATCATACCTCCAGGTTAGAACTCACTTCTGGAATGTCTTGCCCAGGTGATGAATGTGGAAACAGGAGAAATGCGGGGAATTTATTCTTAAATGGTGAATCCTTGAAGGAAGGGACTGAGTGTTATTCACCTTTTGAAACTAGCGTACTACCTGGAGCGTATTTAGTAGCCGATATGTGATTATTAAATTAACTTGAACTCATTCTTGGTTGAGCCTTACTTATAGTTTGAGACTAAGTTGAATGGTAGAAGGAAAAGGCTGACACTATCATGGATAATCCTAACTCTTAGCTATAGAAAAGTAGATGTTTTCTATAAAATTGAAATTTGTATGCTAAACTGAATGACTATAGGACAAAAATGTTGAAATCTAAAAAAAGTCAAAATTTCCATTACTTTATGTAATCGTACTTTGTCAAAGAATCAAACTTTGCGGCACATTTAACTTGTAGATATGTTAACTTTATTATTTGTCATGAGAAAATATGTCATGTTTTTGACCCCAGTGTTTCTGCTTCCTCTTTAAACACTGTTGATTCTTTTACTGAATGCCCTAAAAGGTTCTGCCAGTTTTAAACCCAGGAGGCTGGTACCCCATCTGTTTAACTGGAAACCATCTAATCCAAACAGACACTTCTCTTCTTGGGAGGTATTTCCAATGCTTTGTGCAACCAAAAGTTTCCATTCTGTGATGCATATATACCTCTCGATCTGACAACGTGTTGAACACGTTGAGGTAAATGCCCAGATGTCCTTGCCACCATGGAGTTTGGCTAAATTCTGGACTAGCCCTAACAATAGAATTCTAGAGAAGAGCAATTTGCCCACAAAGAAAGAGGCTATCTGGGAATCTAATTTGATCGAAAGCCACAACCTCATTCACATCTTGCTGTGAAGCTAAAGGGAATCTTATGGGTTTAGATCAGATATAACCCAGCCTATAAGAATAACCAAGACTTGTCCCAGAGCCCTAGGCTCTTAAATCTAGTCTTCATATTCAAGAATGAATCTGCAGAATGCTGTAGAATTAGATTGATTCTTTTTTCAGAATTGCAGTTACATTGGACATTCTTTTTGTCATGTAAAACTTGCCATGGAACTTCTACTTTAAGATTAAAGGTACTTAGTTATCTGCTAATATTTACACAGACTGCCAAACATTATCTGCTTTTGTAGAGGTTATGATGATTGCATTTAATACCTCTATTTTTTTCTTCTTTTAGTAGATTACCTCTGGAGTCTGGCCTGGCTTCATAATTTTTAGATGGACTATTACGTGCCAAGATATGTGATGGTTGAATGCTCCTTATTTGTTTCCTTTGAAAGTCTGGAAACAATTACTACTTAATTCAGTTAATTCAGTTCCTTGATTTGTGATTCGTTACTGGAGAAGAGGACAGTGTGTAGTCATTACTAGTTTCACAAAAAATGTGACTTTTTTGTTGTTTTTGAAGCATAGTTATTTCCTGTCCATTTTTATTGCTTCCTGGCATTACATTAATCTTCCCCTTTGCCAGAGACTCATCATGTGTTTATGTAAATGGAAAGAGTTCAAAAATAATTTCCTAATGCTTTCCTCCCTTGCTTTTCTTAATACATTTTATATTCTTCCTATTCTTCTACAGTCTTCATTTTATGCAGTTCTACCATCCTTGGTCTCTTAACGCTTGTTTCAGCAAATACTTCATTTAGTGCTTTTCTTAAATATTGTCATCTTAAAGTTATTTTTCAAATGCCTTGATTTTCACTTTTCTTCTCCAGGTCCCCTTTTCTGTGACACATGTATTATTTCTCTATGGTCTTCAATGTTTTGATCATTGACTGGTACACATTAGATTCTTTGGAGATGAAGGAAGTAAGTTTTTATTTCTAAAAAAACTTATTTTAATAAGCGAGATCTTTAACTTTCCAGCTTTTACTGACCTTTTCTTCCTTGGATTCAAGTCTGATCTGAATGTCATATCAGTTTAGGTAACATGCCTTACCATCTGGAATTCCCAAACTTGTGGAAGAGATCAGGAGGGTGTGTGACTACCAAGGTGAAGAGAAGTGCTACATTCACCGAGGCATAAGCACTTGACTATTTCTGAATGGAAGTGGAGTAAAACAGAGCAATTTATGTAAACTCTCACCCGCCCGCACCACCACTGTACTCCTCGAAGTTTGCTGTCCTATTCAGTATCAGGTCGGCTCTCTAACATCTGCCTGTGTCCACCATGGATTATGCCTAAAACTCCAAGCTGCTCTTTTGTCTTTTTGTTTTGTCCAGTTCTCATGACACCATCACTTTTTAAGCTACAGTCCCTAACTAACTCTGGTAACTTCTATCATTGACAAAATTCAACTCTATTAGGTAGCACATAGCCTACAAAATAAAGGAATTGGGAAGAATGAAGCATGAGCAGTAGGATACTAACAGCTTGTCTCCCTGCCCCGTCTCCACCTCTCCCAGGCACACATAGACACACACAGCCAAAAAATTCAGGGGGTCTCCAGATATCTCACTTATTCATTCAACAACAGAGCATCTTTATTTGCCCAACGCTGTTTATGCACTGGACACACATTAATAAATATAACTGATTGTTACTGTCTGTCTGTGTCCATTTTTTTTTTAATTTTTAAAAACGTTCACCAGCATGATTTGAACTATTTCACCTTATCCATTCTTACATTAAATAAATAAATAGATAGATTTAAAAAAGAGTATAAAAATAGGAATCTTTTCTAGAAAGCAAACTAAACTATAATTGAATATTTAAAAATGAGTAAGAGAATCCAGCATTGTTCTTGGTGCACAAAAAGCAGTCAACAAATATCTTTTTTTTCCTATTACTGTGCTTAATATGAAACTTAAATTTTTTTTAAAGTCAAAATGTTTAGAAACCATATTTTGTTATTCATTAATTAAAGAATTAATCTTCTCTTTTTTGCTAAGATATTTAAAAATCCTAATTATAGGAAAAGGAATTAAGACTTACTGAATTTAATGCCTACTTATTCTACTAAAATAGTCCTTGTGGGCGTGTACAAGTTTTGGAAGTTTTGGAACTGCACAACATAATTTGAAACAGCTGACATCTTGAATAACCGTATTTCAGAGGCTTGGATGAGGTTGGAATTCACAAGAAAAGATGGGAGATGACTAGTCTAGCTTTGTGAACCCTTAAGCCCCATATCTTCCTTAAATTATCTATTCTGCATTTAAAATATTTTTATCATATAAGAAAATGGCCTTATATAACCACTCCAATTTTCTGAACGCTTTTATATGCTTTCGTAGACCCCTGTATTGTTTTTAAGGCACTGATCACGTTTTCTTAATTATATATTGGTATAATTATTAGACTGATATCTGCTTTCCCCATCAGACTACAAACTCAGGGCAGGAACCAAATTGTCTTTTAATCACTGTTGATCTCCAAGTCTAACACAATACATGATATCTACTAGGTTTTATATCAATACTTAAGGAGTGACTGAATTTTATAGGTCTTTTTTTTTTGTAGCATGCATTAGACATTGATGACAAATGGCTAATTCTAAAAACTAAGGATTTCTTTAGGTGCCCCTCAGTTGCTGGGGGAATCACTGGCAGAGCTGAGATTTTCTGTTACCAAATTCCACTCACTTTAGTCATTGATCATCTAATCATTCATTCAGCAACTATTTTTTGAGTGCTTATCATGTGCCAGGCACTGTTTTTGAAGCTGGGGGTTATCAGTGAACAAAAGACAGCTGCCTGCCTTTGAGACACATTCTGTGGGCAGTAAGATTTTGTGGATCAGTGCCACTAAACCACAAGATGTAGCATGACTTTATTATAAGGTATCTTTCAGTTGCCTTAGTTTTAAGAAGGCTTGTTGCCCGAGATGAGTATTTACGTCTTCCCAACTCTTCACACCCAGCACCACCACCTGCCTCTGATGCTCCCCCCAGCTTCGCTCTCCCCTCTTCATCCCCCCAGTTAGACCAAACCGGAGAAAGGAGCCCCTGCCACTTTTCGTGCCACCTCAGGATTTGTGGTTTGGAAAACAACCCTACAGTATAGGGATTTTTCTGCAGACTGTTCAGTGCTGTTTCCGACTTGGTTTCTGTGTTTCTTCACTCTGTGGTACCTTCGTTGCACCTCAGGCTACTGGCAGGAATAAGCATCACTTAAAAAGTAATTTAGGAAATAACTGTACTTCCCCTGGGGTGCAAATAAAAGGAAAAGTTGTGGTAAATAGCTAATGTAAGCACAAGGTGCCTTGGGGAACCCCTAAGAGTCACTTTTTTCAAACCAGCAATAACTTCTGGTGCTAAGGGTCCTGAGGCAGCAGCCGTCAACATTGTTTAAAAAAGCTCCCTTATGGTGTTCTCATTAATTAACTGCACTGTTTGTTGATTCTAGATTGATTCAATTTGTTCTCTGGAGGGTGTTTTTTCGAAACTCAGTTATGCCTTGATGCGGAATTTCATCTTCAGGCCCTAAATTCCCAGGATGGTGGTTTACTGGGACATATAGAAGATGAAGTGAAAAAGAGAATTTGCTAGATAAAAATGATAATCAAAAGATTTTAAATTCAGATGTAATTTTTGAAGATTTTCCCCACAGAGCAAAAAAAATTACCTGAAGCAAAGTTTGACTGACAGGCGGGTTTAACAAACACAAGACAAATGGCATGCAAAACAGATAGGGAAGTATTTGTTGCTAATTACTTGAGAAAGCATTTTAATTAAGTTGTTTGCCAATTAATGCCTCATTTTTAACATTCCATAAATATTTAAACATGTTTCATAAACTTTCCTTCTTATGGAAACATTTGCAAGTGTTATTATGAAGTTTCTTTGGGAATCCCATAAGAAAAAAAAAACTGTAAAGTTTAGACGATTCTAATTGCCATTTCATAAGTAAATAAATAAATTGTCTTTTTTACCTTGGTAGCTTTTATACTTTAATATCCTCTATCTGCATAAACTTTTCTTCCATGTTCTACCATGGAGAGTATATAGATGCAAGTTGCACATTTTTTTGATCTTCCATAAAAATTGAAAATAATATGGGACATAGAGGATAGTATGTTTAATTTCAGTCTTTTAGTCAAATGCAAGAAAATGAGTTGGAATGATATAAAGAAATTCAACAAATAGCAATTGTTATGTTTCAATCATCTTTAACCTAAAACCTCCCAAAATACTACCTACCCGATTAAAATAAAACAAAAGACAATATACGCAAGCAAAACAGAAAGGTTTCTCTGTTACCAAGTTGGGGCTTAATTTGTAATATAAGCTATCATGAACCTAACCAAAACTATCTCAAGCATTTAGCTTCTTTCTTTTCCTGTTTACTTCTTCATTGGAACAAGTACGCTTATTATGTTTGTTGCTGCCTTTAAGTGGTTTTCATGAAATTAAGGGATGAGCATAGATTATGTTTAAAATTTAGCCATAAGATTAAGGACACTCACACCTTCAGTCAGCACATGGCACTTTCTGAATGTTCGTAACCGAAACGTGAGTCATGTAGTCGTAAATCACCGAAAGGGATGGTGTGGTCAAGCTGGCGTGCTAGCCGACGTGTTTGCTGACGGGCCTGCTGTGTAAGCAGGCTGGGTTAGGCAGAAGCAAGGGAAGGATCCTGCTACACCAGTGCCTTTCATTCCGTGGCAATCAGAGGTGAGGGGAAGGCGCTTCAAGGGGGTTTCCTAACCGTGAAGTGTGTGCCCCTTCAGGGCTGTGGGAATAAGTAGGGCTGATCAGGGAGGCAGGTCGGGTGAGTTAGGGAGCACCTCCGGGGAAATATGCATTTGTCTGAGCACTCGGGGACAGGAAGGCAGCCCTGAGAGGCCCATGACAAGGACGTGCAGCCCACCTGTCCACCTGCACTGTGGACAGCCTGAGGAAAGCCAAACGGTGCCCGTCTCAAAGGGGAGAGTGGAACCACAGTGACAGACTATGGTACTACAGGAGCGCACTCTGCAAATTACAGCAAGTCACCTTAGTTCAGTCCGTTCTGGGACCGTGTATGTCTTTTGCTGCCATCCAGACGAAAACTAAAAGTAAAGATGATTCTGAGCACAATCTCGTGGAGAAGATTATCGCTTACAAGCGAAGGTTATCATTTGTACTTCTTGTGACTTGGGAAGGAATCCCACAACAGGAGCCAGTAAAGGAGTTATGAGACCACGTTCCTACAGCCACAGTCCTCCCGGAATGTGCTCTCTTGGTGGGGATGGAAGTAGGTCTTTGGGGGTGATGTGGCTGTTAACACCCTGCACTCATATTAAATGAGTTAAATAGCATTATCTCCTTCTACTTTTACTTTGTTTAGTGTCCAGATTTTAAATGTCTCTGTCATTCTGGACTTATGCTTTGACTAGAGCTTAATTAGAAGTCAAATTTCATCCAGAGGCAGAATCACGATGGCGGAGCAGAAGGGTGCTCAACTCACCTCCCCTCGTGAACATATGAAAACTACAACTACATATAGAACAGTTATCACTGAACTTGACCTGAAGACTGGCAGGAGGGCTCTTCTACAGCCAGGGCTGTAAAGAACGATCCACACAAGGTCTTGAAGGAAGGGAGGAGAAGCAATCTAGTTGAGACCTGCACCCCTAGCAAGGGGTCCAGAAGAGGAAGGGGATAGCATAGTCTCCGGGATCCTCCCTGGGGAGAGGGGGGCTCGAGCCACATATTAGCACTGCAGCCCTGGGGTCTGACAATGGGAAGACACAGCCCTTTAGCTGGTTTGAAAACCAGTGGGGCTTACCGGAAGGCTCCAGGAAACCAAGACTCCACTCTTGAAGAGGGTGTGCTCACAGACTTGCTTACTCCCAATCACAGCACTGAGGCAGCAGATTAAAAACTGCCTGGTGCTCTGGCTGGCTTGCCAGGACCTCCCCAGTGCACCTCCCAGCACACAGTACGCTCTTGCTGTAAGCCCTCTTGCTCCTACGCTGCTTCCCACTAAGGCAGAGGCTGCCATTGCCGATGAGAGTATGCACACTTAGAGGGAACAGGGCTGGGTTGGATCCCAGTCTTGCCTCTGACCAGGGCAGAGGCAGCCTTTGCCAGTGCATGCATCCCTGCACACGCTAGAGAGACAGCAAAACCAGCTCAGTAGTGCAGCTCCAACCCCTCTAGCCCTGACCCAGCCTCTAAATAAGGCATGCAGTTTTTACAGGGAAAAAGTGAAATCAGCACAGAAGTGCAGTTCTAAGCCCTCAGGCCCTTTCCCCATCCCCAATAGGGCAGTGAATGCCATTGAGCATAGGAGAAGCCCCAGCTCGCACCTGGCTCTGGCTCTTACCCCTCTCCATCTCCAGCCCTGCCTCTCACCAAGGCAGTAGCTGCCAGTGCACCCCAGCGGAAGATGTGGCCCATGTTCACTTCAGATCCAGCTCTCCCACCAAAGCTACTAGGCACACGCAGACTGCATAAGGATGTTCCCATACAATGACACTCCTTCAAGTGCACATGGAACGTTCTCCAGGAGAGATCACATGTAGGCCACAAAATAAGTCTCAGCAAATTTAAGAGGAAATTATATCAAGCATATTTTCCACTACAGTGGTATGAAACTAGAAATCAATTACATGGGGCTTCCCTGGTGCAGTGGTTAAGAATCCACCTGCCAATGCAGGGACACAGGTTCAAGCCCTGGTCCGGGAAGATTCCACACGTCGCAGAGCAGTTAAGCCCGTGAGCCACAACTGCTGAGCACATGCACCGCAACTACTGAAGCCTGCATGCCTAGAGCCAGTGCTGCACAAGAGAAGCCACCACAATAAGAAGTCTGCGCAGCACAATGAAGAGTAGCATAGCCCCCGCTTGCTGCAACTAGAGAAAGCCCACGTGCAGCAACGAAGACCCAATGCAGCCAAAAATAAATAAATAAATAAATTTAAATTTTTAAAAAAGAAAAAAATCAATTATAGGAAGAAAAATGGAAAAAACACAAACATATGGAGAATAAATGATAAAATGCCACTAAAAAAATCAATGGGTCAACAAAGAAATCAAAGAGGGAATCAGAAAATACCTTTAAATAAATGAAGATTAAAAAACACAACTTTCCAAAGTCTATGAGATGCAGCAAAAGCAGTCCTAAGAGAGTTTATAGCAATACAGGCTTACCTCAGTTAACTAGAAACATCTCAAACAACCTAACATACCGTCTAAAGAAATTAGAAAAAGAACAATGCCCAAAGTCAGCAGAAAGAAGGAAATAATAAAGATCAGAATGGAAATAAATAAAATAGAAACCAAAAAAAAAAAAACCAATAGAAAAGATCAATGAAACCAAGAGCTAGTTTTTTGAAAAGACAGACAAAATTGATAAGCCTTTAGGCAGGATCATTCAAAAGAGAGAAAGTACCCAAATAAACAAAATAAGAAATGAAAGAGGAAAATTAAAACTGATATCACAGAAATACAAACAATCATAAGAGAATACTATGAACAGTTACATACCAACAAATTGGACAACCTAGAAGAAATGGATAAATTCCTAGAAAAATAATTTTCCAAGACTGAATCAGGAAGAAATAGATAATCTGAATTTATGATTACTAGTATTGAAATTGAATTAGTAATCATAAAACTCCCAAAAAAACAGATGTCTAGGACCAAACACTTCACAGGTAAATTCTACCAAACACATAAGGGCACACCCTGAAACTCATTCTATGTATCAGGTCACCATTACCTGATACAAAAACCAGACAAAGACACTACAAAAAAAGAATATTACAGGCCAATATCTCTGATGAATATAGATGCAAAAATTCTCAACAAAATGTCAGCAAACCTAATTTAGCAATATATAAAAAGGATTATAAACTATGATCAAGTGGGATTTATTCCAGGGAAGCATGGATGGTTCAGTATCTGCAAATCAATTAATGTGATACAGCATATTAACAAAATGAAGGCTAAAAATCACATGATCATCTCAATAGATGCAGAAAAAGCATTTGACAAATTCAACACCCATTCATGATAAGTACCCTCATCAAAGTTGGTTGTAGGATCAGGCCCCACAAGATGGCTGCTCTCTTGCTCTCTGTACATCCCCTGCCCAACCCAGTCCTGCCTCACCCTTACCTTATGCACATGATTGCCTCCCCTTCCTAAGCTGAAAGTTTAATCAGTAACCACTTGCATGATTGACCCGACCCCCAGCTAACAACTGTTCTAGCCCTTGGAACAGAATGACTCCGATATGTTCCACCATCAACAGGAAATGCTGGCCCTCCCCCAGTCCCCCTGGCAACCAAGGATCCCTTCTGACATCATACCCCCATAACTGATAGCCTCCTACTCTCCTGTGGAGCAAAGATTGCTGCTACGTCCTACCTGCCATTGACCATAAACATTGTTCCAGGACCTTTGACACTGACTTGTAAGATTCCCTGTCCAATAAATCACAGATGTCTCTGTCACTGATGCTGGGTTCTTTCTTTGGTCTAGCAGCTTGGCAGTTACAAGGATTGTAAGACTCCAGGGCACAGTGCAACATGGGTATTAGAGGGAACAGAGCTCAACAAAAATAAATGACATTTATGACAAACCCACAACCAACATAATACTCAATGATGAAAAGCAGAAAGCTTTTCCTCTAAAATCAGGAAGAAGACAAGGATGCCCACTCTTGCTGCTCCTATTTAACATAGTTTTGAAAGTCCTAGCCACAGCAATCAGATAAGAAAAAGAAATAAAAGGCATCCAAATTGGAAGGGAAGTAAAACTGTCACCATTTGCAAACAACATGATACTTTATGTAGAAAATCCTGAAGTCTCCACCAAAACACAATTAGGACTAAAAAATAAATTTAATAAAGTTGCAGGATACAAGATTATTATGCAGAATCTCTTATTTTTCTACATACTATCAGAAAGAGAAAGCAAGTAAACAATCCCATTTATAATTGCATCAAAAAGAATAAAATGCCTAGGAATAAACTTGAACAAGGAGGTAAAAGATCCATACTCTGACACCTATAAGACATTGATGAAGGAAACTGAAGATGATACAAAGAAATAGAAAGATATCTGTGTTCATGAACTGGAAGAATTAATATTAAAATGTCCATAGTACCCAAGGCAATTTACAGATTTAATATAATCCCTATCAAAATACTCATGACATTTTTCACAGAACTGGAACAAATAATTTTAAAATTCATATGAGACCACAAAAGACCTGAACAGCCAAAGCAGTCTTAAGTAAAAAGAACAAAGGTGGAGGTATCACACTCTTTGACTTCAGACTATACTACAAAGCTACAGTAATCAAACCAGTATGGTACTGGCACAGAAACAGACACATAGATCAGTGGAACAGAACAGAGAGCCCAGAAATAAATCCATGTACAAATGGCCAGTTAATCTATGACAAAGGAGGCAAAAATATACAATGGAGAAAAGACAGTCTCTTCAATAAGTGCTATTGGGAAAATTGGACAGCTACATGTAGAAGAATGAAATTATAACGTTTTCTCACACCATATAAAAAAATAAACTCGAAATGGATTAAAGACTTAAATGTAAAAATGGAAACCATAAAACTTCTAGAAGAAAACATAGTCAGTACATTCTTTGACATAAGTCTTAGCAATACTTTTTTGGATCTGTCTCCTCAGGCAAGGAAAACAAAAGCAAAAATAAACAAATGGGACCTAATCAAACTTAAAAGCTTTTGCACAGTGCAGGAAACCACCAACAAAACAAAAATATCACCTACTGAAATGTCTGATAAGGGGTTAATATACAAAATATATAAAGAGCTCATATAATCAATATTAAAAAAAACAACCCTGAACAATCCAATTAAAAAATGAGCAGAAGACCTGAATAAAAATTTTTCCAAAGAAGACATACAGATGGCCAACAGGCACATGAAAAGACACTCAACATCACTAATCATCTGGTAAATGTAAATCCAAACCACAATGAGATATCACCTCACACCTGTCAGAATGGCTATTGTCAAAAAGATAACAAATAAATGTGGGTGAGGATGTGGAGAAAAGGGAACCCTAGTATATTGTTGGTGGGAATGTAAGGGCGTTAAGAGGTACAAACTACTAGGTATAAAATAAATAAGATACAGGATGAATGTACATTTATGAATGTACAGCACAGAGAATATAGTCAATATTTTATCATAACTTTAAATGGAGTACAATCTGTAAAAATATCAAATTCCTGTTGTATACCTGAAACAAATATTGTATTGTAAATCAACTATACTTAAAAAAAAAATCAAATTTCTAACTGTCTTGAAACTATGGTGGAAAAAAACGAGAAAGAAAAAGCAAAGTCTCACATAGTGAATGGGGAAAATGCTAAAATTAATATGGATAGCACTGCTGTTTCCAGCTAGAAGAGTGTAACTGGGACTGGACTTGCCTTCCTGATATAAATAACTAAAAACTGGACAAAAATATACGGGACTGCTTTTAGACATTGAGCCCTGCAGGACTGTGATCCCAGAGAATGTCTGCCCTGGCTTTCTGTCTGGAGGCATTTTCCTGACTGGTGTGCAGGGCAGGGATCCAACAGACGGCTGGATGAGTCAGAGCCACAGAGTTTGGAGTCAGGGGAGACTCAGGAGCTGGAATCTGTGGAGCAGAGAACCAGAGGGGGCGGGGAGCAGGCCACAGAGAAAGAGCTCCAAAAATGCATAGGGTCTGGACTTGGTCTTTGCACGCTAATCTGGGCACACACAGGGTAAACCTCTGCTGGGTAGGGCAAAAGGTGTCAGGAGCTGTAAAGGGAACAGTCTTCAGAGCTCCCACGGGGCTCTGAGAAGCTGGAGGACCAGACAGCCTGGATAGAGCCGAGGCCTCCCAGAGAGGCACTGAGATGCAGAACAAACAAAAACTCAGGAAAGCAGTGGGCTCTTAAAATTCTGATGAACAATGAAATAGTTTCATCTTCTTTTGTGACCAGTTAATGAAATCTGAATATTTTGAAATTTCCATTGTGATTTTTTTTCTCCTTACCTCTGAATTAGACTCATTTTAGTTTCCAGATATATGAGTTTGGGAGAATATATCTTCATTACCAATTTCCAGCTTTTTTAGAACTTTGTGACATAGTTGTAGGGCCTCATATATGGTCAATTTTTGTGATTATTTCAACTCTCCTTGGAAAAAAGCATGATTTTTGTTTGCTTCCTTTTTTCCTGTTTTTTATTAGATTTAATGGAATTTTCCATATTCTATTTATTTTCTTCTGCTAGAAAGCTTCCTTCTCTTTGGGAGTTGTGCATTATTCTTTCATTCTCTCAGTGGTTGCTCTTAAATTTTAATATGCATACCAAGGATAGCCTGAAGTTAATTAACATTTTTATTCTCCTTTTAAAAAATTATCCCACATTCATCTTCTGATAATTTCAGAGTATTTTTGATCCACTGTATTTTGAACATATCCCCATCCTACCCCCCAAATTAACCAGCTCCCTTACCATTTCCCAAGTCTCTAGAGGCATTTCCTGTCCTTAATTCACAGACCAGCAGGTCTTCTGTGGCTCCCAACTCTGCAGGAAGCCCAGTTGCAACTCCCTGATTCACAGAGCTTATGACTCACCTCTTCTTTTGTGGGCATTAAAACCGCAGCTCCCAACCCTGAGGCCATGATCCATTTTACTGAACAATTTATTTATTAAGTAAAATGAGGATCCAAAAAGAACATAGATTGTAATTGTTTGATATTATTAAGTATCTTGTAATTTTTACTCTTGTTCAGCCCTGCCTCTCCCCCACCTTTTTTGAAATTTATCAAAGAATCCAGGTAGTTTTTCTGTAGTTTCTCACAGTCAGGAGTTTCCTAATGACATCCCTGTTGTGTTTATCATGTTTCCAGGTTGCCTATTCCTCCTGTAAACTGGTAGTTAGGTCTAGGGCTTCGTCATATTCCTGAGGACCTGATAAGAGTCATTCAGTATGAATTCCTGTTGCTTTGGCTTTGAAATTCTCATGCATTCCTGCCACTGGGGCATGTCCTTTCTTTCTTCCTCTTTTCTTAAAATTATAATTTCATTTGTAATAGAGTCACAAGAAGTTGCACCAACAGTACAGAGTTTCCATGTACCCTTCCTTCTAGCTTCCTTCAATGATAATACTGTATGTTACAAAGCCATAGTACTTTGGCAAACCCAGGAAATTGACATTGTCATGATACTATTTACTCAGGTACAGACATTTTTCAGATTTTGCCAGTATGTTTTTTTTTTTTTTAATTGTAGTAAGAACACTTAACAGGAGATCTATCCTCTTAACAGATTTTTAAGTGTACAACACAATATTGTTATCCTTAGGCATAATGCTGTACTGCAGATTCCTAGAACTTATTCACCTTGCATGACTGAAATTTTATACCATTAATTAGCACCTTCCACTTTCTTCTCCTCCCAGCCCCTGGCAACCACCATTATATCCTTTGCTACTATGAGTTTGACAATTTTAGATACCTCATGTAAGTGAAATCATGCAGTATTTGTCCTTTTGCGACGGGCTTATTTCACTTAACATAATATCCTTTGGTTCATCCATGTTGTCACATATTGCAGGATATACTTCTTTTTTGAAGCTAAATAATATTTCCTTGTATGTATATCACGCTTTTTAAAATTCCTTCATCCCTTGATGGATGTTTCGATTGTCTCCATGTGTTGGCTATTGTGAATAGTGCTTTGATGAATGTGGGAATATTATTATCTCATAGGAAGCCAATATCTCTTCAAGATCCTTATTTCAGTTCTTTTGGATAAATACCCAGAAGTGGGGTTGCTGAATCACATGGTAGATCTATTTTTAATTTTTTGAGGAACTTCCATACTGTTTTCTCTAGTGGCTGCACCATTTGGCATTCCCATCAACAGTGTACAAGGGTTCCAATTTCTTGATATCCTCACCAATACTTACTGTCTTTTGTCTTTTTGGTAATAGCCATCCTAACAAGTGTGAGGTAATGTGTCATTATTGTTTTGATTTGCATTTTCCTGATAATTAGTGACTTTGAGTACCTTTTCATATACGGGTTGGCCATTTGGTTGTCTTCTTTGGAGAAATGTCTTTTAAAGTCCTTTGCCCATTTTTTAACCAGGCTATTAGGTTTTGGGTTTTTTGTTTGTTTGTTTTTGCTATTGATTTGTGGCAGTTCCTTATATATTTTGGAAATTTACCACTTAAAAGATATATGGTTTGTGAATATTTTATCCCATTCCATAAATTCCCTGTTTACTCTGTTGATGGTTTTCTTTGCTGTGCAGAGGCTCTTTAGTTTGATGTAGTCCCACTTGTCTATTTTTCCTTTGTTGTCTGTGCTTTTGGTGTCATAGTCATGAAATCATCACCAAATCTAATGTCATGAAATGTTTCCCCTGTTTTCTCCTAGGACTTTTAAAATTTCAAATCATAGATTTAAATTTTTAGTCCGTTTCGAATTGACTTTTGTGTGTGCTATAAGATAAAGGTCTAATTTCATTTTTTTGCATGTGGATATCCAGTTTTCCAGCATCACTTGTTGACTAGATTATCCTTCCCCCATTGTTTATGTTTGGCAATCTTGTTGAAGATCAGTTGACCTTATACTGATGGATTTACTTTTAGGCTATCTATTCTTTTCCATTAGTCTATTTGTCTATCTTTATACAAGTACCACACTGTTTCAATTATTATACATTGTAGTAAGCTTTGAAATCAGGAAGTGTGAGTCCTCCAGTGTTGTTCTTTCTCAAGGCTGATTTGACTATTCAGGGTCTTTTGTGGTTCCATATGAATTTTAGATTTTTTAAAATTTCTATAAAAAATGTCATTAATATTCTGTTAGGGATTTCATTGAATCTGTAGATCATTTTGGGTAGTATGTACATTTTAACATTAAATACTCCAATCTATGGACATAGATGTCTTCCCATTTATTTTGTCTTTAATTACTTTTAGCAATGTTTTGAAGTTTTCACTGTAAAAGTCTTTCATCTCTTCTTCAAGTTTATTCCTAAGCATTTTAATCTTTTTGATGCTATTACAAATGGGATTATTTTCCTAATTTTCTTTTCAGATAGTCTGTTAGTGTAGAGACATACAACTGATTTTTGTATGTTAATTTTATATCCTGTAACTTTACTGAATTATTTTATTAGTTCTAACAGTTTTTTTGTGTGTGGCATCTTTAGGGTCTTCCATATATAAGATTATGTCATCCACAGACAGGGGAAATTTTATTTCTTCCTTTCCAATTTGGATGCCCTCTGTTTCTTTTTCTTGCCTAATTTATCTGGTAAGGACTCCATTGCTATGTTAAATACAAGTGATACGTGAGAATCCTCGCCTTGCTCCTAATCTTAGTGAGAAAGATTTTAGTCATTCATAGTTGGGTATAATATAAACTGTGGTCTTTATTATGTTGAGGTAATTTCTCTCTATTCCTAGTCTGTTGAGAGTTTTTATCATAAAAGGATGTTGAATTTTGTCAAATGATTTTTCCACATCTATTGAGATGATCGTGTGATTTTTATCCTTCATTCTGTTAATGTGGTATATACCATTAATTGATTTGCATACGTTAAACCATTTTTGCATACTATGTACAAAATAAATTTCACTTGGTCATGGTGTATGATCCTTTTAATGTACTATTGAATTCGGTTTGCTAGTATTTTGTTGAGCATTTTTGTACCTATGTTCCTCAGGGGTATTGGCCTGTAGTATTTTTTTTATTTGCCTTCATTTGGGTTTTGTATCAGGGTAATGATTTGGAAGAGTTTTCTCTTCTATAAAATTTGGAAAAGTTTGAGAAGTATGGGCATTAATTTTTCTTTAAATATTTGGTAGAATTCACTGTCAAAGCTACCTGGTTCTGGGGTTTTCTTTGTTGGGAGGGTTTTAATTACTGTTTCAATATGCTTACTAGTTAAAGGTGTATTCTGACTTTCTATTCTCATAGTTTAGTCTGGGTAGGTTGAATATTTCTAGGAATTTATCAGTTTCTTCCAGGTAATCCAGTTTGTTGGTGTGTAATTATTCATAGCAGTCCCTTATGATCCTTTATACTTCTGTGACATCTGTTGTAATGTCTTCTCTCCTATTTTTTATTTCATTTATTTGAATCTTCTTCTTTTTTATTAATCTAGCTAAGGGTTTGTCAATTTTATTTTTTTCAAAGAACCAACTCAGTTTTATTGATTTTTTTCCTATTGTTTTCCTATTTTCTCTTTCATGTATTTCTTCTCTAAACTTTTTTATTTCTTTCTCCTAATTTTAGATTTCATTTGTTCTTCTTTTTCTGGTTCCTTGAGTTGTCAAGTTAGTTCATTTCAGTTCTTTTTTTTTTTTTTAATGTAGATGTTTATCACCATAAACTTCCCTCTTAGAACTGTGTTTACTGCATCCCATAAATTATGGTGTATTGTGTATTTGTTTGGAGATATTTTCTAATTTCCCTTTGAATTTCTTTTTTGACCCACTGGTTATTCAAACATGTACTATTTACTTTCCACATATTTGTAAATTTTCCAGCTTTCTTTCTGCTGTTGATTTCTACTTTCATTCCATTGTGGTTGGAAAAGGTACTTCATATTATTTCAGCCTTTTAAAATTTGTTAAGCATTGTTTTGTAACTTAATATGTTTCTATCCTAGAGAATGTGTGCACTTGAGAAAAATACAGATTCTGCTGTTATTGGGTTGATGTTCTGTATATGTCTGTTAGGTTCATTTGGTCTACAGTGTAGTTCAGTTTAGCTGTTTCTTTTTAGATTTTTGTCTAGTTGTTCTATCCCTTACTGAACATTTTCCCAACTCTCTCCCTTCCCAAGGAGAAGTTGAAATCTGGGCTTTTTCACTTGTTTTCTCTGCACTAAGCCAGTGGAAGAGGCTGTGGCGACTAGTTAAATGTTAAATCAAACAACCATCTTTGTTCTCACTAGCTCGAAGACAGAGTATGCCAAATCTGGTTAGTGCACCAAGACCAACAAGACAGAAGATAGTCCTTTGTGCATCCTCTGGAAAAGTTGGGATATTGGAGCTATGGTCACACTCTTTCCTTCCCCATGGAGAGCTGGGGTTTATTGCTCACTGGCTCTGCACTGAGCCAGGGGAGGAGCTGTGGTAAGTGCCTCCATGCCAGTTCAAACCAACACTTTGTTCTCAGTAGCCCTCAGGGGACTGTTGTATGCAAGGCCTCCTCAGCAACTTGAGACAAGAAAGAGAGAAGCCAGGGCCCAGGGTAGTGTCAATGTGGCTGGACTTGCACTCACCCAAGGTGCAAGAGTCTTTTAAGTTTCTATATTTCTCACAAAGCAAATTGATTCATGTGTTGCTGTTGAATTAGTGCATTGGGGGAGGGGGGAGTCAAGGGCTTCCTATTCTACTATTCTACCATCTTACAAATGTCACTCAGGGTATTTCCTTTTCTGTTTCTATGACCATCTAGATATTTTCTAAATTGCAAACTTAATATGGATTTTCATTTGTTTAAAGATGGACAGTTTTGTCTCTGAGTTAGTCAAGTCTGGATTTCTTCTTTATGCTTATAATTTTAAAAATTGCTAGTATATACCATGAGTTGATGTCTTCTCATTGATTTTTGCTAAGAGCCTGGTATGCACTTTAAAATCTGAATCCTTAGGTCTTCTCTGCACTCACCAAAATTTTCTGAAATTTTGTCTTTGAATTTTGTTTTTGTTATGGCTGTTCTGGTTTACTAGTTAAGCACTAGTATAACTTTGAAGCTATGTTTCTATTTCTGGTCCACTGTCAGATTATCTCTAATTTGTCTTAGTCCTTTGTTATTTTATCCTTCTTTCCAAAGGACAAACTTAAGTTTGTCCTGCTGATTGCTGATTTGATTTTATGTAGTGTCTACTATACTTTTCATTGTAATTTTATGTGATTTGATTTAGTTCTATTTTTCCTTAATATGTTTTTATAATTTTCATTTCATTCTGTTTCCTTTCCTCTTTCTTCTCTGTGTGTGGGTTCCCATTTCCTAAAGGCTATATCTTCTCATATATTACTTAGTTTTCAAACTGTTGAGATTTTTTTCCCTAGTAGCTACAGTAAATCTCTTTTGGAGTTCTCTTCTTCTGAGCTTTCCATTCCCCTTATTCTATAGAGTTATTTTCAACCCCTTGCCTTTGGTTTATTTTATTACATGTATGTTTGTGTTTTTTTTTTTTTCTTTTCACTCATACTAGAGACAGCTATAGAGATCTGTTCATTACCAATAAGGAAATAATTGCTAGGTTTCCAGTGGTTTTGCTCCCTATCCATTTGGGGGTTTATTAAATCCAATTTTTAGATGTATTATTGGAAATCAGATTCACCTCTAGATCACCTAACTCCTAGAGTTCATAACACTCTCATCTAATATGGCTCTGCTGCATTGAAATGGGACCTTGTATTCTACTCTGTTGGTTCTCATACTCTCAACAGATGGATGATATGAATGGACAGATCTTAAAGTAAGCAGAAAGCACTCCACCTCTTCCTGCTTTTGGTCTCCCAGCACATAAAAGTCTCAAACTCCACTATGTACCATTACTGGGGTCTTCTTTTCCTATTCCATCTGTTTCTGTGGAGTAAATTTCCTTGGGTTAAAAATAGATCACCTATAAAGCCTAATTTCTGCTTCTCGTCTGCTTGTTTTATAGAAGTTGGCAATCTACTTGTGTAATAGAAAAAGAAGTTTGATAGTGACCGGGGAAAGGAGGTAGTTTTCAGGTGGACTCCCTAAGTGACACCTTCTCAGTAGGTATACAGCCACTCACTCTCCTGACTGGATTACACTTTGCATTTCCAAGTTTGGGGGACAAAAACAGGAAAAGTTGGAGCACTTTCTGCTTAATTTCAGGTAGCCATGAGGTGGACTGCCCATTGCATTTTTTCTCAATCCATATTTTCTAGCCTTACAGAATAAGGTTGGAGTCATTCTAGTAGGGTCTGAAGCATGAGGCTGTTTCCCCCAAAATATGGGTGCAGAGGTATGGAAAAGTGGTCAGTGCTTCTGAGGGAAACATTTTAGATTCGAAAACATTTGCGGAAATCTTCTCCAACAGAAAAACAGTTACATTTTGGGGAGCTGTACCTTCTCTGGGAGAGTGTGAAGCTCTTGGCAGAAGGTTCCACATTTGCTATTCAAGAGAGCTATTGAGGTTGGGGAGGCAGAGAGTGTTAGTACATTTCCACAAGTTTTAACATTTTACAGAATTCTCTAGCCAAACAAACATCTTGCATTCACCTACACATGGCATGTGCTCTCTTCTTCACATCTTTGCATAGGCTCTGCTTTTGCCTAGAATACCCTCACTCTTCTTTCTCCTTGCCTGGGTAATTCCTACTTATTATTCGGTTCTCATATTAGATATTCTCTTTCTAGGAAGACATCCCTGACTCCTTTACCTTAATAGCTAAAATGGATACCCTTCCACTTTGCACCTAAAGCACCTTGACGTACTTTGTCATAGTACTTATTTTCCTCAATTGTTACTGCTTGTCTATGCCATTTTGGCAGACATCCTTGTTTTATTCATCATAGTATTCCTAGGTTCATGAAAGTGGCACACAGTACATATTCAAGAAATATCAAATGAATTAATGCATAAGCAAAAAATGAATGAATGAGTTTTGGGTGGAATGAAGGAAATAGGACAAGGACTTTTATACTGTTTTTCACTTCTCTATGATCCTCCTGTATTAAGGAAAGAAATTTGTATTACCCAGTCATTTTTTATCATATATCTGAAGCAATCTCCCATGTAATTTATTAGAATGACTGTAATTCCCTGCAATCTGGGATCTACACCTATGTGATGAGATTTGACAAATATCTGGAAGTTGCTCACTTAGGAACACCTCTGCACCTGCCATTCTATTTGAGATTCCAAATTTTTAGAGTTATTCCCAATGTTAAATATTGCCAAATAAAATTCCTCCTCTTGTTTTTTTTTAATGTGCAAATATCCCTAATTTGGTTCCACGATTCAGCTCTCCTATTTCTCTTGGGCAATAAGAGAGGAAAAGAAGGAACAAACATGTTCATCATTCTACACAACTGGTACTATCATATGTCATCCTTTTTAATCATTAATAATGGTGCCAGGTTACACCTTTTTGAAAATAAAGTCATTAAAGTTTAGAGAAGCGCAAAGTAATCAGGCCAAGGTCACCTGGATAGAAAAGAATGTATTGAGATTTGAATCCTGGTCTCAGTACTGTACTCTTGGAATGTATTGAAATTCAAATCCAGGTCTTAGTACTGTACTATTATACTAGTGATGTTGTGACTCTTATCTCCAGTCTACCAGAAAGCTCAACCTAATGCAGTGCCCCATAAATAATATTTGTTTTAAAGATATTTATTATCTGAATGGAAATGAAGGATTAAGGTACATGGGCACTTCACAGGCCAAGAGCACATAGAAGGTTTAAGAAGGGAAGTGAAAGGTTTTGAGGACACAGGGAGGGGGAAGGGTAAGCAGGGACAAAGTGAGAGAGCGGTATGGACATATATACACTACCAAATGTAAAATAGATAGCTAGTGGGAAGCAGCCGCATAGCACAGGGAGATCAGCTCGGTGCTTTGTGTCCACCTAGAAGGGGGTATAGGGAGGGTGGGAGGGAGGCTCAAGAGGGAGGGGATATGGGGATATATGTATACGTATAACTGATTCAATTTGTTATACAGCAGCAACGAACACAACAATGTAAGACAATTATACTCCAATAAAGATGTTAAATAAATAAATAATTAATTAATTAAAAGATTTGGTCTCTGTTAAATCCAGCTTCAGATTCCAAAGAAAGCAAAGATTCAAGCTGGGAGAGGCTGGCATGGGAAAAAACTAGGACTAAAATGCAGTGTCATCAAAGGGGACCAGGTCCTCTCTGCATGCCTTTGTGATAGCCCAGTTCTCCTTATATGGGTGCAAAAATGAGAGTTTTTAAAAAGCGATGAGTTTTGCATTCCTTTTATAACCCCAGACATGTGATTCTGCCTAAGCAAGTATGGGGTTGGGCAAGTCATGAAGTATTCTGAGCCTTGGTTTCCTTACTCACTCACTGCGTGGGAGTGATAGTCTCCCCTGCCATGACCACCCCTGAAGGCTGGAACAAAGGCAATGAACTCAGAGAACATTCCTATAAAGTTGATGTGGGAGGGATAAAAATGGCCCCTCAGAGATGTCCACCTCCTAATCCCCAGACTCTGTTACTTCACAATGGGCACTTTGTAGATGTGATTAAGTTAAGGGTTCTGGATGGGGAGATCACAGGAATACTTATAAGGGAAAGAGGGAAGCACAGGGGTCAGAGTGAGAGAGGAGTGTTGGATTGCTGGCTTTGACGATGGAGGAAGGGGCCACAAGCCAAAGTATGTAGGTGGCCTCTAGAAACTGGAAAAGGCAAGGAACAGATTCAGCACTAGAGCCTCCAGAAGGAATACAATTCTGCCCACCGCTTGACTTTAGGCCAGTGAGGCCCATTGTACTCTGACCTACAGAACTGTGAATAATAAACTTGTATTGTTTTAAGCCACTCAATTTGTGGTAAATTGTTACAGAAACAATAGGAACAGGAATTAGGAATAGGCCTGAGTGAACAGAAAGGCAAAAGTCGTTCAGTGGAAACTTTGGTGTTTGCAGCCTGTTTGTTTTTTGGGCGGAGCTCCAGGAACATGCTAATTTGCATAGCTGCCTCAAAGCCTGTGTCTGCCAGTAGCTAGACAGCTGCCGGTGATTTCCTTCAGCTGTTTATTGGCTGGAAGCTACCAAAAGACTCAGTTAAGGCAGTTTCTCTGAAAGTGAAAGTCACCCACAGTATCGCCTCTGATCTGTTACATGCAGGCCTGCTAGAACTCACCTCACATAAATTTTCTGTGCTGAGCCAGCTTTAGCCGCCAAACACCCAGGAACCAATCACAACAAATGATGCCGTGAATTTATGGTCTCTGGAATACATGCCTGTATTTGTACTCCTGGAAACATGTTTGGAATTGTGATTAACAGGAATATGCTTCTGAAGTAAGTTTAGTCAAACCTTTCAGCATACATCAGAGATCAGTGATAATATCCACCTCTTTTTTATGACAAAGTAGAGTGTAAAAAAACCAAAAAAACCAACCAAACAAACTAAAAAACCCAACTAGTTTTTGCTGATAGTTTTAGATTCCCAGAGCAGTTTGGTTAGCATGAGGAGGTTGAAAGCCTAGATTCCTGAGCTTACTAAGGGCTTTAGACCATTCTTTGATCTGAAGCAGAAGTAGAAATACTGGACACATGCAGTCTGTGATTCCAGGGGTAATGGGGGTGACAAATTGTGTTCCAGGATGGTTCAAGGATTGACGAGATCCCCTAATCCTTGTAGGGATCTTGGAGACACGGTCATAAGAGCAAATGCATTGGATATTTGAGGCATCGTTGTACTAAATGCCTTCTTCCTACCTGAGTTGTGAAGGATTAAACGGCTGTGAATCATTTCTTTGTTAGCCACTGCCCCGAGGAACGCAAGGAATCCGATGTTAGCAAAAGAGAAGAGACACAGAGCAGCTAGCTTCTCAGCATTTAGCGAGGAAAACGAAACCCTGTGTCCTCTTTTCAAAAGAAATGTGTGATGATGACTCGTACAGTCGATAATGACTCATAAGGTGCTCGATTCCTATAGAAATATCAGCTTTGCCAGGTGCCCACTGACCCTACACTGTTGAGCAGCTTATCGGATTGAAAATGATGAACTCCTTGGCCAAGGGAGGAAAAACTCCATCAGTTATTTATTTTAGATTTGAGTAAATATTGTTCCTAGAGTGGCAGATACCGTGGTTCGGGACAACAGCTTTAGGGAAAGAACAGCTGAATATTTAATCTACTCTTATTCATCGTAAGTGCTACACTGCTTTCTGAAATTGCCAACCAAAACTTGGTACAGAATTTTGTATTGAAGAGACTGGAATTCTAGATATTGCTTAGACATAGCAACCAGTACTTTACTCATGGGGCATCATAATATATTTCATCTAGTAGAAATTTTTAAAGGGAGGGAGAATTCAATGGACTGCATCAACTGTGAAGAATAAATACAGAAATTAACTCCTCGCACATCCTTTGTTCTGGGCCATTATACACTGTGTTACAATTGCCCCTATTGAATTACTTCTGAAAGAATTTCTTGCATAATGGCATTTTAGTCATAACTGCAATGTCAACAAACAAGGCAGATTAATGGTTCTAGTCCTAAGCTGTCTTGCTCTCTGCTTGTTAGAATTGTAGTCAGATCTTCGTTAGAATGAATGACATCTGATTCCATAAGGCAGTCACAACAGAGGCACCTTCTTGCTAGGGTGTCACCCTGCAGATGACAATGTAGGCCATTATGAATGACACTCCACAATTTTTTACTTCCTGCCTCAAATTGTAGTTAATCTTTCATCCGAACTGTACACATGTGCGGCTTTAAGTGGCCTATCACAGCGAGTACTCAGTAATGCTGCAAGCACATGGAGACTGACAGAAGGTAAATTGCTTATCGGGAGGTCTGTATTTCAATTCACAGCATATTCCAAACACGTCGAGGTGAAAGCACTCCACAACAGCTGCTTTCACTGCTAACTATTTTTGATGGAAATGTCAATAAAGCTCCAGGCCCTTTCATATTTTTGGCCAGGAATGTCCATCTTTTCCTATGCAGGCTGGCAGGTGGAGTTCCATTTATCTACTCTTAGGAACATGTCCTATAATAATGATGGCCTCTGGAGGCCGTTTAGAGTGATTGAGAGCAGTGATTGGGACAATAGGCTGCTGAATTTCATTGCTGGACTGGGTTGACAGGTGACTGCTTTTATACCCTCTCATCTGGTGAGGAAGGAAATAAAACACACTTCCATCCGGACCACAGGCAAATCACCTCCAGGTTGAAGACCTCCACCTATAGTTTATTCCATTCATCGAAAAAAATTCAAGAACTGTGGTTATAAAACAATCACAAATTCCCCAGCAGATCTAGAGTTTTTAAAGAGACAGCAACAGCATTCATCTTCTGTAGGATTACATAGAGGAGAATTAAGCAAACAATTTTGAATGGGCTATGTATGCCTTTGAGGACCTTCCTCCTTTTCCTTGCAGATGTCCCTTTTGGGATGCCAGCTGTTCATGCTGTATAACAAACTCTCTTTTAACTAATGCTCTGAGGAAGATGACTGAAGCTTGACCTTTAGCAGCTGAAAGCTAGCAGATACATTAAAAATCAATTCAAAGACGCTGCTTTTGAGCACATTTGCATTCAAATATATCCGTATGTTACAGCTGTGAGTAAAACCTCATACTCTTTTATTCACCACACTTACTGAGCATCTGCTATAGGCAAGACGTTATATTTTACACTCGGGTTAGGGATACAAACTAGAATTAGACAAACACTCCCCTAGAGGTAGTAAGGATAATCATCTGAAGTGAAAGTATGCTAAACTTGTATTTATTTTTTATAGCTTTCCTTTGATTTCTAATTTTGTGTGTTATTAGTAAGGTATACACTTTATTATTAGAGTATTGCAGATAACATTTATAAGAAATGTTTGGAGTACATGCTCTTTTTCTTTCTGTGATGTGAGTATGTAACTTAAAACTTTGGGTACAGTTGTTCTCAAGAAAAAAGCATAACTCCAAAGCAGAAGCTAGACTAATCTGTTTTCAATCCAATCTCCACCACTTATTAGCCTACTAGTCTTGGGAGGCTTAAATAACCTTTACTTAAGCTTTATTAGCCTTAGTTTCTTCACATGTTAACTAACAATAGCTAACACGCATGGAGCATTTACTATGAATCGGACACTTCGTTTGCATGATTAGATCCAATCCTTACAAAAGCCCTTGGAGTTGGGTGCTTTAATTATCCCATCTTACTAAGGGTAACATAACATGACTAGTAATGGAGCCGGGACTGCAATATTTATAGAACCTCTGTTTTAAATTACTGCTCTAACTTATCTTCAGCCTGGTAAGAATAGTACCTTATAACATTATTGTATGCCTGAACTTTAGTAATGCTGGATAAAAATTTCTTCTCTTCTCCCTGGAATGGAATCAGCAACTTGAGAAGTATCCAAAAAGCTGTTGAAACTGAGAGAGGGTAGCAACTGATTCTCCCTTATGACATCTGGGTGCTTTTCATAGTTGAGCTTGAAAATGAATAAGGGTTGGATATTGTAGGGAAACTGTAAGCCAGGAGTATGGGAAGAGGAAAAAGCCATGAATGGGCTGCTCAGCGTCTGGTGAGCCATCTCCTTTCACTGCAAAGGGAACATCTTGCTGCCTGGTGGGACTTAGGATTGAGATTTGAAGATATATAACAGACCTAACAACTTACTAGCCATGTGATTTATTTGATGCCCACTTCTCTTGGGAAATAAAAATTATCTCACAGAGTGTGATGAGAATTAAGTGGAATAATATATGGGAAAACACTTAAGGAACTCAGTGCTATACAGATGTGAATTTGTGCACCTTATCTCTCTGATCAGCTGTAAACTGAAGGTCACGATCAAGTCAGTCTTAAGTGTTACATCACCTTAGTGGCTAGTACAGCATCGTGCGTCCTGTAAATACTAAGTTAATATGTGCTGAGTGAATAAATGTTAGGTTAGATAATTCTATGTATCATTCTTTCCACATAATGGAAAACGATGTACAGTTGTATAAGGACATGATTTGATTTAATAGGCATCAAATCATATTATTATGATTAAATATGTAGCTGGGATTCCAACAGATTTCTCCTTATGCCATTATTTTTTTTCAAAGCGTGTCTTCCCCTAAGTATGTGGTGAGGATTTTGTGATTGCATCCCGCAACGATGTCCTAGGAATGGAAAACATCACGAGATGATGCCCTCCTAACCCCAGGGAGACAACTGTGTGAAATAATCCCAAAGACCCCCAGCTGGCTCCTGGCAGACTCCCCAGCAACTACCTGAGCAGCTGTGCAGTTGAGGTTACCCTGCAGCAGTCTGGGTGCCTGGGTGGTCTTTGGCTTTTTGTTTCATAGAAATCAACAGATTAATTTAAAATAATAACAACAAAACCTAGCTATATGCCACTTAGAAGAGAAGTAAGTTTCAAAAATGACAAAGAATGTTTAAAAATTAATAGAGAAAGATTTATCAGATAATTACCAACCAAAGATAATATAATAACACTGATAAGAGTTAAGATGGTATTTAAGCAGTATGTTGCCTTACCTGCCACTACCCCATGATTGTTGTGTATCCTTCATGACCTTATTTTTATATTTTTACTACTTATGCAAATACATGTCCAAAAGTATATAGTTTTGTGTGTTTAAAATTTTGCATAAATGGTAATATACTGTATCATTCTGATTCTTGTTTTTTTGGTCTTCATATGCCATTGCTTTTTTAGATGTATCTATGTTAGTACAGTTAGCTCTGGTGTTTATATTTTAATTGCTATATAGTATTCTGTTATGTAAATACAATATTTAAAATTTTCCTATTCCCTTGCTAATGGGCATTTATATTGTTTCCATTTAAAATACTATCCATACTATTATTACTACTTATTACTATATCACTTTTTAAGACCTTGGTACAATAATTGTCCATGTATATGTCTCATTATTTCATTTATTTTGCTTGAAGAGGATCCTGGATGATAGTTATAAGCATCTTCAATTTTCGTAGATACGATAAGTTTGTTCTGCAAAGTGATTGTACAAGTTTACATCTGGTCAACAGGGCATGACAGTTCCCAGTTCTTCCCTTCCGCTATTTTTACTTTTTTATTTTTATTGAAATATAGTTGATTTACAATGTTGTGTTAGTTTCAGGTGTATAGCACAGATTCAGATATATATATGTATATATATTATATACATATATATATTCTTTTTCAGATTCTTTTCCCTTATAGGTCATTACAAAATATTGAGTATAGTTCCCTGTGCTGTACAGTAGGTCCTTGTTGCTTTTATCTTTTTATATATAGTAGTATGTATGTGTTAATCCCAAATTCCTAATTTATTCCTCCCACACATACATGTTTCCCCTTTGGTAACCATAAGTTTGTTTTCTATGTCTGTGAGTCTATTTCTGTTTTGTAAATAAGTTCATTTGTATTTTTTTTTTTTAGATTCTACATATAAGTGATATCATATGATATTTGTCTTTCTCTGGCTGGCTTACTTCACTTAATATGATAATCTTTAGGTCCATCCATGTTGCTGCAAATGGCATTATTTCATTCTTTTTTTATGGCTGAGTAATATTCCATTGTATACATATGCCACATCTTCTTTATCCATTCATCTGTCAATAGGTTGCTTCCATGTCTTGGCTATTGTAAATATGCTGCTATGAACATTGGGGTGCATGTATCTTTTCAAATTAAAGTTTTCTATAGATATTTCCCCAGGAGTGAGATCCCTGGATCAGATGGTAACTCTATTTTTAGTTTCTTATTTTCTCCATACCCTCTCCAACATTTATTATTTGTAAACATTTTATTGTTTTCAGGCTGTTTCATGCTTCCTACGTTCCTTCATCTTTTGCTGTCTTCTTTTGTGATTTGATGATTTTTTTGTAGTATAATTTGATTTCTTTCTATTTTTTTTGGTGTACCTACTGCAGGCGTTTTTTTTGCTTTTCTTTTCTTTTTTTTTTGCAGTACGCGGGCCTCTCACTGTTGTGGCCTCTCCCGTTGCGGAGCACAGGCTCCGGACTCTGAGGCTCAGCGGCCATGGCTCACAGGCCCAGCCGCTCCGCTGCATGTGGGATCTTCCCAGACCGGGGCACGAACCCCTGTCCCCTGCCTCGGCAGGTGGACTCTCAACCACTGCGCCACCAGGGAAGCCCCCTACTGCAGGTTTTTTCTTTGTGTTTCTCATGAGGATTATGTAAGACATCTTGTAATTATAACAGTCTATTTTAAGCTGATATCAATTTAAGTTTGATTACAAACAAAGCTCTACCCTTTTTCTTCTTTCCTCCCTGCATTTTAGGTTGTTAGTGTCACAATTTCTGTCTTTTTATATTGTGTATCCATTAACAAATTATTAGAGCTACAGTTATTTTTAATACTTCCATCTTTGCACTTTTATACTAGAGTTAAAAGTGGTTTATTCACCACTCTTACAGTATTAAAATATTCTGTATCTGACTGTATACTTACCTTTACAAGTGAATTTTATTCTTTCATAAGTTTTATGTTGCTAATTAGTGTCCTTTTGTTTCAACTTGAAGAAATTTAGCATTTCCTATAAGTCAGGTCAAGTGGTGATGAACTCCCTCAGCTTTTTTTTGTCTTCAGAAGTCTATTGTTTCTTCATTTCTGAAAGTCAGCTTTGCCAAATATTATATTCTTGTTGACAGGTTCTTTTTCTTTCAGCACTTTGAATATAGCATCCCACTCTCTCCTACTCTGCAAAGTTTCTGCTGAGAAATCCACTGATAGTTTTATGGGGATCCCTTATATGTGATGAGTTGCTTTTCTCTTGTTGCTTTCAAAATTCTCTTTGTATTTGAGTTTTGACCGTTGATTGTAATGTGTCTTAGTGAAGGTATCGCTTGATATTTAGCCTATTTGGGATTATCTGGGCATAGTAGATCCAGATGTTCACTTCCCTTCCCAGTTTTGAGAACTTTTCTGCCATTATTCTTTAAAAAACTTTCTGTACCTATTTTTCTGTTCCTTTTTAGGACTGCTGTAATGCATATATTGTTTCCTTTGACGGTGTCCCATTGGTCACATAGGTTTCTTCACACCTTTTTCATTCTTTTCTTTTAGTTCCTCTCACTGGATAATTTTAAACCACCTGTCTTTGAGTTTGTTGATTCTTTCTTCCATAGGATCAATTCTGCTGTTGAAGTTCTCTACTGAATTTTTCACATCAATCACTGTATTCTTCAGCACCAGGAATTAGTTTGGTTCTCTGTTATGGTTTCTGTTTCTTTATTACACTTCCCAGCTTTGTGGAGACAGCTAAATCAATAAAAAATCCCAAAGAAGTCAAGTAGGAACCAAAGTCAAGTTTTTTGGCAGACCACACAGTGTCTGTTAGCTTGAGTGATGTTTTCAATCAGCACTACCCAAAAGCTGAAAGTCCATAGTCTGACAAGTTTTTATTTGACCAAATACTTAAATAACCTGAACACATAAGTTATAACTGTCTGTCCTCATTACTTTTGATGATAATTTCCCTTTGACAACCGTTAGCTGGTATGATGCCCACCTGTACCTTGATGCTTTGCTAGGTACTACTTTAGCTCCACAATAGAGTATGCTATAAATGTCAACTAGTTCAAAGCAGCTGTTAAGGTTGTTTGGGTCTTCCATATCTTTACTGATATTTTTGGCTACTTTTTCTATCAGTTACTGAGAAGAGAGTAATAAAATGTCAATTTATGATTGTTGACTTTTTATTTCTCCAATTAGTTCTTCCAAATTTTGCTTAATGTATTTTGAAGCTCTGCTGTTAGTGGTATATATGCTTTGGACTGTTTGTCTTCTAGATAAAATGTTCCCTTTGGTTATTATGATATTTTGTCTTTATCTTTGGCTATGTTCTTTATCTTAAGGTCTAATTTTTTGATATTATTATAGCCATGCTAGCTTTGTTATGTTCTAAGTTTGCATGATCTGTATTCTTCTGCCCTTTTATATTCTGTATTTTCATGTTAAAAGTGTATTTCTTTTAAATCATATATAGGATGATATTAATTTTTATTTTATCATCTATCTTTTAATTGGGCTGTTTCACCCATTTACATTTAATGTTATGAATACACTGGGTTTAAGTCTACCATTTGGAATTTATTTTCTATTTGTTCCACTTGTTTTTTATTCCTTTGTTTCTACTTTCTTTTGTTGAGTGGTATTTATGGTTATCTTCTATAGTATAGTGACTTCTTAGCTATATTTCTTTGTTTTTTTGATGGTCACTTTAGCCAATTAATTATAATAATATACCTTCAAATAATACCATTAAAATATTTTTCTACTTATACATTTTATAAAACACACAAAACACTGCATTGTAAATATATTAATATATTTATGTCTTCTAAATGCAATATTTGTATACTACTTTTGTATAATATAATAAATACTTTGCTCATGTAATTATGTGTATTCCATAATATTGTGATATACATAGTACACTTATAAATATGTTACAGAGTTGTAACTTAAAAATATATTATAACTTTTTTAGGGATAAATGCACAGAAATATATATTGTAAGAACAAACACATATATAATACATACATAAATATAGCTTTAAATAGTTAAGAATATTGTGAAAAAACTTGAAAATACATATAAAACTTTATGTAGATAATTTTATTTCTGGTGCTCCCTCTTTCTTCCTTTAGATTCAGAGTTCCATCTGATATAATTTTCCTTCATTTTGGAAATGATCTGTATCTTTTAGTACTTATTAGAGTGAAATCACCTGACTCAAATCACCTAAGTTTTTGTCTCTCTGAAATGTCTTCACTTGATTTTGACTTTTGAAAATTATTTTCACTGATTGAAGAATCGTAGGCTGACAATTTTCAAATTTCAACACTTTCAAGATGGCATTTCATTGTCTTTTGGTCTCCATTGTTTCTGGTGAGAAGTAAACTGTCATCCGTGTTGTTGTTCCTAGTCTTTTTTCTTTGAATAATTGTAAGATTTCATCTTTGTTTTCCTGCACTTTGATTAAGATGCCTTTGTGAAATGTTTTCTTGTTTATTTAACTGAGAATTTTCACTGAGCTTTCTGTAGGTAGGTATATAGGTATCACCTATAGGCAGGTGAGTAGGTATCCTTCAGCAGTTCTGGAAAGTTCTCATACATTATTTCTTTACGTATTTCTTCTCTCCCTTCCTCTCTTCTCTTTCTAAGACTCCATCTACATGCATATTAAACTATTTGATATTATCCCACATATTTCAGACTCTTCTGGGTTTTTTTACTCTTTGTGTTTCAATTTTTATGCAATCTACTAATCTGTTTTCAAATTCACTTACTTTTCTTCTGTGTCCAGTCTGCTATAAAGTCCATTTGATAATTCTCTAAAAAAAATTTTTTTTTTAAATTTGTGAGTTGTGGTTTCTTTGGTTTTGTTTGCTTGTTTTTTTTTGTTTTTTGTTTTGTTTTTTTTGCGGTACGCGGGCCTCTCACTGTTGTGGCCTCTCCCGTTGCGGAGCACAGGCTCCGGACGCGCAGGCTCAGTGGCCATGGCTCACGGGCCCAGCCGCTCCGCGGCATGTGGGATCTTCCCAGACCGGGGCACGAACCCGTGTCCCCTGCATCGGCAGGTGGACACTCAACCACTGCGCCACCAGGGAAACCCTGTTTGCTTGTTTTTGACCACACTGGGTGGCTTGTGAGATCTTAGTTCCCTGACCAGGGATCAAAACTGTGCCCCCTACAATGGAAGTGTGGAGTCCAAAGCAATGAAAAAATTTTTCAATTTTGATACAGCATCTTATACTTCTAACTTTTACATTTGGATCTTCACTATACGTTCTAAGTCTTTGCTGAAATTCCTCATCTCTTCTTATATGTGGTCCATCTTTTCCATATAAATCTTTAAAGATTTTTATTGTAGTTAAATTAAAATTCCTATATTATTGTCCCAACATCTGGGTCATCTCTGGTTTATCTTCTATTGACTCTTTTCCCTCATGACCATACATAACATTTCCCTGCTTTATTGTCTTGAAATTAAAAAAAAAATTATATGTAGGATATTTTATATGAAACATAGTAGAGAATGAAGTAAATAATAAAAAATCAAACAATCTGATTTAAAAATGGGTGGAATATCAAGTAGACATTTTTTCCAAAGAAGACATATACATGGCCAAGATGAAAAGATGCTCAACGTCGTTAATCATCAGGGAAATGCAAATCAAAACCAGATTGAGATATCACCCCTCACCTGTTTGAATGGCTGTTATTAAAAAGATGAAATAACAAGTGTTGACAAGGATGTGAAGAAAAGGGAACCCTTGTTCAGTGTTAGCAGGAAGTATGACTTGGTGCAGCCACTGTGGAAAACAGTATGGAGGTTCCTCAAAAAATGATCCAACGATTTCACCTTTGGGTATTTACCTGAAGAAAATGAAAACACTAACTCAAAAAGATATTTGCACCTCCAGGTTAATTGCTACATTATTTATAATAGCCAAGATATGGAAACAACTTAAGCGTCCAGAGATGGATGAATGGATAAAGAAGATGTGGTATATATACACAATGGAATACTGCTCAGCCATAAAAAAGAAGAAATTCCTGTCATTTGTGACAAGATGGTTGGACCTCAAGGGCATGATGATAAGTGAAATAAGTCAGACAGACAAAGACAAGTGCCATATGATCTCTCTTATATGTGGAATCTGAAAACAAACAGTAAGAAAAAACCAAGCTCATCGATACAGAGAACAGATTGGTGGTTGCCAGAGACAAAGGGTGGGGGTGTGTGTGTGGTGTGGGAGAAATGGGTGAAGGATGTCAAAGGTAAAAAAAAAATGCACTTGATGTAAAACAGACATAGAAATTTTGAATCATATTCAAAATACTGACTTTATTTTTTAAAAAGGATATGGAAGGTGACATTTTTTTTCTTTTGCACATTTTTTCTTTTGGCTCAGTCCTGCTCTTCACCTTCTTTCTAAAAACTTAGAAATGTCTCTGTACTGTACTTGCTTTACCTTGCTCCCAGCCAACAAAGCTCTTTATTGTTTTACTTCTTTTCCAATTATTCTGGCCTTGCAAAAATGTAAATAAAAGGAAGGGGGTCAACCAATTAGTCACTTAACATCTTTGAGTCTCAGTTTAACCATGAGATTTTTGAACTGGATTCATAATTCAACAGATATTTATTAAATTAGCACTGTGTAGAGAATACTGTCTATATTTGCAAGGGAAACATCATATTACCCTCCTGGAGCTTACATTCTACTGAAAGAGACATTCATTAAACTAATAAATTTAAAATGTAATGTCATTAAGATAGAGAACAAAAGGAGTAACATTTGATATGGTTGTCAGGAAAGGCTTCAATGAGTTGACAGGAACATGCATAAGAAAAAAACAAGGTTCTAAACTTCTTTTTATTTCAGCCATATAAAGTTGATTCATTGCATTCTATTCAATAAGTTAACCATTTGTTTTCTTTTGAGATGTAGGAGCTGCAGTAACAAATTATAAAGTATTTGGTGGTCAGATTCAAGTTAACACAGATGACTCAAGTAGCCCAATTAAACACATCCTGAGCATGTAATTGGTTTCTAGCTTTTCCTATTTATCGGAAACCAAGAGTGCATATTATTAATTATTCAGTTTTCCTATCCCTTCGGATATGACAGTGTCTTCACAGAGACAGGATGTAGGAGATGATTTCGCAATGACTGGGGACTTAGTCGCTTATAAATTAACCAAAATAGCATCACTTCTAGGTGATCCCACTGCTTAATCTGAACTGAATATTGGACTAACTACATTGTTGGGAGATCAGTGGAGATAGTATCCGTTTTCCTCATGGCTCTTTTTGGTGCCTGGATCAGACTTTCTCTTGGACCAACAGACTCTAACACCTCTTCTGGAATTGATTCCAACCGATGATGAGCTACATCTGGCCTGTGAAATGAAAATAGCAAAACCTTTGATTGAGTCCAAGTTAAGTGGATCTACATCATCTGCTCAGTCAACTTCTGCCAAGATGAATGATGCTGTGTCAGTGTTCCATAATTTCAGAGGTGGATTTCCCCTTTTTAAAAACAAAGTGTTTTCCTTTATATAGGCAATGAAAGCAAAAAAAAAAAAAAAATGCTGTGTGTGAAAATGCATTTTGGCTCCTCTATATATTTGGAAACAAAAACCTTAAAATAATCCTATTTTAGCCTTTTTTGTTTCTCTTGGATCTCCGCCATTCTGGCCCTTATCAAGTTGCACAAGGGGGCACTGTAGCCGTGAAATTCCGGAGAAGTGATTCATTTCCTTGCTTCCCAGTATCAGAAGAGTCTAAACAGGAACAAGAATGTGATGGAAAAGGAGTGAGCCAATAACTTTCAGAGGCTGTGAGTGTTTCCCAGTTGTTTTAACTCCCAACTCAGATTCAAAAATATTTACTCAAAAATGGTGGCAAGAAGCAGAGAGAGAAAGGGAAGAAACTTGAAGTTTATTTTACAAATTTGTCCGGTTTCCCACATAGAAGAGCAATAAACACAGAAAGGACAATGAGCTGAAAATGGATATTTTGAAACTTGGGAAATCACCCAGCTTTGGGAACAGAGGCTGTGGTGGAGGCTGCAATTCCAATCCTAAAGTCTAAAGCCCATTCTGAGCCTAGCTGATCTCCATGGGGAGAGAGGGAGGCTGGGAGTTTTGATGTGATGACTGCAAAAGCATCATAGTAAGTGTTTGGGATAATTTAATAGGATGTGTTGTCATGTTGGGATTACTGTTACAACCCCTATACCCATAGGTCCTGCCAACCTATGATACAAATGATGCTATATTTACATTAATTTCCAAGTTCTATCTGCATAGTGACCCCATCAGACTAACGTTAGGTTTCCATCTCTGTAGAGATTTTCTAGGTTACTTATGGGATGTTGGGCATATTCACACTAATTTGTATCACCAAGGCACGATGTAGGTTTTTACTTTCTGGTTTTGTGTTCCTGTATAGTTCTTTAAGAGCCTCTAATGCCATTTTCCTCTTCTCTCGCTCCTCAATTAACTTCACCACCAGCCAGAATACAAGAGATTCTTCAGTTGTCTTGTAAAGGCTGAACAGTCACAGTAACATTTAACTCTAAATAGCTCCTTCTGTCACTTGCCTTAATTTAACTTGAGTTCACTATATTCATTTTCTTAACCCCTCTCTGTACTGCAATAAATTATCTAACAACAAGTAAGTAAAACTAGACCTGAGAAGTCAGTGAACTGTGCTGAAAAGAAACTAGTTAATGAGCTGCAGGCTGAGGTTAATCGGGGCTTGGAAAATTAAAAACTTAATTTAAAATGTATAAATTACATGTATACAAACTATAACATACTACTAAATTCACATATAAATTGTATAAGTTTATTTTTTAAGTAATGATTAAGCTGAAGAAATGCAAAATCATCACCGGGGTCAATAAAAAGCAGAATTGCCAATGTAGAAAATAGAGCCTGTAATAGGGAGGATGAACTTGAAATGCTTTCTTAGAACTCAGAGAAAAAGTCAAAAAATAAAAATAAAAGTGATGGGACAATTTTTTAAGATATAGTCTGGAGACTCAATACACAAAAAATGTTTCTGAAGAAGAAAAAGATGAACTAAATATCAGTAATTATGGCATAATAATGGAAGTTCCTGAGCTAAAGGAAGACAAGAGCATGCACACTGAAAGTTCCCATCATGAAACAGGTAAGTTTAATGAGAAGTGGCATATACCAACACATTTCCTACTGAAATTTTTGGACTGCCAGGAAAATGAAAATATTCTCTAAAGACTCGTGCAGTTAAAACAGCTTATCCATAAAACCACTACAAACCTCACCTGCAATATATGGGTAGGAAGAAAATCAATAGATGTTTATAATGTTGGTAGGGAAAAGCTAACTCTATAAATTAAATGAACAGAAATAGCAGCAAAGACTTTATCAGGTCTACATGAATTCAGAAAATAAACGTCCGTGTATACTTCTTTAAAATACTATGTGAAGGTACACTCTAACTTACCCAAATGTAAATAAACATTAAATAATAAAAATGGGGGAGTTGTAGCAAACAAAAAAGCCTCAGAATTGAATATAAAAGCAGTTAAACAGTTTATGTAAACAATTATTGTAAATACAATGTAAAACTTCAGAAGTTAAACATATACTTAAAAGATACAATAGATGACGTTTTTTAAAAAAATGAGTAATTCCTAGTTTTAAAAAGTCTCAGACATTATCTACAAGAGATTGGAAGTGTATAAAGAAGTGGTAGTATGAGCTGAAAGGAAAGAGTGTTCTCTTTACAATGACATCTATTGAAAAATATAAATGTAAATGTATTTTTTATACCAAAAGCTAATCTAGTTTAATTCAACAGAATTTATTTCTTATAAATCGGAAGAACAAAGTGAAGATGAAAATATCAAAGAAAAGATAATCAAACCAAACCAAATCAAAATATTTAGAAAAAGTAACTTAGCAAAAGATAGACTGGAGAAGTAACAAAAGGCAAGCACCAAAATACCCCCAAAACAAACAAAAAAAATAGAAGTCAAAAACAGTATGACAAAAGTAAAACCCCAAGAGCTTACTATTATAAAAAATATAGGGCATTCCCTGGCAGTCCAGTGGTTACAACTCTGTGCTTTCACTGCCCAGGGTGTGGGTTTACTCCCTGGTCGGGGAACTAAGATCCCACAAGATCCCTCAAGCTGTGCAGTGCGGCCGAAAATAGACAAATAAATAAATAGGCTAAACTCCCTTCTTAAAATACAAAGTTTATAAATTGAATAAAAATATATTAGTGTTTAAAATACAAACTGTAAATTTAGACAATTCTTTTGTGCTTCAAGTTCTCATATGTAAAATGAGAATTAAGAAGTAAGTAAATTATAGGATTCGTTTCTGGAGCATGGCCAGCGCTCAATAAAGATTAGTTAGTATTTTTATTGATGATTACTACAATTATTATATATCTTCTATAAGAGAATCACATAAAATGAGAGTAAAACTATTTAACTGTGTATTTTATATATCAGGCAAATAAACATACAAACAAGTAGTGGTAGCTGGGAAATGCAAATTAAAATAACAATGAGCAACCACTACACACCTTTTAGAATGGCCAAAATCCAGAACACTGACAACACCGAATGCTGGTAAGGATGTGGCGCCACAGGAACGCTCATCCACTGCTGGCGGGACAGCCACTTGGGAACAGAATGTGGCGGCTTCTTACAAAACTCAACAACTCCTGCCTTATGATCCATCAACAGTGCTCCTTGGGATTTACCCCAAAAGACTGAGAACTCTATGTCCACACAAAAGCCTGCACAGGGATGTTAATAGTAACTTTACTCATAATTGTCAAAATTTGGAAGCAACCAAGATGTTCTTCAGTAGGTGCATGGATAAATAAACTGTGATACACCCATGCAGGGGAATATTATTCATACTAAAAAGAAGTGATCTGTGAAGCTATGAAAAGACATTGAGGAACCTTAAATGCATATTACTAAGTGAAAGAAGCCAAACTGCAAAGGCTACATACTGCATGGAAAAGCTATAGGACATCATGGAAAAGGCAAAACTATGGAGACAGTAAAAAGAGCAGTGGTTTCTGTGGGGGGGGGGAGTATGAATAAGTATAACAGAGAATTTTTAGGGTGTAGATACTCTGTATGATATTAAATGGTGGATATATGTCATTATGCATTTGTCGAAACCCATGGAATATACAACACCAAGAGTGAACCCTAATGTAAACTGTGGAATGAGAGACCAGCAATGGTGAGCCACAGCCCTTGGTCCGAAGTTCAAGCTGGTTTTCTGGGCTGAACAAAATAGGCTGTAGGACTTTCAAGAAAGTGGAGGGGTAACACGTGAAGGTCACCTTCCTCCCCACAAATACATCAAAAATACATCTACATGTGAAACAACTCCTACAGAACACCTACTAAATGCTGGCAGAAGACCTCAGACTTCCCAAAAGGGTCTTGGTGCTCCAGTCAGCTGTCAGGCTTGAGCCTCTGAGGTGGGAGAGCTGAATTCAGAACATTGGACCACCAGAGACCTCCTAGCCCCATGTAATATCAATTGGCAAGAGCTCTCCCAGAGATCTCCATCTCAATGCTAAGATCCAGCTCCACTCAATGACCAGCAAACTCCAGTGCTGCACACCCCATGCCAAACAACTAGCAAGACAGTAACACAACCCCACCCATTAGCAGAGGGGCTGCCTAAAATTATAATAAGTGCACAGACACCCCAAAACACACCACCGGACATGGTCCTGCCCACCAGAAAGACATGATCCAGCCTCATCCACCAGAACACAGTCAACAGTCCCCTCCACCAGGAAGCCTATACAAGCCACTGAACCAAACTCACCCACTGGGGGCAGACACCAAAAACAAAGGGAAGAAAGAACCTGCAGGCTGTGAAAAGGAGACCCCAATCATAGTAAGTTAAGCAAGATGAGAAGACAGAGAAATACACAGCAGATGAAGGAGCAAAGTAAAAACCCACCAGAATAAACAAATGAAGAGGAAATAGGCAGTCTACCTGAAAAAGGATTCAGAGTAATGATAGTAAAGATGGTCCAAAATCTTGGAAATAGAATGGAGAAAATACAAGAAAGGTTTAACAAGGACCTAGAAGAACTAAAGAGCAAACAAACAATGATGAACAACACAATAAATGAAATTTAAAATTCTCCAGAAGGAATCAATAGCAGAATAACTGAGGCAGAAGAATGGATAAGTGACCTGGAAGATAAAATAGTGGAAATAACTACTGCAGAAAAGAATAAAGAAAAAAGAATGAAAAGAATTGAGGGGTTTCCCTGGTGGCGCAGTGGTTGAGAGTCCGCCTGCCGATGCAGGGGACACGGGTTCGTGCCCCGGTCCGGGAAGATCCCACATGCCGTGGAGTGGCTGGGCCCGTGAGCCATGGCTGCTGAGCCTGCAGGTCCGGAGCCTGTGCTCCACAATGGGGAGGCCACAACAGTGAGAGGCCCCCGTACTGCAAAAAAAAAAAACAAAAAACCACTACCAACAAAAAAACACAGACTAATCACAAGCACTGAAATTGAAACTGATTAAAATTTTTCCAACAAGTAAGTCAGAAAGAGAAAAACAAATACCGTATGCTAACACATATATATGGAATCTAAAAAAAAAAAAAAAATTGGTTCTGAAGAACCTAGGGGCAGGACAGGAATAAAGACGCAGATGTAGCGAATGGACTTGAGGACATAGGGAGGGGGAAGGGTAAGCTGGGACGAAGTGAGAGAGTGACATGGACATATATTCACTACCAAATGTAAATTAGATAGCTACTGGGAAGCAGACGCATAGCACAGGGAGATCAGCTCGGTGCTTTGTGACCACCTAGAGGGGTGGGATAGGGAGGGTGGGAAGGAGATGCAAGAAGGAGGGGGTATGGGGATATATGTATACGTATAGCTGATTCATTTTGTTATACAGTGAAACTAACACACCATTGAAAAGCAATTATACTCCAACAAAGATGTTAAAAAAAATAGATAAATAAAAATAATGTAAACTGTGGACTTTGGGCCATGATGATATGTAGGTTCATCCTTGGTAAAAAAGGTACCATTCAGGAGAGTGACGTTAACTCCGGGAGCGCTATGCATGTGCAGGGCAGGTGGTATGTGGGAAATCTCTGTACCTCCCCCTCAATTCTGTTATAAACCTAAAACTGCTCTAAGAATTAAATCATAAAAATAAGAGTTATGGTAGAAGTATTTTAATTAGAGAAGAAGAATGGCCTGGTATATGAGTTTTCAGCTCTGCTCCTGGGAGCCCTTGGGGTTTCACAGGCCCACTCTGAGACAATTATGTTCTCGAAAGACAAAACTATAAAGAAGATAAAGACATAGAGCCCAACTCCATGTAGAAAAGCAATACCTGCAAACAACAATAATCCCAAAACAAAACAAAAAAAGCACCTCATTGACATAAGTTCTGAAAAATGGTAGAAGTAAGTTAACTGAACTTTCTGAGAATAGGTTTTCTCATCTACAAAGTGGACAAATATAACCTAGGGTTATCTTGTAGATTTTCTTACATACTGAATGTAAAAGGCATGATATAGCACAGATATCCAATAACTACTGGCTGCTTCTCTGTCTCCCCTACATCAAAAATTAAATGGTTTACTTCTAACAGTGGCCAGATTATATGCTTTGAATCATCCCCCCTCAATCTGTTATTCATATGCATCGTTCCTGTATACTCAAGAAATACTACATTTTCATTTTTGCCTAAACGACAAGGAAAATGTCTGGCAAAACTAAATTACAAAAGCGTATCAATGCCAAGCCCAAATGGCTGTTAGATCATCCACAGTTTGTGATAGTCTGCATCACCCATCGGCACAGAGGATTGGGAATTGACTCCTTGCATATTGTTGCCTAATGCATACAAATTCCCTTCAGCTTGAACGTTCTGTGCCAGTTAAGTGTCTGGATACTCTTTTTCTCCAGAACAACATTCAAATATACTAAAGTAAAAAATTCTCACTGCCTCTGGTTTAATTGGTGGGAAAAAGTTCACATGCAAATACATGTGTGGATCTTCAGGATCCCTGGACCTAAAACATGTGTGCGTGACACCACGCGCTGAGAAGCGATGAGAAGATCCCTCACCCTCTGCCACCAGTGACCCCCGTTGACCTACGCCTGACATTCTATGTATTGTGCGTTGAGCAGGCTGCGACGGTAGGAAGGATGAGAAAGGGAGAAAGATGGACATAAGGGAAGGATAAAACATTTTACTATGTTTCCCAGAACTTCCCCTTTTACCCCGAAGAGAAAACCTTACTGCTTTAAAGACAGAGATGCCAGACCTAATATTTATGCTTATGTATATTCAGCTTGGAACATCAATATGGACCAGCCATTCTTCATACATTCGTGTGTATATGTAAAAAGTGTCCTTTTTTTGGGTAGTCCTTGTCAGTAAATTTTAGAAATTACTTTTCTATTTTGCTTTGCTTAAAAAGAAACCCCATTTTTACAAAAGCCTTGTGTGGAAGCCTACATTAGTGGGTGGTTATTAAATCTGTATTTGGAGTTTATTTCATTAACAAATATACATTATAATATTAAAATGTAAATAAGAGTGAAATAGGCATATTGAGAGTTCAAGATTCATCAATGCAGAAAAAGCACAACCAAGAGTTAAAAATGACGCTAACAGGTGCATAATGGAGTTTTGATTTGGAAATTTCTCCATGGTATTTACCTATAAAACAAGGATTAAATAATTCTTCATCCTGGGCTTCCCTGGTGGCGCAGTGGTTGAGGGTCCGCCTGCCGATGCAGGGCACACGGGTTCGTGCCCCTGTCCGGGAAGATCCCACATGCCGCGGAGCGGCTGGGCCCGTGGGCCATGGCCGTTGAGCCTGCGGGTCCGGAGCCTGTGCTCCGCAACGGGAGAGGCCACAACAGTGAGAGGCCCGCGTACCGCAAAAAAAAAAAAAAAAAAAAGAAAAATTCTTCATCCTTTCTTCAGTGAGTTGCTGCTTTGCTTTTGAATTTGCTAATATGCTACTCTTTGGATTGAGTATTTATCTACATGACAGCAAACATACAGATGAAAACCACAACATTCAATCATTCAGCTGTTTGTTAATATACATTTGGCATCACTTAGAAAAGAGTAACTAGAAATCATTAACTATTTTATTTAGACATTTGGCAATTTTAGCTATAGCCATAGTTACAATAAAATCTTGGTTTGATTATTCATTGCCTTTTCTTTTGTTTGGTATTTTGTACTCTGTTAACAACAGCTTTTTGTTTGATGTGTTTATTTTTTCCTGATTGTTAAACTACAAGTTTCATTTCTCTTTGACTGTTGAGCTCTGACCTAGGTTTATTTCCATCAGTGTTTTGATTCTTCTTACTCTTGTTTCAGCTTTCTTAGATAAGGAACACGAATATTTTCCATACAGTCATGACTTTATTTTGTATGTTTTTCATTCATTCTTATATAAATGAATTGAATTGATTGATTTAATTTCCTAAAATAAATATAAAATAAGACAGTCCAAATTTTTAAATTTCAGTCAATATTAGAAGACTTTAAAGAAAGGGGAAAGACAAATAAAGCAGGGATTTGGGATAAGTGAGTTACTGTAATTGGCCCCACGTTCCCTGAGAGTGGAAGATGAAAGCAAAGACTGAATTGAGGGTGAGGAGATAGATGATAGTGCCTGAAAAAAAAAAAATCATACAAGTCCATTTAGGGCAGTGGTACTCAAACGTTGGTTTTTCTGCCTCAGTACAACAAAGGGTTTCAGCACACTCAGCCTCACCAGTTGCTGTGCTCTGTTTATTACAGAAGGATGGGTGTCCTCCCAGCCCACCTCCAAGCCCACCACAAGAGTCAAGGTTCAGCAAAAAAAGTGATCTGCGCACTTACTCTTCAACAGAATTCAGTGCGTACATTAGTACCGTCCAAAAGTTTTTTCTATGCATTCTGATGATTTAGTTCTACACAGGGACACAGCTTAAAGGACCTAATACCCATCATATATCAAACATACCTCCTCTGTGCCAGACCAGCTAGCTGAGCATGTTCCATGCAGTGTCTCATTTAATTTCTACAATGTGTTTGTGAGCAAGCAGCCCCATTTTATAAGTGAGGAAACAGGTTTTGAAGAGATCAGTCAACAGGCCCCAGATCACAAGCTAGCGGCAGGGAAATGGCAGAGCTGGTGTACAAACCCTGGGCGGCTGAATGTGTGTGAGGCTCTGCTGTGTGTTTGAGCCTCCTGAGCTCCACCTCCAGAGATTCCAACTCTAGAGGTTTAAGGTGGGACCTTGGAGTCTGCGTTTTACTGCATCTCTGGGGATTCTTGAGTGCGGTAGAAGTAGGGCCAATACCCAAGCACCTTGACTCCCAAGCCCTTGCTATTTCCCACTCTGACTTTTCATCCAGAGGGCTCCACAGTTTCAGTGTGAAATTTTTTAAGGCAGGTATGAGAAATCTTCCACGTAGACATCATACATCGTGTTGAACTCACTGAGTTTTTAAAAAACATTTTGATAATGATAATAGCAACTGCAGCTTTTAGGGCTCTCTTAAGTGCAATAACACTCTGAGTGTTTCCCATCTATCATAACCTCAAACAGCCTCTCAGGAGCAGTCAGCCCTTTGTATTCGCAGATGTAGCACCTGAAGATACCAAGCACTGACTATGGGATTGGATCACCTGCAGATTTTGGTATCCCTGGCGGGTCCTGGAACCAATCCCCCATGAATACCTGGGGATGACTGTACAATTTTTTATCTATATTTCTCAGTTAGGAAACCAGGGAAGAACAAGCATTTGAAGAATAGTTTGGCTTCAGAGGCTATGCACGTGATACTGTTTCTGGGAGTCATTTGGCTGAGAAAAACAAGTAGACGGTTAAGACTTTATGGAACTGATAAACTTTCCTTTGGAGTTTGCTTACTGTTGCAGTGAGAGCTACCAGAATGGGCCACCAGACGGTGGACAGACAGTTGCTCAGAGGGTGTTTCAAGGAGGAGTTCAAGAGGAACACTGTAATATCAAAACTTCTCCTTAAATTGGTAAATTCTGTGAGTAGTTAGGGGTCAGCTACAACAGCCTCAGCCATGAAAATTATTCTCTTGCAGGGTGGAATATAACACTTAGGACTTCTACTGAGTTTGAAAAAGCCAAGAAAGGAAAATTTTCCTCAAGCAAAATTAGTACGGTCAATCTTATTAGTTTTTTAATTTGCATTGAAACTTAGATAAATAATAAAATACACCATTAAGTGGGTTACCAATCTATATCTATGTCAACTTGGCTGAAAATTGGCTCCGAGTTTTCCCTCTTCTTTTACTTATATTCATTTCTTCATCCTGCCAACATCTGACCACTGGATCTGTTAAAGAATGCCTGACTCGTCTCTGCATCCCTAGAAATAAGAAGGTGTTGGTATAAAACAGGCACTCTGTAAGTGTTTACTGAATTGTACTAAGTGTCTGCAGTACAATTTACCCCATGATAAATAAATATATATATATATACACATATATATATATATATGCAGATACTAAAATGTATATTCTCTGCTCTTGAGTTGCTTATAATTCACCTCAACCCCAGATATTTTCATCAGGCAATGCTAGATCTTCAGTTTTCAAATGAAGATTGATTATGAGATTAAATGATTGGATAAAGGACTAAATTACTGAATCTCAAATGGAATTTGGTGACCCTCTAGTTCAGAAGTTTGCAAACCGCTTTTTAGTGGCCAAACCTTTTTCCAAACAAAATTTTATACAGAATTCTAAAATATTACTCAGCTAAATCTGGCCAAAGAGTGCATGGAAGTAATCCTTTCCCTGGGTCTCTGAGGAGCTTCACTGTTCAAGCCAAATTTCCTCATTGTGCAGTTGAGAAGAGTGAGGCCAAGAGAGGTTAAGAAACTGACTTCCCAGGGTTACAGTGCTAGTTAACTAGAGAGCTGAAAATAGAATATTACCTCCCAATTCTTTCTGTCAGAACTCAGACTAGTTAGGAGAACAGTGAAGTCCAAAATAGGCTTTGGGCGAGACCCAGTACTGCAAGTACAGGCAGATCACCTGTGTCAATCATGGGCAAGTAAGGGTGACATGGGCCATGAACATGAAGAGGCCAAATGATAAAGGGACAATTCCCAGGACAAGAGACTCAGGTGTGATCTGAGAAGAGACTTGGCCAGGCTTGGAGACTTCTCTTGCAACCTAAAAACATGTGTAGGAGACTCATGGGTGGTGATCATTGAAAACTGCCTTTTTTGAATGTTCTAGCCCTGACGGCAGCCTGCTGGTCATAGAATCACATTAAGTCCAAAATCCAATACTTTTCAGATTTTGTGCTTTAGGGGTATACGTCCTGAAGCGTGTACGTTTCTAAATTATAAGTTGTAAAACTTAACCCCAGACAGATGTCCCTCCTTTGACCTGAATGTGGGAAGCTTGCAGTTTCTGCTAAGGACCAGTGGCCTCATCTGTCTCCTTCTTCGTCTTTTTTTTCTTTTTTCAGCTGTCTTCTTTCAGACACCTTGTAGCCTGTAAGCTCCCTTTAGCCTTTTACCTGATATGCTTCTTCTCACTTGCCTTTAATTTCTACTTTTTCCCTGTATCTTCCTGACTCTCAAAGCCAAAAGAGGGTCACTGTTTAACCTTGTAAAATGCTCCCAATTTATCAGTGCCTCACTGGACATTTTTCAGAATAAAGTTGATCTTAAAAAAATGTGTGGGCAACTGAGGAATCCTGGCTTTTATTTTAATAATTAATTTAAGAATATTTTTATTTTAATAATTTATTTATTTAATAATTTATTAAGCACTTTTAGATTCTCCAGTTCCAACCTATGATAAGCCCATGATAGAGATCTGCTGGAGAAGCGGCCCCTGATAAGCCATTTGTTTCACGATAGTGATATTCAGGAGAAGTCCAAGACGGCTCCAGAATCCCTGAAAGCCTTCCTTTCTGTAGTTGATTGAGTTGTCCTTCCAAATCAGGGTTAAGGCCCCTGGCATGGCAATTGCAGAGAAAAAGAGCATCTGCTTGCAATAGACCTGGCTGACGGATGGATTCTGGAATTTAATTTCTACTGCTGCCAATCTCCTGACCTTCAAAACACAAACATTGATCCTATCTGATGAGGTAGAATGCACACCATACCATGTCGGGGAGGAAAGAAATAATGGAGAAATATAGTCACTTATAAACCAGATCAACTGTGGATATTAATTTATCTGCAATTATTACTATTTCTGTTTTTTTAATTATAGGGAGAAATGTAGACAAAACATGAGTATGAGCACTGTAAAGTTCACATGCGGGGAGCCTGGCTTCTAATCCTGTTTCCATCATTACTACCTGATTTTATTACAGCCTGACTTTTAACTTTTCTGCCTATGAAATGTAAGCAATAGTGCATCAAAAAGTTGTCACAATAATAAATACAATAAGCTTTAAGAACTAAAAATCTATAGACTGCCCAGACATTAATAAACTCTGCTCTTCCTCACTGCGCCGCAAAGCTTCTGGACCCAGTCAAGTATGACACCCACGTCAAGAGTCCTGGCTCACTGTATACTACATATCCTTGGGCAAATCACTGAGTCTGGATGAGCATATCTGATATCTATAACTCGTTCAGAAACAATTTCTATCCCGTCTACCCTTATCAAACAAGTAAATGCATGTAAAATTACTCTGTCAAATGTGAAGTGATATATGTTACAAAAGGTAACATACCTTTTATTTGCCCAGTGTATGATCATTATTTTGATTTTATATCTCACCAATTGGTGAGAAACTAATAAATATATTGTTTGCCCAGAGTATGATCATAATTTTGATTTTATATCTCACCAATTGGTGAGAAACTAATAAATATATTATTTGGGATGTTATTCTAAGGGGGAAAGTTAATTTATTCCTGACTCTTATATTCTACCATCCTCTTCTACATTCTCAAGACACAATGGCTCAATAGTGTTCAAGGAAAAGGAAAGAATTCTCTCTCTTTACTCCTCCCAGTTTCTCTGAAGGAGGCTAAGAAGTCCCCAGAAAACTACTCAGCCAATCTCCTGTATGATGGAGTATTCCTGGGGGCTTGAAACTCAATAGAGAAGAGAGTCAGAAGTTAGGGGTACACTATATGGGAATAAGGAGCAGAAAATCTACAACTCAGCAGTCTGTTTCCAGGGTGTCGGCAGCCAAGTTCATGACCAGCCCACTCGTGTCTTGTATGGAGACACTTACCTCCCTCTAGTACATCTTCTTTCCTCAGGGTTACAACCGCCTGCTCTCCACTTTTGACAGATGACCAGACTTATTATAACGGAAGCCATGTGCTGGACACGTTTGTGGTATGAAGGGTTCAAGTTATTCTTTTGGCCACACTGAGAAATGTGGAAACTGGGCATCCTAGTTGATTGGCAATAGTTCCAAATTGTCAAGTGCCCAGGCTATGATATGACAGAAGGATGTTTTATTGAGAGGAATAAAAAGACCACAAACATTTTGTATCTGTAACTGGTAAATGGCAATTACTTCAAGTCTCACCAAAACCCAAAATGTTGCTTGTAGAGGCTAGATATCTGAAAGTTGTTTTATGAGCTATTCCTGAAAAGCCCTAGTATTTTTCACTTCTGTTCATTTCAACAAATATTAATGGCCATGTAGCATGAAGTAGTCCCTGATGGTATGAAGAATGGACAGTCTTGTTCTCCTGGGGTTTGTAACATGGAGGATTATGCTCTGTTGGTGTGAAAATTCCACTGGGTTGATCTGACCTCTTATTTCTACCTGAGTAGCAGAGAAGAATACTTCTACCATCATGTTCTTTCCATGTTATTGTCCCTGCTTTTAGATGGCTGCTTTTGTTGGTTCAGTGGGCGGAGGGGGGGCACATATATTACCTCAACGAGTGTGTACGTACGTCGGAACCCCTGCAGGGATTTTCCAAATGTTTCATGGTACTTTAGGATACTAACACAGTTAACAAAAGGCTGAGACTTTCCATCACCTCTACATCTCTGTAACAACGGGACAAGTCCTGTGCGATACCCAACCATACTATTGCCTCTCGAGAAGGCTTGCCTGTTTGCTGTATTTCTGAAACCATTTGGTGTTCTTATTGGTTTACTTTGTAGCAGAGTGACCTTAGGTAAATATAATCTTTACTTGTGTAGCTTGTCCAAGAGGAACGGGATCCAATCCGTTAGCAAATCCCGTCAGTTCTACCTTCAAAATATATCCTGAAATGATCAATTTTATCTCCTTCATCCTTCTTAACACAGCCCTAGCCACCGTAATGTCCTGTCTAAAAAAATAGCAATCATTTCTTACATCTGTCTTTCCTGTTCTCCTCCCGCCCCGGCCATATTACAAGTCTGTGCTCCACATAGCAGCCTAAATGATGTTTGTAAAATGCAAACAGATCCTGTCACTTCCCTGCCATCCATCTTTCAATGGCATCCCATCAGGGAGTGGGACTGAATTCCACAAGGGGTGGTGGGAAAGGAGGTGAGAAAGTCAGCCTGGAGTCAGGTTTGCTAAACCTCGTTTCCTCCCACTCAATGCTCACCCACTCCTGTCCCGGCTGTTACTTCAGTAAGCAAAGTCAGCTCCCAGTCAGCAATTCTGAGCTTACTTTTCCTCTGCCTGGAGCTCTCTTCCCCCCTAATTCTCAGGCTTTGCTTTCTCACTCCCATCCATTCTGCTCAAATGTCCCTTTGTCAGACCTTTCCCACCCCTATCTGAATATCAACTTCCCACTGCCACCACCCTTAATCTTATTCTGCAGTCCTGCTTCATGGAATTTAAAACTGCCTGACATTATAGAATCCATTTATCTATCTGTTTCCTCCACTAGAATGTAAGCTCCAGGAAGGCAGGAATATTACTTTGTTCACTACTGCTCAGAAGAGGGACTGACACAAGGAAGGTGTCCCATAAATATTTTTCGAATGAATGAATCCTATTTCCTCCTCACCAAAAATTATGAGATAATCTCAGCAGAAGAGGCACCCAAGATTCATAAAGGTTAAATCATTTGCCGTTCAATATGGAACGGATCCGAAGTATAAATGCAGTGCCTCCTGATGTCGAAGGAGGTTCATTCTTCCGTAGTTCTTTGGATAAATAGTTTGGACATCTATCCAGCAAACATTTATTAAAGAATAGATTTTAAATGTGTCTGGGAAAAATATCTCAATCAAATTTTAATTCTGTCACTTGAAATCTGAAGCAAAGAAATAACTTTTACAAATGATCAGCATCTCTCGTAGAATTCTTCGGGATCATGGGTGCCAGGAGCATCAGGCACCAGCAGCCGGGATCTCTACATAACTGCACATCCCTCCGTCGGCTCTGGCCTTACCATCCCCTGCCCCATGCTCCTGCCCTAAACCGTAATCTTGCATCATAATTGGAAGTGGATATTTTAAGATAAAAGCTGTACCTGGCAAATAAAGAAACATATTTGTTCTAAGTTTAATTAAATAAGTCTGGGCAGCCTTTTTGCAATATGGAGATTAACTGTCAAATTTATGTTAATATGATCTCAGAGAATGAAGCTGCTATAAAAAGTTTTTCCCCTCACCCCTCACTTAAGCTCCTCATGTTGCCTTACTGAAGTTTCTTTAAACTGGTGGTGTCTTATTAAAATATCACTAGGTGAGTTCTGCAAGAACAAGGCAGCTAAAAATATCTAACAAATTCCAAATGTTCGTTAAAGACGTCAATACAAATAAACTGAAATCGTATCTATTCTGCAGAGAGGAAACTGTCACAATGGCCGAGTCTTCACCATCCCTTTGGACTCACTCAATGCCAAGCTCTCCTTTAGCTGATTTACACAGGATTATACAGATCTTCTGAGCACTCTCGGTGTAATACAAAGAGCCTTTGATTTCTCTGAGCATCCTTTCCTTTTTTTTTTTTTTCGCATGTAAAAAAGATGTGCCACCCAATTTTTTTATTTTGTGATTTAAGAAAAAAACGCTAACAGTTTGAATCATGAATCCTGTTGTGGGGACTGAGTTAATTAAAAGCCTGATGTATACATACAGCTGATCCTACTCATCCTAATGAAGAACATTAATTCTAGGACATGTGTGGCTGTAGTCACATTGCTACAAATTACTGGACTCTTTCCTTTATCTGTTTCCAAGAAAGTCTCCCCCTGTTAGTTAGGAAAAAAGAAAAATATGACGCCTTAGTTCTGGGCAGCATAAATTACACGCATCAATCAGAAAAGCCTAAATTAAAATACACATTTGGCAAACAAATATGAATATGTTGATCTCATCTGTGAATCAAAATGATTTAGTGGCAGTGCTGACCCCTCCCCCCCACTGTTCGACATGAAGGTCACTTGTGAGCAGCTTCTCTCTCATTGAGAAATGTTTTCGTGTCTTTTAAGCATGCAATTTTATACATGCCCTAATATTCAATCTAACTAGTGATTCTTACGTAGAGAGACTGATTTATTTTATAAAGAAAATATAGGCTCATAGTTATTTATGTAATCCAAAACACATAGTTAAATTAAAAAGTGGGGGAAAAAATACAGTGGTTTATGGTTCCTGGGCTGGGGATTCTCCAATGTGTTTATGATACTTTCTAATCTAGCAGAATACCATTTGTGAAATGGAATGCTACACCTTTCCGATATTGAGTGATCATAAATCAGTCTATGCTTATCACCTAATGCATGCATTCTTGGAGCAGGGATAACTGCTTGAGAGATACCCATACATGGCAAACCTTAAGTAGAGATGATCTGGGGTCTTTCAGTCTGCCATTTCTCGACAATATCTGTAGGTGAAGCCAGCAGATTGAATAAGGCAGTGATCTCCCTGGACAGAAGCGTGTTTTATGTTATGACACTTATTTTGAATATTCATGTTGTATTTTCTTGCTAAGATTTCATTCTGATAACTACAACCATAGAATGGTCCCGTCTGTATTAAAGGAGAAGTATGCAACGCCTGCTTTTGATTGGTTGCAACTCAATACTGAGACCCCCCTCGCAGCTAAATGGAAGAAGGCAAACAACACAACTAAGATAAAACTACACAACGTGCGTGCTTTGGTCTGTAAAAATCACCCAAGGAACTCGTTAAATTACAGATTGCTAGGTCTCACTCCCCCAACTTCTAACTCAGTAGATCTGGAATGAGGCATAGGGTCTGCATTTCTCATTAGTTCTCCAGGTATTTCTTATTAAATGTTACTCAGAACAAACTTTGAGAAAGACTGCTGGAAAGATGGATGGGTGAAAAAAAAGACCAAGGTATATACATAATCAGTTTGTTCCGAGCAGTTTGACAGAAGATTATATTAAGAGATTAAATCCCGAGTTAAGGTGAGCAATTTGTACGATAGCAGAAAGCAGGGCTCTCAGAGATGTATTGTGACAGTTGCTTTACATTGAGGTTGGTTTTCCTGGAGGGGAGGAGGGCAGGGGAAGTAAGGGTTACCAGAAGGGCGCTACTCAGAAGGCACCTTTGAGCTGCAACAGCCAAACCTCCCAGCTTTTTTTTTTATCAAACTCAATTTGAAATATTCAATTCTATTATCCCCACACCATGTGAACCAATTTTTGATTCAGGAAATATGATAGCTATGTTTCTTGGGCAAATTCTCAGACAGGCTATGTTTTGCATTCTAGGGTACTAATAAATAAGCGTGGAAACTTCTAGAAGAAAGAAATCCACTGAGGTAGGGTGAATGAATGATCATTATGTTTTACCTATTTTGGAAGGTGGAGGGACAACAGTTTTGTCTATTTCCTTCTATGATGTAATTGAGAAACATTGAAGTCTTCAGAAAAGTAAAATGATGTGACAAAAAAAGATGTCTGAGAAATATTGTATCTTAGGGAGGGAGAAAAAGAACCTAAGTCAATTTAACAAAGATCCGTGTTGACTGTTACGATGGCCAAGATGAATGGACTGGTTGCACAGCAGTCTGTTCATCTGGCTCAGATAGGCACTGCCAAGAGTAACTTGGGTACAGTTTTGCTCTGTGCTAATTAGAATTGGTCAAATGGTCCTCTGATGAATTTCCTCCCCTAGATAGTATTTGAGAGGATATACAACAACAAAGTAATTATTGGGGGTGCCAGTTATCCATAGGGGCGTCTATGCTGGATCCAGGTATGTAGAACCTGCTCTCAGATTCTTAGAAATTTTGCTCCCCAACTAGTGCAACCCCATTAAAAGTCCTCTTTCAGTGGGCACACAACCAATAGTGCATATGCTGATAGCATTTTCACATACAAATCTGATAGTTAGGCACGCCATTACCCAATTTACACATGCAAATGCAGTAATTGTGTGCACTGAGTGCTCGGGGAAACCTGGCACACACCCAAAATGGAGGCCTTTTCAAAGCATGGCCAACCCACCAAATTCTTCTTCCACAGCAACTCACGGTACTGTCTTACCTCTACTATACAAAATTCTACGGGATTCTGGGAGAAAGGATATGTACTTTGTGGATTTCCCTGAGTGACTGAAACTTTTTATCTCATTTGATTTGGACGTGTTTTAAGTTCTCTTTCTTTTTCTTCAGTTAATTGACTGTAGACTTCCTCTCCTTTGTAGTAATTCACCATTTCATTTCTCTGCTTTAAAAAAAAATCAACTCTAATTAGAAAGTACAAATTCTCTCATTATGACTTATTCTCATCTAGAACTTGAAATGAGAATGATTATGAATTGTTGTAATAAATGATTTGTACTTTTAAAAGAATGGAGATTACTGTTTACAGCTACGTGCACATGAGTTTACTCCAAGATGCATTTGATTATTCTAATTTACCGAGCTGCTGCAGAAGCAGCCGTTAACTATTTCCTGTTTCTTTGTTTATGTATTTCAGATATTCTGGGGCCTCTTGACTACTCAGGCAGTACAATGCAGGCAAGTAATTTAAAAAATATAAATAGGATTGAGTGTACTTGCTTTGCCACTGTTTCTCAAAGAGGGGAAGTCTGAGTCAGACATTGATCAAGGCAAGATTTTTAGATTAACCAAAGGTAGCAGAAAAATCACAATAAAGGAAATTTTACCAAAAGTGGAGAAATATTGATATTTTGAGAGGTAAAATTGTAATTGGAAATTATAACTTTTGTGTATTCATTCAGAGAAAAAATGTACTCTGTGTTTACCACACTCCATAAACTGTTCTGGGTACCCTTTTATCTGCTAGCTGTCACCTCATCTCTCTGAACATTCTCTTTCATTTCTGTCTGCCCCTTAACTGATGGGATCCTCCAAAATTCAGCATTTCAGTCCTCAACTTTCTACTTATTTTACTGTCTCTTCACGAGAAGCTTCATCTTCATTTCTGACCTCCATACATATCTCTTTCTTCAGAATAGACTCCTCTTCTAAATTCCAAATCTGTATTCCAGAAGCCTTTTCGTATTCCCATCTGCATATTCCAATATACAGCAATCTTAACAGATCCAAATAGGAATTTATATCTTCCTCAGACTTCATGCTAGAGTCAGCTTTTGGTCCTCTCTATCTTCAATTCACATATCCTATTGGTCCCTGAGTTCAGTAGTGCTGCTTTTAACTTACCATTTTATGTAACTTTATATAATAAATGTTGATAAATAGTCGCCTGTTTCCACATTGGATAGGACATGTCTTAAATCAGGAACTGCATTTTGTTGATTGACTGTCAATGTCCTCTACCTGATGACCACTAAGAACACACCTGTGTTGAAGTTGGGTTTACTGCTATTTGAAGCTGGGTTTATTGCTATTTCAAAGAGGAAGAAAACTCACCATGGGGCATGTTGAAGTGTTAGGACTAACTATATATATCACATTGGGGTTTGTCATAGGTGCTTTTGGGGAGTACTTAGGGAAGCAAGTCTTTGTTTTGGATTTGATACTGACTTGAAGTAGAAGTAATTCTGACTGACAATCTTAAAAGATCTCAACTAGGAGGAGGAAAATACAGACTGACATTAAAGCTGTAATTGCTAAAGTATCAGTGGTTACATATATTGGTCACGATAGGGAAACGCTTGATAATTTTGTGGTTTTAAAAAATGTTCATGTTTTGTTTGTGTTCAGACATGATTATGAAGTGCTCTTGCTTTTGTCTTGATCCCTCATGGTCGCAGAAGTGACCTGATCTAATATGGGTGTTTAGTGGAATTGCTTACATCTAACAGGTAAACACTAATGCCTAGCTGTGAGTGCCGGGCCAGCTCCTAGTTACACCAGAGTTGGAGAGTTCCAGGCCAGGTTTCAGCTGTCAGGTCCTGCTTTTCTTTTTCAGTCCTCCTTTTTGACCAAGGAAAGAAAAAGACAGACCATGGGATATTAATCCATGATATTAAGATTTTCTCCATTGCCAAGATGTTGTTGATCATGATAAGAGGGGTGTCCAGAGAGCATAGTCAATCCTTGTACAAGGGCTAATCCATCATTTTCCTTCTACTGGAGGATGAGATGTTGAGTTACCCTCAACATAGGGTATGCTGTAGCTTTTAAGATTACTACTTAGATGGAGGTTTTAGAAAGGCAGCTTCTACCTATTGGTGACAAAACCTTAGGTATCATATAAGTCTACTGCATTAATTAGTCATCTCAGCTTGAAAAGGGGCAGAGTCTACAACTGAAAGTAATTCCTAAAAGCCTGAGAAATTCTCTTAACAAAGGAGAAAACTTGTGCAACCTAGAAAGGATTCCTCTTAATACCGTGAAGGCTAATGACAGAATTTTGGGCCTTGGAAGTTTAGTATATTATTTAATATTATGTACAGTATAATATAATATAATATATAATGCAGTGTAACACGCATAGCGCAAGTGTATCATATGTTTCAAAATAAAAAATTAGAAAAAAATCCATTGATTTGTATACACATTTGTATATTTCTATAGCTACTCTACCTACTTTAATCATTTATACAGATTATCTTTAATCAAAGTAATTATTTAGGGGCTTCCCTGGTGGCGCAGTGGTTGAGAGTCCGCCTGCCGATGCAGGGGACACGGGTTCGTGCCCCGGTCTGGAAAGATCCCACATGCCACGGAGCAGCTGGGCCCGTGAGCCATGGCCGCTGAGCCTGCGCGTCCGGAGTCTGTGCTCCGCAACGGGAGAGGCCGCAACGGTGAAAGGCCCGTGTACCGCAAAAAAAAAAAAAAAAAAGTAATTATTTAGGGGAAAAAAGCAATTTTTTTCTCTCCAAATCCAAGAGAAAACCAGGGAACAAAAAACTGTGAAACTGTTTAGCTATTCTTTTACATGAACACTTATTTAAGAAGGCAAAAATAAACATATATAAAGTCATCGAAATTATTTGCATATTTTGTTAATCTATTGCCATTTTTAGAAATAAGAGTAAATTAAAATTAGGTTCAACTAACCAATGTTTGTGTCTGTGGCTTGTTTAGAAATTTTATGGGCTTCCAAAGATTACTTATTAATTAACTTAATCATGAGTCTAAGATCTAAATTTAGTTAAGTATCTGAAAATTACTAATTTTAGTTAACACCTTAAATCATATGATTTGTAGGATTGTAAGAATTTCATACAGTTAAACCTTTAAAAATTATTCATCATTATCATTCCATTTAGTTGATTACAATTTAATACATATAATTAAAAATTTTAAACAAGCTATGAAAACAGTGACATTCTACTTAATTCACCAAACTAATGCAGAATATTTAGGAAGGTTAAATCTTGAGAAATTTATGGTGGTGACATTATTCTTATACAGTAAACTAATTTTTTAAAGCCTTTGAATCATACTAAAGTACATCTTTTATCTTAGAACTAAAGCTTTTTCTTATAACTATAGTAACAGGCTACTATATAAATATACATAAATAGAAACACGAAATACATAAAGAGAAACACAAAACAAAACACAAAGGGAAACACAGCTTAGTAACTAATTTTTCCTTTCTTTGGGACATTTTAGACTATTTATCTGGACTAAATATTTGAGAAAGCACTTAACTGACTTTTTATAATCAGTTAATCTTGAATGTTTCCTGAGAGAGTAGAAAAAGGAGGAAGAGGAATAGAAAACAAATGAGAGGGAGTCAGCTTCATAAAAATATGAAATTATTGCTGTAAAAAGTAATTATATGACATGATTGTCTATGTAGGGAAAAAATAAAACAAACAACAGCAACAAAGACTGCTGGAACTACTAGGTGATTATAGCAAGGTTGCAAGATAGAAGATTAATATACAAAAGCAATTACGTTTCCTCTGTAAAAAAGCGACATACATACACACAAAAGAGAATGATGTACAGCTGATTTAGACATAGCCTGGGCTCTTGACAATTTCATCACAATTTAATTACAATTAAAAAGCCATCATTTAATAATCCCTGAATTAAAAAAGAAACAACAATAGCAGCAAAAATCAGCAGAGAAGGGTGTGTCTCCTTTCCTGAACAAAGTAATCTTTTAGGCAAACGAGAGAGCTTCCTCATGAAAGCATCTTTGCTTTCTGTTCTAAGCTAATGTCAATTTAATAATCTCTTTCCTATCAAGAACTCCCCAAAGTGGCCACTGAAATTCCAAATTGTCCCTGGTGCTATTGTGACCGTTATAGAGAGAGGCATGCCAGTTAGCATCATTGTGAGAAAACATGGAGGAAGCAGGTGTTTGACCTGGAAGAGGCAGAGTTTTAAATTGAGAAGGTCCCATCAGAACCGTACATAGTGGGTGCCTTGTACATTGCGAGTCATCATCAAACAGCTGTGGGTCTGATTTGAGAAGGCAGACAAATACTGAACTGACGACAAAAGTTATGAAATACTGAAGTTATGTTCTTTTTCTTCTTACTGTTTAAAAGTATTTGCCAGGAATTATTCATATAAGAAAACTTCAGAATTTTCATTTCTATCTACCCCTGAGAAATACTAACTGAAAGTTAATTAAATAAAAAGAATATTGCCAGCCATGCCAGCTCTGTGAAGACATAGAAAAAGATTGTTTTGTTCACTGAGCTGTAGCCTAGAGGGGCGGCAACTCACTCACACCTTCTTATCAGCAGCAATAAATTGTCAGCCTCAACCCACTATAATTCTCCTGGGTGAGTGCCGTTACACGTTACACGTTTGTTACTTGGATGCAGGTTTCTTCCATGGAAGTGTAACTAGAGAACTAAGCTGCTATATCAGGCTCAAAATGGAGAGCCTATCTTCAGAGATTTTTAACTAGTTTATTTTCATTTTGAAAAATACATCAGGGAACACTGAGGCTAATATAAAAGAAGAAAAAGAATCGTATTAAAATAACTACAATGATAGATACATGTATATGTATAACTGAATCATTTTGCTCTACACCTGAAACTAACACAACATTGTTAACTAACTATACTCCAATATTAAATAAAAAATTTTAATAAAGGAAAATAAATAAATAAAATGCCAAAGCAAAGTAATGCTATGGGGAAAAATAACTATAACGGGACTCATACTCGTGGTATAGACACTCAGGCTGATAGAGTGAGAATGACAAAGTTATTTTTTTCCATCTTGAGACTGAGACATAATGAACCATTGAGGCATCCTTGGGCAGAGAGACAGTGAATGTGGTACACTAGAATTGAACAGGTTTGATAGATGGCTGTTGGGGTGCTATTAAGTGGCCAAAGAAAGTGTCCAAGGGTTAAGGTAAATTTAATACTAATTCAGTAATTCAAGTAGCATTGTGGTTTGTAAAGGTGGCAGCAAGGTCACAACAAGAACGTGTGACCCACGGATGAGAAGAGTAGGAGGCTGTCACCATCTGGCTTCACCCATCAGAGCAGCAGCCTCCAGTGACTCAATGAGCCTGCCGGGACAGACCTGAGCTGTCCGAACAAAAGCGAGAACAAAGCTGCAAGCCTTGCCATTGGCTGCCTGTGGATGGGGAGAGCTGGGACTCGATACCCTGATTCAGTGGCGGCTCCCTAGCCCAGTGTGGGGAGCCGAGGTCGTACGAGGATGGTTCTCGGCACGTCGCGACTGCCTCTCAAGCTGGGCAGAGTTGCACATTCAAATTGGGAGGCAAAGGCTTGGGAAATGAGATAGGGACTTACATACTGTAGGTCACAGAGGTGCCCATCTGTGAAGAAAGACCTAATCTTCTGTGTATCCCACCGTATCCCACCCCCAATACATACACATAGCCCCACCAGTCTTCTTATGTCAACAACATGGGGAAACAGAATTATGTCATTATTGTTTAGTATCTTCAGAGTTCAAAAACATAATCCTACAATACACATCTCCTTTAAGACATGTATCCTAAAGGATAGAGTTTGGTTTCCATATTTCCAGAGCATTGATTACAAGTCTTCTGTTCTTAAAATATGAAAGACCAAATAGCTGATAGAGAGGATTGGTTGTACTTTAGAACCAGTTGGTTTTGAACATCAAGAACCTCAGGTTTGAAATGGAGCTTCTCTTCTCATTTTGTGATGTTCAGTCAGTTACCCAATATCCAAGTAGATAGTGAACAGGCATTAAGATCAACAGAGCTAGTAGAAAAATGAAATATGAGATGCAAGCATTTCATGTAGTTATAAGATGCTGGGTTTCCTTTTGACCTATCCATAAGCTGCAAAGCTTTTCTGATTAATTTACTAGACCTGTGAAAAGTATCCTATAGATAGAGTGTTTATTTCTTAATACCTTAATTTATCATTGGCAATGAGCTGCAAGGTCAGTTTTGAGGAGTGTATTCTTCTTCCCCATCCATCCACCATTGACCCCTGATGAGGTGGTGATAACAAATGGAAAGAACCCCAGTTCTGGTGTCAGGCAGATCCAGGTTTGAAATCTTATTCTCCCTCTTCCTAACTGTGCAAATCTGAACAAGAAATTGGATCTCTCTGAACCCGTTCTTGTTAAAGACAGATTAAAATAGCTATCTCAGAGGGTTGCTACAAAGATTAGAAATGATAGCTATACAATGCCTGGCGCACAGAGTAGAAGCTTAGGACTGTAAACGTAACTATTATTGTCAGGGAGAGAAAACAGCATAAGATAGTAGAAGAACATGGGATTGAGCCCTAGGTTAAGTCCCAATTTAGTGCTCAGTAGTTCGGAGAATTTAAACTCACTGAACCTAAGTGTACTCATCTTAAAAGTGGAAATAATAATAGCTACTTACAGGCTTTTTTTTAAAAAAATTAAACAACGCACCTGGCATAGTGTGTATCACACAGTAGTCACTAAATAAATGATCATTAGCATTCACATTATTAATATTATATTACGCTTCCCAGTGGGAGCGCAGATGGAACATATTTACCGTGACGTGCTGGTTAAAGAATGAGTTTACTCTGTTTTACTGGCTTCATTTGACTTTATTTCTCTATTTTAGTTTCCTTGTTTTATCCTTATTCTTACAAATTAAATAAATATCAAATGAAGAGTTAAAAATTATTTTAAAAAATAATGTTGAATCCAAATTGCAGCTATTTAGTAAATGTATTTAATAAATTGAGCTAAGTAGATAAGATTCTAATTTCTTATTTGCCTAAAGAAAAAAAGGAAAGAAAAAGTAGGTTGTATTTTGGTTTCAGAAAACGAGATCGTGCAGTTGAAACTGGATACAAATAGCCTTTAAAAGCTAAATGAAATGAATAGTCTCGCAAAGGGAGAAAAAGGGGAATTTTTCACAAGTCCCTGGAAATCAGCAAAAAAGTGTCAGAACTGTGGTTTGCAGTAATAATTGTGATTACTTGGTTAAAATACCCTGTACGAGAAGCTTTCTATGTGTTTTGTGCTTCTACAAGGAAAATTAAAGCAGAACACATAGCGTTGGGGGCATTTCATTTCCAAGGAAGTCAATTATTAATATAGTATTTAGTATTTAATGAACTAAGCCTATGTATGCGGAACGCTGCAAAGAGATCTCCCTACCAGCAGAGAACAGGTGTTGATATAAGCTTTGCCCATATGTTTACCAGCTGATTAGTACTCATTAAAATGATAATAATCTAATAAAAATTACTTTATATCCAGTGGAAGTGGAAAGTCCCCTGTGTGCTGGAAAATAATTTTATTCCCATTGCCATGGCAGCGACCAGAATCCGCACCCACAGCAGCGTGAACATTCTGAGTTTCTGTACCACAGACGTTTCTCTTTAAGAGTCCCTTTCTCCAAGAGGCGGTCCCAGACCTTCAGGACAGTTTGTTTATTTGTGGCTTCAAGGGAAGGACAAACAGGTATCCATTCGCCAACATCCTCTTTGGTAATGGGAGAAGAAACAGGATCCTTAGTAAATGATGCTGCTTTGTCTGCAGTAGGCCAGGAGATGAAGCTATGGATGTCCTGAAGGTCCATCCTGAGCTTTGGTTGTCCCAGAGAGCCCTGAGTGGTTGCCAAGGGAGCTGTTAGCATCCCCCGAACTGGCAGTTTCCTGGGAAATCCCTGATTTCAGGCGAGTCACAGTCAAGATTGTGATGAATGTGAAATCCAGTCATCCCTAGGCTCACAATTCTTATTCGGTCTCACCTGAGCCTGACACACTTCACTTTTGTTCTACCAAAAGCTGAGCTCAGGAAAATTTCAGGAATTTAGCTACGCTGTAGGGTAGAGATTGAAAACTAAGGGCTATTTGCATTGCGAGCAGAATCAAATCCCTCCAAGCTAACCAATTAAAATAGGTGACATAGACTCACATACATTCACCTGCCTCATTTATGTGTAAAGTTTCCAGGGCCCAAGTTACTATACAATGAAATGTATGTCATTATTCTTGCTGACTTCTTCAAAATATTGATTGAAACACAGTAAATGAATTTTAGAGGTAAAAATATATTTTAATTGATTTATCTTAATAGTAATGGAGTCCCCACTGAAATTTGGGGTATAGAAAGGAGGCATAGGGAGAGAACCCAGATGATTTCTGGAAATGTCCATGCAATACTGAGACTGTGCAATATTTTAAATTGCTTTATACTTTTGATTGACGTGAAGCCAGAATGGCTTAAGGACTGTTAGTAAATGGAAAGCTCCACATTCAGAATAAAACGTTTACCTCTAATTGACTGGCACAGAAGAAGGTTCTTTTCAAAGGCAGATTTGGGCAGGCCCTAGTTGAAGGCAAAGAGCCTAATGGTTATGGAAGGGGAAGTCCAGCAGACCTTCTCTGTTGATTTGTCCTTTGCCTTTCTGGGCTGCTACAGGAAATAGGAAGGAAGAGGTCACAAGGTCACCTGGCGCTGTAGGGCTCAAAGCAAGCCATACGAAAACCTCAAGGGCTCAGACTCTACCTCTCTCACAGAGGACACAATCTGAATTGGTTCCCATATGTGTGTGGACTTGCGTTGTACCAGTCACCATGCTGGCAGAAAAGCACTACTGTTATTTCTCTGAAGGAAACTCTGAGACTTCATGGTTTTTCTTTGCCTCTACCTTTAACATTCAGTGAAAACCTCTTATTCTAGCCAGTGGACTTAAAAATTAGAGACTTGGATTGGGAACCAATAAAATATAAATCCCCAAACTTTACATTGGCCACTTTTGGAGAAGCACACTTTAGGAAGTTGTGACTAATCACACTTTTGTATTCATATTTCTTTATCTTTAGCCCAGAGGATACTGAGCTGATAGTGAATTAACAATTCTTTGAAGGAACTTCCACCCCATCTCAGGAGAGCAGCCTGAGGAGGAGGAGAAGGAAATCTGGAGTGAATGATCACAATAGCAGGAACTATAATATCAATAGAAAATTTAATCCTATCTTTTCAGCACGCAACCAATTCAAGTGTGAACTTTCATCTCTAATTTGTGATTTATTTGGCAACATCACGGCAAATAAGTCCCCACGTTATCTACCTATTCTTATTTGTTATCTGTTCAATACATCTGGGTGAAAATACAATTACTATGAAATCCCAACAGTCAGCAACAAGTCCCAAGATCTCATTCAAGATAGAGGATGCTTCCCTTAGGAAAATGTGGAAAAAGTACTAGGATTTAGTATATATCTATATACTGAGTTTAGGGTAACTAAGATGGATTGGGGAACTAATTTGAACAAGTGCTTTATGGAAAGAAATAAGCAGAGGCTTTTCTCAAGTCCCCTCGGTTTACTGGGGTGATGACATCACTGCTTCAGAGGGGGAGTAGGGAACAGAGAGCACCCCTCCAGACTGTAGGAGCTCCCCTTGAGCCTAGGGAGAGCCAAGGGGTCTGCGCTCTCCCTCAGTGCAGAGTAAGGGACCTGGCCAGGGGGCTACAAGTGAAAAATTGCAGGGCATAGTTGACTATGCAATGCTGGCCCTTCATTCAAGGCCAAGCCACCCATAGGCTATACCATGGTTGGTTCATAAGGGAATATGCAGCTGTGACTCCTAGGAAGGTGAACCCTTTGGGAGCCCATATTGCTGACTCAGTGACCTTACTACTAGCTGCTGGATCTCTTGGCCTTCACGATGTATGGACACCAATTCTGATTTCTCAGACCTTAACACTCCAGCCCGACTTTTGATCTTGTCCATTTCTCTCGTGCTGGCATCCTCTGTACTTTCAGGTAGGTTAGGTAAGCTCACTCTACTCCAGCCTCAGAATTTTTCTGAAGAAGACGTGACAAAGATTTGTCCTCCTGGCTTAACCACAAGACTTTGGACATGTTCTGGAGACAAACTGGGCAACGCAATTATTGATGCTGAGTATTGTATTTTCCACAATTTGGCTTTTCGAGGTGATAGAAGAGGGACCTTGGGACTTCCAGGAACCAAGAGTAATTCTAAAAGGCAAGATGGTGAGGGACGATGTCTTCTTTGGCCCTGGAAGCCAACAGGAGCTGTCACTGGGATTAGAGGACAGAATATCATGGTGGTGAGTCCTTCTTGTTAGAAGGGTCAGGTAGTTGTCACAATCCTAGTGAAACTCAGATGTCAGCTGTCCTCTCTACCAGACTCCTTGGGACAGGACTTTGTAGCTCTGTGCAGTCTCCATAAAGAATTCACCAGCCCACAGACCGATAGTGAGCAATGTGGAATTTTCTGCAGATTCTACCAGGGAGACATCATCAGTGTATCATTTAAAAATGCTCATTGGATATGTTTGTTTTCCAAACTTTCATCTTCCTAACTGGGACCCACCGTAGTTTTCTTCTCTGTTCTTCGAGCACACAGTATGGGTTCCCATCCTCCCCTATTAATGATGCAGAGACCCGTTCCCCTTAGGAGACAACAACAAAGCAACAAAATATTTCTATTACACCAGAGTAAAATCCTTAAGGATAGGTGACCACTTCCATGTACAAGGTGCCAGGTACTCTTCTCTGCAGCCCTGGGTGGTAGGAATTACTCTCTATAGATGATAGGAAAGAGAACTAAAGTCTAGGAAGCTTTACAGTTAGTTTGCGAAAAGAGGTGAAGTAAAACCCAAATCATATGACTCCAAGTCAGAGCTATTTTCGCACCACACAGGGAACAAGGCACTCTTGGACACTAAACGTGTAGGGGGAGGGAAGAGATGGTTGCCCTTTCGTTACAACCCTAATCACAAAACGATAATAAATTTTGTCAAGAATGAGTTTAGAGGCCTTGATTAAATCCACTCTCAGCTTCTGGAAAGGGCGTTTTCTAAGAGAGGAAGTGACCAAAGGAAGTCAGGGACTCCTAGTTAAGAAGAGCCCTCAGGCGGGGTATTTCTCTACAACTTTGTTATTTTCTTCAGCTCCTTTTGTCAGCAGGTTTTCTCTTTGACTATGAAACAGAAGAAGAAGAAAATCTTTTCTTAACCATAATACACACGGTGCCATGAGAGAGATGAAGCAGAAGATTAAGCAAGAAACCCAGCTATTTTATTGCCCTAAGGCATTACTCATTTTCCTGACACATTATGTTTTTAATTAAAATTGCATGTGAGTTAATTAAAATATTCACTCGGGCCCTTTTCCCCCTCCCCTTGCATAGATTCCTTGTTCCTCTTTAAGCTTTTTGGTAAAACTCAGTTTTGTTTTAACTTTGTTGCCTTTATCACCTGCAGCTTTAGCAGAAAGTCTGTATACAAAGCGAACTGAAAAAAATCTAATTTAAAAAATTCATTCTTTATTCCTGTCCTGCCCCTAGGTTCTTCAGAACCTTTTTTTTTTTTTTTTTAGATTCCACATATATGTGTTAGCATACGATATTTGTTTTTCTCTTTCTGACTTACTTCATTCTGTATGACAGACTCTAGGTCCATCCACCTCACTGCAAATAACTCAATTTCATTTCTTTTTATGGCTGAGTAGTATTCCGTTGTATCAGACATAGAGAATGGACTTGAGGACACGGGGAGAGGGAAGGGTAAGCTGGGACGAAGTGAGAGAGTGGCATGGACATATATACACTACCAAATGTAAAATAGATAGCTAGCGCGAAGCAGCTGCATAGCACAGGGAGATCAGCTCGGTGCTTTGTGACTACCTAGAGGGGTGGGATAGGGAGGGTGGGAGGGAGACGCAAGAGGGAAGAGATATGGGGATGTATGTATATGTATAACTGATTCACTTTGTTATAAAGCAGAAACTAACACACTATTGTAAAGCAATTATACTCCAATAAAGATGTTAAAAAAAAATTCATTCTTAAGTGGCCAGGGGTGGAGCTGTTATGGCTTATGCATTCCTTCCTGTTTACTTAATCAAAAACATGAAATTGACATTGATAGAAAGCATATTAAAAAGGGGTCCTTTGATTTCTCTTGCGATCGACATGTTATATCCATCTGCAGTCCTTTGTTCTGGAAGAGATCATCATTTATGGCACCTATGGTTGTGTAACCTCAGCTTTCCCTGTTTACAGCTGATAGATTAGCCTTTGATAGACATTTATCTAGTTCATCCTATCAGTTGACAAGTCAGTAACTCTGAGTAACCCTGAGAGACAGAATCCCTCTTGAAAATGTTGATATAGAGACACAAAGACCTCGGTCACCGATGGGGTCTCTGTTGGACCTATGAGGACAAATAGGCCAGGGCTGGAGGCCAGGTTGGCTCATTTGCAAACAGAGGAAATTGATTGAAAGGAAGAACAGACAGCAAGAAATCAGAGGGAGTTGCAGCCACATGGCTTCTGAGCAGACAAGAGAGAAGCTCCAGTCTTGGCGTCTTCCCATGCCTTCTCCTGAGAACTGGCTGCGTCCTTACTGTGCCCTTGAGATGTTTTGGGGGGTTTTGTTTTTTGTTTTACAATAGGTCCCTCTTTTCAGAGTCAGCTAAAATGAATTTTGGATCCTTGTGAACAATGAGCTCTGACTAAAATATCCATGCTTCAAAGCTCCATATATCCTGAAGCAGCCCTGGTAGAGATAATATTAAAAATCAAAATCACAGGGGCTTCCCTGGTGGCACTGTGGTTGAGAGTCCGCCTGCCGATGCAGGGGACGCGGGTTCGTGCCCCGGTCCGGGAAGATCCCACATGCCGTGGAGCGGCTGGGCCCGTGAGCCATGGCTGCTGAGCCTGCGCGTCCGGAGCCTGTGCTCCGCAATGGGAGAGGCCACAACAGTGAGAGGCCCGCGTACCGCAAAAAAAAAAAAAAAAAAAAGTTTCAAGCTAATCTATAACTAAATCCATGCCCTGTCAGACAAATCAACACTCTTTAAAGAAACAACAGGATCCAGACACAAAATCCTGACAATGAAAAGAAAACAAGAAAATCCAAACACTGGATATTGTAACATTGACAATATCTAGCATCTGAATTTTAATAAGTACTAGACTTGCAGAGAAGTAGGAAAATGTAACTCATAACCATGAACAAAATCAGCTAGTTCAAGGCGAAATGTGTAAAAAAGAAAAACTGTCTGTGGTGCTTTCTTCCTGCACATTCAGTGAAATCCCAAGAGCTCAAAGCCTTCCCAAGCTGGCAACATGCCAGCCTCAAGGTGCTCAGAGCTCTGCGCGGTAGTGTCCTCTCCGTTCTCTTCCTCCATACCCAACAGCACTCACCTGATTTATCTTTAAATTCTTCTTTGTAACTGAGCTTCTCTTTCCTGTATGTATCAAGATTGCAACTAGCTAAAACGTGAGTATGTATCATAATGAGGAAAGGCTAGACCTGTAAAAACTCCCCTCCCTATTACTATGTGGGGCTTCGCTCTACCACCTTATGGTATTATTGTCTTACTCTAAATTGTAGGAACTTTACTTAAATAAGGGGAGAGGTACCGGGTGGAAAAGATCATGTTGAAGATCGGAAACTCATGGAACCACCTGTTGATAGGGCGTAGGGGGACAATCTACTTTGAGTTTCTTATCTGAGAGCCAAACCAGTCATAATTACTGTTACAGAGGCACAAGACCAGGAATAGACAGGCTAGGATGGTGATGAGATGCAAAATCACCAAATATTGGCCAGATTTCCTTAATTTTCTCCTGCCTTAGATTGGGGTTATAGTGCTTGAGACTAGCATGGGGTGTACCTAGCAAAAATTATCAAATGGCCCCAGGGAGGAATGGAGTGGGTAAGAGATTGAAGGAATTAGAGCCTGCCAGGAAAGCATCAGTATTGCTGAATAAAAAAAAGAGTAGAAAACCCTTCAGTGAGCAATGGTAACTCTCAGTTTATCTTAAGACCTTCCGGATATTTATACAGAGAGATTCAAACTCTGCAGCTCAATCTTTTGACTTATGCTTAGAAATGATCGTTTTATTGACTGTTGTAGCTAAACACTTACCAAAATGTTTAGTTTAACCTAAGATATGTTAATGTATTTCTTTCATGGAATCAGATAACTAACTACCTAATTTTATAGAAAAATTACCAGCGTTTCTTTATTTTTTTTAATGATTTAAACTCATCAGGCCTCTCACCTCAGAAATAGCAAGCCATTATTTAATTCCAGAAGTTCTCTAGTGTGACATTTTAGGCTTTTTGAAAAGTGCATAAAAGATAAGGTTACCTGACAGTAAGGCTGTTACACGACTTCATTACCCTGATAACTACCAGAGCTATTTCATTTGCATGAAACCATTTGATTACGGCATTAGGAATCAAATGATATTGTGTTTGGAACCATTTGTGTATGCTGTTTATTTTAGCATAATACATATTTATTGGTGTTTTATTCACAATATAAGTCACATGTTAATAACAGTTTAAGAGACTTTAGAGCGTTGCCTTTTCAACAAGTTCATGAGTAATTCCACAAGGTACACATTCCATGAAGGGCTCCTAATCACATACACAAAGGAGCATTTCTTCCAACACTGAGCAAATACTTATGTGATATCATCCCCTTTCTAGGATTGCCAGATTTAGCAAATTAAAATATAGGACACTAAGTTAAATTTGAATTTCAGATAGACAATGAATAAATTTTTAGTATAAGTTTGTCTCATACAATACTGGGGACATACTTATACTAACAATTATTTATTGTTCATTTAAAGTTTAAATTTAATTGGGCATTCTGTATTTTATCTGAGAATCCTACCCCTTTGTGCTAGAAAGATGAACTTGTTAGTTACTTTTTAAAATATTCAACCACAGATATTGTGAGCTAGTACAGGCCATATAGAAATTTCACTTCAGTAACAAGGCGTTTAGAGATGACTTAAGCTATCAACTCTCCACTCCCAACAAATCCCCTGCCATTTGGGTCTTGGATGTTGCCAGAGAGAGCTGGGCGGTATCCCTTTCCCATAAGTTAGATTTAGTGAATTACATTGTGTGGAGGAGCCTATTGGGTGTACAAAAATTTTAGATCTTGATTTAGAACTTCATTAGCCCCATAGAAAGTTTAATTTTTTTAAAAAATGATTGGCTGGGGTGGCCCAGCCCATCCGATTAGGTTGCAGAAAAATACAATTGAGCCCCTGATAGGAAACTCACCGCCGTCAATACTGATGGAAGCTGGCCTGAAGATCTAACTCCACCAACAAAGCCAAGTTGCAAAAGGGGGATGGATACAGGTTTTGGCTTGTCTTGGACTGCGTGAATTCTCAGGATCTTCACTAGTGAGAGCAAGGGATAAATTTAGAATAGCTCCTTACTGGGGCTTCAGCTGGGCGCTCAGCAGTTGCCACTAACAGCCAACTGACGGTGCTAATGGCAATTCAAGACCTGTAGGTTAAGTGATGGGAGGCTGGTCTAGAATTCTTACCCTTTCTTCCCATGCCCAACTTTGTGCCCCTGTGCTCATCCCCGCTTCTTATTTTCATTGAGAGGATTTGGAAAGGAGTTACAGATGAAGACTACAACCAAACCACATCTGCATCACATCTGAATTGTGTGGCTAAACTAGTGATGTAGAGGCTGACACTGATTCAGAGTTACAGCCAGTGGATGAACTGCCCATGTTTCCAGGAACTGTCAACGCCATCTACCTCTGTGTGTGACTTGTGGATGATTTGTGTGCCTCTTGCCAATAGAGTTCATAAACTAAAGATTAATGAGAGGAAAAGGCAACCCATTGGGGGCAAAACATTAGTAAAGCAAGAAGGTCTTTTGCTTTTTGGAGCTGGAATAACCAGGAGGATTCATCATTGTTTCAGCTGACTTTGGTGTCCAGCCAAGCCAGAGGCCTGACTGCAAGCATAGTTGGCTGCACCTCCCCCTCTGCCAACCTCGCTGTCCCAGCAATCCTACCACCACTGCACAAGTTGTTGCCAGACTGAAAAACAATAGTAGTTCTCCTTCTTCCTCCTCTTTTGCTATTTTTAGAGAAATTTGAATAACAACCTATTCCCCTCATTTATTATTCTTGATGAATAGTAAATTATTCTAATAGCATTGACTGTTCTATTCATTTATTATTTGAGGATGATTAGAAGTGAATAGCTATTATAAAGCCTCACCAGTTCCAAAAATTAGACTTTAGAATTTTGTGTTTCTTTTTGGCTCTGAGTAATTATCTGTAATTCTGTCACACTCACACTTTCTTCTTTCCCAGTCATGGTCCGTTTTGACTCCAGAATCGTGACACCCAGCACTTAAACGTTCATCTAGAGAGGTGATGAATGAACCTCTGAAATGTGATCTCCTCCAGACATACAGGGTTTTAAAATTATGTTTAGTTTCAATAAGGCTTTATAGCTTCCTCCCAACTGTATTATTTAAGGGTAGAGAATACTGAGTAAGACATGGCTGGCAGATGATGACAGAGGTACATGCCAGGATAAATCACACTTCTACTTACAGAATAGACTGAGGTTCTGACATGAGGGTAAAAGAAGATGTAGGGTGAAACAATTATTTTTTTTTATAATGAGACTTGTTAGAGAATCCTCTACTCTGGGCATTTGAGGCCTTGACCTACCTCCTCAGCCTTATCTCCCTCATCACGTTCCAAACATTAGAGGTCAATAGAGAATTTAATTTGGAAATTAGAAAATACTTTGACATGAACAAAATTAAAATACAATATACCAAAATGTATGGAATGCAGTGAAAGCAGTACAGAAGAGAAATTTACAGCTGTAAACATGAACATTAAAAAAGAAGAAAGATCTCAAATCGATAACCTAAACTACTTCAAGAAACTAGGAAAAAGGAAAACAAAACAGAAAGCAAGAGGAGGGAAGGAAATAATAAAGATTAGAGCGGGGAGAAATAAAATAGAGAATAAAAAACAATAAAGAAAATCAACCAAACCAAAAGTTGATTCTTTGAAGACATCAACTGAATTGACAAATCTTTAGTTAGACTGAGAAGAATAAAAAAGAAAACATTCAAATTACTGAAATCAGGAATAAAAGCAGGACATCACAACTGACCTTACTAAAAATAAAAAAGATTATTAGAGTATGCTGTAAACTATTTTTAGCCAACATTTAGATATCCTAAATAAAATGGACAAATCCCTAGCAAGACACAAGCCACCAAAACTGACTCAAGAAGAAATAGAAAATAAAATAGACATATAACAAGCTTAGTATGTGTCAGTATTTTCTTTTTAATTCCAACAAAGAAAAGTTCATGACCAGATGGCTTCACTGGTGAAATTTACCAAATGTTTAAAGAAGAATTTACACTAATGCTTCTTCAACTTTTTAAAAAATAAAAGAAGAGGAAATACTTCCGGATTCCTTCTATGGAGGCAGTATTACCCTGGTATCAAAGACAAATAAAGACATCACATCACTAGGAAGCAAACCACAGATAAATAAACCTTATGAATATTGGTGCATAAAATCCTCAGCAAAATATCAGCAGCGCAAATCTCGAAGCACATTAAAATGACTACACACCTTAACCAAATGAGATTTATCTCAGGAATGCAAGTTTAGTTAAACGTACAAAAGTCAATCCATGTAATATACCATATTCATAGACTAAAAGAAAAAATTCACAAGATCATCTCAACTGACGCAAAATCAAACACCCTTTCTTATAAAAACACTCAACCAAATAGAAATAGAAGGGAACTTCCTCAACCTGAAAAAGTACACCACAACGAACTGAAAGCATTTTCCCCTAAGAACAGGAAAAAGACTAGGGTGTCTACTCTTGCCACTTCTATTCAACATTGTACTGGGAGTTTTAGCCAGAGAAATTAATCAAGAAAATAAAATTTTAAAATATCCAGATTGGAAAGGAAAAGTAAAATAATCTCTATCTGCAGATGACATGATCTGATATTTAGAAAACTCTAAAACACACACATGCACAGAGAGAGAGAGAGAGAGAGAGAGAAAATTATTAGAACTAATAAATGAGTTCAAAAAAGTTGAAGGATATAAATCAATATTAAAAAATAAGTTGTATTTTCGTACACTTGCAATGAACAATCGAAAAACGAAACTAATAAAACAATTCCATTTACAATACCATCACAAAGAATAAAATATAAAATACTTAGGAATAAATTTAACCAAGGAAGTACAAGTCTTGTACACTGAAGACCATAAAACATTGTTGAAAGAAATTAAAGAAGACCTAAATAAATGGGAAGCCATCTCATGTTCATGGATTGGAACACTTAGTATTGTTATGAAGGCAGTATTCCCCCAAATTGATGTACAGATTTAACATAATCCTTATCAAAAGCCTAGCTGACTTTTTGTCAGGAATTGAGAGGCTTATCTTAAAATTCATAAGAAAATGCAAGGGACACATAATAACCAAACAATCTTGGAAAAAAAAAATACCCATGAAGTTGGAAAAGCTATACTACTATATATGCAACTACAGTAATCAGTCTTGTACTGGCATAAGAATGGACATATAAATCAGTGGTGTATAATTGAGACCCAAAACAACCCCATACATGTATGGCCAATTTATTTCAAGGAAGTGAAGCCATTCATTGGAGAAAGAACAATTTTTTTCAGCAAATGGTACTGGGACAACTGGATACCCACATGCAGAAAAATGAATTTTGACCCCTACCTCATGCTATATACAAAACTTAACTCCTGTTGTACCATAGACCTATACCTAAGAGCTAAAACTATATGTTTCTTGGAAGAAAACATAGGTCTATATCTTGTTGACCTTTGATTAGGCATTTGCAAATAATGTATCTGATAAGAGTCCAGTATCCCAAATATATAAAGGACTTTTACAACTAAGTGATAAAAAGAGAAACAACCCAATTAAAAAATAGTCAAAGAATTTGAATAGACCTAATTTGTCCAAAGAAGATATACAAATGTCCAATAAGCACATGAAAATCATCTGTCATTAGGGAAATGCAAATCAAAACCACAGTAAGATGCAATTTCCACCAACTAGGATGACTATCATTTTAAAAAATGGAAAACAACAAGTGTTGGCAAGGACATGAAGAAATTTGAACCCTCACACATTTTTGGTGATACTGTAAAACATTGCAGACACTGTAGAAGCCAGTTTCACAGTTCTTCAGAAAACTAAACATAGGGCCTCCCTGGTGGCGCAGTGGTTGAGAGTCCACCTGTCGATGCAGGGGACACGGGTTCGTGCCCCGGTCCGGGAAGATCCCACATGCCACTGAGCAGCTGGGCCCGTGAGCCATGGCCACTGGGCCTGCGTGTCCGGAGCCTGTGCTCCGCGGCGGGAGAGGCCACAGCAGTGAGAGGCCCGCGTACCGCAAAAAAAAAAAAAAAAACTAAACATAGAGCTGCCATATAAGCAATTGTTCCAGAATTAGATAGTGGCGATGTTTCCACAGCATTGTGAATATTCTAAACACCATTGAATTGTACACTTTAAAATGGCTAATGTGACCAATTTTATGTTATATGAATTTTATCTAAAAATTAAATAATAAATGAATAATTACTAATTATTAGCTGAGTATTTTAGAATTAGAATATGAATAAAATAATACCATTTAAATAATGTATAATAATATATTTTAAAACTGCTAGATCTGTAAACTTCACGACATACAGAAAAATAATTAAATGTTTACTTTATTAATGTAATATGCTATATTTTTCATATTATAATTATTTGTATCATTTATACATAAAACTATATAATATTTCTACTGATATATATTAACTGCATAGCATACCTCTAAAACTTCATTTTCCCTTCATTTTCATTTATTTTTTATCTTTATTTTTTTAATAAATTTATGCATTTATTTATATTTTACTTTTGGCTGCGTTGGGTCTTCGTTGCTGCACACGGGCTTTCTCTAGTTGCAGCGAGCAGGAGCTACTCTTCGTTGAGGTGTACGGGCTTCTCATTGTGGTGGCTTCTCTTGTTGCGGAGCATGGGTTCTAGGCGAGCGGGCTTCAGTAGTTGCCGTGCGTAGGCTCAGTCATTGCGGCGTGCAGGCTTAATTGCTCCGCGGCATGTGGGATCTTCCCGCACCAGGGCTCGAACCTGTGTCCCCTGCATTGGCAGGCAGATTCTTAACCACTGCACCACCAGGGAAGTCCTCCCTTCATTTTTAGATGCATACTCTTTTATGACCTCTTTATATAATAGTAATTTTATATCATTTTCTACAGAGAGAACAGAAATAAGTCAGTCTTTCTAGTATAACTGATCAAAATGTGTTTTATTATTGATATTTGGGGTGAATGAAACATGCAGCTTCATACACAACATACTGTTTGGAGTACTGGTTCAGGTTTCTGCCCTGCAAACACAGAACTTCTGTTAACTTCTACTTCACATGATTCCCCATCACAAAGGAAAAGAATGTATGGCATGTTATAATTGTATTCATTGAATTTCGAACATACTCCTGTGAGGAGAAAACAATTCTGTCTCAACTAGGGAATAGTGAGAACCAAATACTCCGCTTACAGCTTTACATGTCTAGTATCTGGAAGTGTTTCTCACAGACTGGCTTCTTGCTCCCTGTGTTTCAAGTTTTACTCATCGGCCCTGACCCACCTGTGTCCTGTCCAGGACAACCTTGTATCTTGACAGGTCAGCACATTCACATCACACACTACATGACTTGGCCCAGTGGGCTGTAGGAATGTCCTGGGACATTCTTCCTATAATGGGACAGGTAGGAATAATTTTAACTTAATTATAAACAGATGTGACCAAAAAAATAAATAAATAAAACAGAAATATATCCCAGTAAACGCAACTTAAATGTATTCCTAATTCAACCACTTCGTAGCTCTAGCCCTAAAATTTCTATGGCCCTCCAGGTCACAAAGTAGAAGGGGAAGTCCTGGAAGGGACTTTGCAGTGACAGAGACAGGGGTCTTAAGAGATTGTGATTAGCCTGGCTTGCTTTGGCAAAGCTTACAAAAACATATTGCATGACCTTAGGAACAAATTGATGGGGGACCCCTCAGATCTGAGAAAGGGGTGTGTGGAAAAGAGAAGCACTGACTTTTATGCCATCCTAGCTTATAGCTAAATCTGCCTTCTCTATGGTAGACTGCCAGGGTATACAAGTAACAAGTCCGCCATGCCTGTTACTTGGCTGATACAATACCTAGGTGGATGCCCCCTTCCTTCCAACAGTGTTATATGCTTTCTTCTGAGAGTTACCCGCTCCATTAAGAGTACAGAATGCCCAGACAAAGAAGGACCATTTGGTCGTGGATAAAAGGGTCACTTCACTCGCCTGCTAGAACCGCCACACAAGCTCTCAAGGTTCATTTATAGCCCGTGTGGTGTTCAAATCCTGGCTCAGTCATTTACTACCTGTGTGAGGTTGGTCACGTGACTTTAACCTACCTGAGCTTATTTCCTCATCTGCAAAGTAAGCGCTGTTATATCTATGCCGTAGCGTGGCTATGAAGAGTACGTGAAATAAACTATGTTAAGTTCCAAGCCTGATGCCTTTTTCAGAGTGGGGGCTCAGTAAGTGTCAGTTACTGTTTTTTTATTTGCCCTAGCCTCCCAGTTGATCTACTCAAAAACTTAGATCGTGAGTCCTAAAAGTAGAATCTATCAAATGATTCATCTTTGTGCCCTCTATACTTAGCACAGTATCCCTTACTGGCAGTAGGTCATAGTAAATATTATGGAGTTGAATTGGCAGAATTTGGACAAAACTCTCATATGCCCAGCTACAGACTTCAGAAGAGAGTACTGTCTTGCTTTTCCAACACAAATTACTGTATAGAAAACCTTCCCTCTCAGTGGGTTACTCCCTGGAGAGAATTACTATGCAATGGGTATCACGTATTACAGGTTACTAATCCCAGCTCTCCTATTTACCAGTTTAAAAAGAGCAGAAGCAAAGTGTCAATGTCTCTGTAACTTAGGTAGTGAGAATATAACATGTATCATAATTATTGTTTGTATCATTATGATTTATGAAACATAAAAATGTTTCATAATTTAAAATAAAAAGTTAGAAGATTGTGTATGAGTTAGAATTATGTTAGCTGCATATTTAGAAAACCCCAAATAAAAGTGGCTTTAAAAATAAATAAATAAATACGTCAATACACACAAAGCTCTTAGGATAGGGCACAACTGAGAAAATGTTTAATAAATGTAACTAGTATTAGTCATCACCAAAATATTCCAGGCTCTGTGCTAGAATTTGGGTGTTCAGAGCTCAGTAAAATGCTACCGAGCCCCATTCTACGGTGGACCTTTTTACAATCGTCTTCCTCATTCTTTTCTTACTTCTCAGTGTTCAGCCTCTGTGCTGTTTTTCTCCTTCAGCCTCCACGCAGAACACATGAGGCTTGTGGGGCTGGTTCTTGTGTTTTAGTGACAGCTCATGAGGCTATTTACTTGCTTTTGAAATTCTTCAGTCTCAACACCTGAGCAAACTTTAAATTTGGTAGGATAAGCTGGATAGGAATCCATCCAAGGAATTTAATGAGCGAACTTAAAAGCTAACAGAGCACTTCAGACTAATGCTCACCATATGTAAATGTGTGTCTTTCCTCTAGTGACTGAAAACAGAAACATGATGAAGAGAAAAACTTGAGTATCCAGTAAGAAGATGTCTGCGCTGTGGGCTTAATTTTTTTTTTTCAATAAGTTCATCCTGATACTTTTTATTTATTTATTTATTTATTATTTTTGGCTTTGTTGGGTCTTCATTTCTGTGCGAGGGCTTTCTCTCGTTGTGGCAAGCGGGGGCCACTCTTCATCGCGGTGCGCGGGCCTCTCACTATCGCGGCCTCTCTTGTTGCGGAACACAGGCTCCAGACGTGCAGGCTCAGTAGTTGTGGCTCACGGGCCCAGTTGCTCCGCGGCATGTGGGATCTTCCCAGACCAGGGCTCGAACCCGTGTCCCCTGCATTAGCAGGCAGATTCTCAACCACTGCGCTACCAAGGGAAGCCCTGTGGGCTTAATTTTAATAAGCATTTTGACATTTCACTACCCTTTTAATGAACTAATAGTTTTTTAAGAAAGAATAGAGCCTCACATTTATACAGTGAATATTTTCATATTCCGTAGTGCCCAGTTGCATTTCCAAGCAGAATAAATCTTTCTTGTTCCTTGGACCTTTTTCCCCTTGACTTGAGCTGGTCATTGATCTACACAATCTCTAAAGTTCTTTCTACTTAATCCATTTTTGATTATAGGATCTCTACTAAGTGCTAGTTCTTTTCCATTTTTGTATTTGTTTCTATTAAATTTCAGTAGAAACAGCTAAAATCAAATCTGTCTCCACCTCTTGGAGACATAAATGGAATTATTTCATTGATTGATTCATTTTAATCATCTCTGTATATGTTTATTTAAGGACTGAAATTACATTGTGCCAAAGGGTGTAGTCTCCGCCAGTGCTATTGAGACATCAGTTGAAAGGGTGGCAATCACATGGCAGGTGATTTCAGGTTGAGTGTTTCACTCCCTGACTATTTTGGCATCAGGATGATCTAAGTCATGTGCAGGTCTGGTGTTCAATATAGTCAAGCCCCCAAATTCATTTATGGACTTACCATGGGTAAATTTCTTGCATGTCTAAGCTCTGGCATCATTTATTAGGAAGATAAATGAGAGTAATTAAGCTTCAAGGCCAAAAGTGTTGAAACTTTTCGGAATCAGTGAGCTATTAAAATGATGGAGTGCCAGGCTCTGCCTAGGTAAGTCATGGTCTTTCACCTCCAGCTCTGCCTCTTGGAGTGACCTCTGCTGGCTCTTCTAATGATGCATGTGGCTTCCATGCAGCCTAATGTAACCCCTCAGGCGATGGAATGGATGGATGGCCAGTCTGTTTTTAAAGACCATTTTGGCTAAATTATTTAATACTAAACTAGGCAGGTGATAAGCATTATCTTTTAGTTAATGTTTGTTAACCTATTAAACTGAATAGCTGCTGAGCAACCATCTCTTCTAGAAGAAGAGCAGTTACTTCTTTTTCCAAAGTAGACCCAGGTTTGTGTCTTTTTGTCTTTTTCTTGAAAATAAACCAAGTTTAGGAGTTAATCATTTAAACAGCTAAAAGGTAAGTAAAAGGATCATGTTGGTTTAATTTTTATACATGATGTGAGCCAAATAATCAGGCCCCTTAACTTTCTTAAGAGAGAAAAGATTTTGACCAGAATTAGTAAGTATAGATAGACATGAGGGGAATACACTTGACTTGTATTTTCCTTCCTAAATATACTCCTAAATTCCTGGGTAGTTTAGCAGATTCTGGGTGTGAAAAATACCACAGAGTTACTGTGAATTTGTGAATTATCCTCATTTGCTATTTTTCATTATCTGAGCTCCCACAATGCATCAGGGGACCTTGCAAAGCACAGTGTTTTACATAATTTCCCTGGCCAGTGCTCTCACATTCTAAGCTGCACAGGCATTATTTCGCATTTCTGATCTTTTTCATTATGAAACTTTTATTTTGGTATGCACAAAACACTTTCCTTCCAATGAAGTAAAAATTTCAAAATGCTACTTTTTTTTCAAAACTTTACTGGCTTAAAAATATGAAGAAAAAGTCAAGTGAGACATTATAACATCTTTTCATTGTGGGTTTAAAAGATGTAGAACTTCAGCAAAGCAGAAGACCACACTAAAGAAGCATCATCATTGCTTAAACAGGACATTCTAATTTAACCTTGATGATTTTATTATTTTATGAAAAGGTAATTTTAATATCACCAGTGGTCAGAAATACTCTCTTAGAATTTAACACTTCTTGGATTTAAACAAAGATCCAGCACAAAATGTAAGAACTTAAATCATAAAGAAAATGTTGAATTGATGAACTTGAAAAAATACTAAGAACAGAATTCTAGTAAACAAATGGTTTACTAGATTTCTCTCTCTCTCAAAGTCATGGTCTGCTTTCTCTTTCTAACTCTTCATTACCTTTTCAAGTTAGTTCCTTGTCAATTCTCTTCTATCCATAGGCACTCACAAGCATGTGTTTTAAAATTCTTCCCATCTGATTGACCATATATTTAAGAAAGGAAATGCATATTTTGCATTATTTAAAATATTTAACATTTAAGCATTTTTTTTTAAGTAATGAAAAAGGAGTTATTTCAGAAAACCAGCATATTATATCATTGGACATAGCAAAACAAAGTTTTTTGTTTGTTTGTATGTTTTCACAAAAATAGCATTCAGACTAGAATGCAGATTTTGTAAGGGCAGGAATTTTTGTCTGTTACCTGCTGTAAACTCCAGACCCAAGATAGACAGCAAGTAGATGTTCAATAAACGTTTTTGAATGAATGAAAGAATTCAGACAAAGTTGTAATATTCTTTTTAATTCATATTTTAGGTGTATATTAGATTTATATTTTACATTTCAGATTTATATATGCAAATTAAATATGGAAACTGGCCAACCTAATCACATTTAATTACATAAATCTCATTTCCTCATATAGTTTACTTCCTTCTGTCCCACCTCTAAAATTTTAAATTCAAGTTCACAACCACCCTAAATAACCTTCAGCACTAGCTTTTAGAGCTTCACATTTTGTTGCTGAAGAGATTACACAGCAACCCATGACTCTCTAACACTGAAACTTCATTTATTGGAAAGATATATTTTAACCTCCCATTATTCCTCTGTCTGAATCCACTTTGTTACTTTGCCCTCACTGTACACATTGTGAAATTAGAAATTTAAGTATATTGGAAGAAATATACTGAAATTCAGATCACGACATTTTTGCCTTTCTAAAGAAATAATTCTTTCTAATTGTGTATAAAAAAACAACAAAAAAACAAATAAAGGAGGGAAGGAAAGAAAGCAAAAAGGGAAGGAGGAAGAAAAACTCTCAAGGGAAAATTAAAATGGAGAAAAATCAATATGAAAATATAGCAGAGTAAAAAAAATAGGAGGGCACAAAATGATTTTCAAAGACAGTATTATTTATGTATGTTTTCTTTGAATTTGGTCAGCAAGAATTTCTTTCCTATAACCTGACAAATTGATAACATTAAGCTTTTGAATGTGCAGAGCTTAGAATCAGAGCTTGATGGGTGGTGCCTTCTACTAGCTGTGGCAACTTCTACTGGCAACTCCCAGTGTGCTAGTATCTCGTAACTACCTCTCTGAATATCTTCTCTGCTGGTTCTGGGAACATGATGACTGCGGCATTAATTACATTATCTCATTTTTAAGGGACAATGACAGACCACCCTTTCCAAAAATATTTACTCCGTTATTTTCCCAGATCTGAAACTCATGAATATTTCATTTGTTGAAGTCAAGGTAGATAAACTCTGTAGGCGAGAGTGCTAGCACAATTCTTGGAATAATCTGTGGACTGACCCTGTTCTGGTCCTGTAGCTCTAAGTTCAGGAATGCATTTGGCACAATTTCTATTAGATCAAAGCCTGAGCATGATGGATGACACTGTGCTCCTTCCTAAGAGTATGTGCTGTACCCTGTATTCATGTGACCTCTGATAACTGTGTAAATCCAAGATCAACAGAATGCATCAGCGTCAGACAACATGGTCCCTGGCCTAGATCCAGGCTAGTCTATGTGCAGAACTACCTCCGCCTCGATTTAGAGAGAACACGTTATACTGCCGAGAAAGATCTCTGGAAATTGGAGCTTTCTCCCTTTCATTACTTGAGTGACTGCCGAAGCCATCTCTCTTCCTATAGATGCTATCCTCATGACACTTAAATGCACTAGCTTCTCCCAGTCCCAGACTAGTGCCTCACACGGATCCCTCAAAGAGAGAAAGTGACAGGAGAACATCATGAACTTTGGAATCAGAGAACTGGGCTCAGGTACAGCTCCGTCTCTTCCTTACCCACTCTGTGACTTGAGTGAAGCATGTAACCTTTATGAGACTCAAGTTTCCTCATTTGCAAAGTAAGAATAATTATTTGTATTCTTGGATAAAACAGATAAAAATAAGTACCATATATCTAGTGTTTTCGATGTACTCTCATATTTAGTCTTTACAACAATCCCAATGTATGTATTTTATTACCATCATTTTATAGATGAAGCAATGGTGGCACAAGTAAGTTAAGTAACTTGCATAAAGTCCCCAAGCTAGTAAGGGTGGAGTCATTCAGCAACCACACTCTCAACCACCATGCTATGCTGCATAGGCTAAGCACCTACGGAGTTTCTGGTACACAGAAGATGCTAAATAAATGTCTCATTTGGACAACTGCAATAGCCTCTAATGCATTTCTTTGACTCAGATGCTATGCTCTCTAATATATCCTGCAAGTTCTTCTTAGAGCCAAGTCTCTGAAATGCAAATCTGATTTTGTCTCCAATTAAAAACTAAATACAGAAAAAATATTTACAATATTTTCCCATTGCCTAAGGAGAAAGAAAAGTCTGAACTCTTAAATATGCCATTATAAAGCCCTCCACAATATGGTTGCTACTTACTTTTCTAGAATCATCTTCTGACACTCTGCATCCCAGTCACCCATCCTCTTACGTTCTTGCCACAGCAGATGACGCACTGGTTCTCAATTCCCTTCTACAAGGGAATTGAGAACTACTTACCTCTGCTGGCCTGGCTTGCTTCTCCTTCTGTGTATGGCCGTTTTCTATTCATCCTGCAAGGTAAAACTCAAATTCTATTCCTCTGCAAGGTACCCTTAGCCCCCTGACCTCCCACCCCCCTCAAGCGCAATCCATGGCTCCTTCCTCTGAACTCCGTAGCAATTTATTTGCACACATTAATTCCTCAACCACAAGCACATGACATCTGAACACATGCATGAATTCTCAGTGGCCTGAAAATTAAATTATGATTTGTTTTGCATTACTTCTGCAGGAGAGTACAAGGAAATCCAATTTTTGTCTTTGGGAGAAGCAGCAGTAGAAATGTGGAGGTTCAGGAAGAAATAGGAGTGTTCCTCCATCTTTCCCACCTCAAGGAGAGTAAACAGCCTTTTTATGTTTTCATATATTTTTAATGACTGGAGGCTTCCTGAAGGGAAATCAAGCTGTCTGTAGAAGGAAATCACTGAATAAGCCCTGTGTGTTTTGTGGATTCATAAAGGAAAGCAGCCAGCTCCCCGGGGTGGGGCTTCCTGGGATTAGCAAAAGGATGAGTGCATGCCCCTCACAGGACAGAAGCCTCAATTCACTCAGGCCACGCATGTTTTAATTGGCAGAACTTTAGAAAAGCAGTACATATACACAAAAGTTCCAGGCCCTGAGAGTGCTGGAGGCTAAGTGCCAAGCAGAGTAGGGAGGATGCTTCCTCAGGATTCCCTAGAGCAAGAGCTAGCAGCACCAGACTCATCGGGCAACAGCTTGTGGAGCAGTGCGGAGCTTAGGTAGGTAGCCATGACAACGGCCTATTCCCCACTTGAATGTGGCTGACCAGTGCACCTCATTTATGGCCTGTGTAAGGCCTGGGGTCTTTCAATGATACAGGTAGACCCGAGAGTGTGATAATAAACTTCTTGCCAGCAAGGCATCTGGGGTTTTCACTTAGTTTTTATTTAATTTGAAAAGTTTAAAAGTGTGACTCAGTTTATATCATAAAGTATGAAACAGTTCAGACTCATTCTGTACAGGCTCACCTCGGAGATACTGCTGGTTCATTTCCAGATCACATAACGGCAATAAAGTAAGTCACACGAATTTTTGGGTTTCCCAGTGCATATGAAAGTTATGATTTACACTATACTATAGTCTAAAAAAAGACAATATATATACCTTAATTAAAAAATACCCTCTTGCTTAAAAATGCTAACCATCATCTGACAACGCAGAGTTGCCACAAACCTTCAATTCGTAAAAAAGCGCAACATCTGCAAAACACAATAAAGCAAAGTGCAATAAAACGAAGTACGCCTGTATACATTCTGCTATTTAGAATGTCTTCATTTCTGTGGGCTTAATCTCCTGAACATCTCCTGAACACGCCCGTCACTCCATTTTCACCCACCAAGCTAATCTCAGTTACCGTCATCTCTCACAGGGATTTTTGCACCACATGTTGTCAATGAGCCTTCCTGTTTTCACTCTCGCACTCCTCCAATCCATTCTCAATACAGGAGCGCTCATTTTAAAACAACTTTCCAATCAGACATCCCTTTATTTAAAACTCTTTAATGGCTTCTCATTGGTCTTTCGATAAAGACAGCCGCCCACAGGTCTCAGTCTGATCGCCCCACCTGCCCCTAGAGCTGCACCTCTCACCACACTGCACTTGCCCCCGGGCTCCTCCCTGGGCCAGGCTCTTTCCCACCTGAGGAACCAGAACAGTACACACACCTGTTCTCTCCGTATAGCGCATTCCTGCCAGGGAAGGAATTAAATCCTATTTATCCTTCAGATCACAGCTCAAAAGGCAGGAATGTTTTCCAAGAGTCCTCCCTGAGACCTCCACATACTTAGTTACACACGCCCATACTCAGACACTGTTAGATTTGCCCCATTACTTGTTCTCATAGCCTTTTACCTCATACTACTTACTATAGTTTTCAAATATAGATTAATTTTGGCGATGGTTTGTTCAATGGCTATCTCTCCAATACGTGTTAAGCCTTATGAGAGCAGGGTTTGTCTATTTTATTTTATTTTATTTATTTTTTACAAATTGATGGTTTGTGGCAACCCTGCATCAAGCCACATCTACCAGCGCCATTTTTCCAACAATATTTCCCCAGTTCACGTCTCTGTGTCGCATTTTGGTAATTCTCACAGTATTTCAAAAGTTTTCATTATTAAAACTTTAATGGATGAGGAGTTGCTTCTTATGGTTTAGCAAAGAAAGTGGTTTCTTTTTCTTTTCTTTTTTTTTTTGAGGGGAAAGCCTCCTCCTTCATTTTTAAAAATTTTTTAATTTTTATTTTCTTTTTTTGGCCACACCGTGCAGCATGCAGCATCTTAGTTCCCCAACCAGGGATCGTGCCCCTGCAATGGAAGCACAGAGTCTTAATCACTGGACTTCCAGAGAAGTCCCTGTCTTGTACATTTTAATCAGCAATTTGTCCTCCATAACACTTAGTGCTTAATAGAAGACATTTGTAAAATCATGCTCCATTTTGCATAAAGACTTAAAACCAGTATTTGGGATAGGAAAGGGATGTAAAATGGGAGTAAGGAAGTAGGTATTTTTGTGGCGATATATTGGAAAAGATACAACCAAATGAGAGAAGCAGCAGCTCATGATAGAATAGTTCTTTAGTAGGGTCTGGAATGTGTGAAGCTCTGACATGGGTACCAGTATTTACTGAAATGGGATCACGGAGGTGGAAGGTGAGGGGAATGACCTGTGGTTTTAAGAAGTGAGGCTCAGGGCTCAGAAGTGGATCCCCAAGGCATGAAGTAGATCTTTCCCTGAAGCAGGAGACAACAACCCCTAGGTCATAAAATCGAAATGCCTTCAATATTTGCATGGGAGGCCAGATGCAAGGGTAAAATAACTGTGCACATAATTGATAATAAAGTAATAATAAACTAACATGAACAGCTCATTGAGACCACAGGTAAGATCCAAATAGTTCCCATTCAATAGTGCCTATAGGTAGACATTAACATCACTGAGCACAAAATTACTATTTATGCTGACATAAAATATATAACATATTTATACTCTTTATTTACTGTAACATTTTTATTGTATTGTTTCCAGAGACAAGTATTACAAGAACTTTCATATGTACTCTCTGGACTTAAGTGCGATCAACCTTATTTTTGTTCTAATCAGGTCTTAAGCTTTTTAACTGGGGATTCTCCTCCTATTTTCTGGAATAAAATGCCAGTATTTGTGGAGTAGAGCAGCCTTAGCCCTTGGCCTGAGGGTACCCACTCCAGCCTTACCACTGTGGTCATATACTGGCCAACCGCCGGCTGTCGGCGTCTGCGCCCCTTTGCCTGAGGGCCTTCTCTGAGCTCTCACTGCCCTACCTGGGGAGGCTGAAGGGCTAGACAGTTAACTCCTCCTTCAACCAATGACTGATAAGAGGTATATAAACACCAGTTTCCTCCTTCTGTGGCTGGGGTAACTCTGAGTTGCATGTTCTACACTGGCTCCAAGAATTGCCCAGTGGGAATAAGTCCCAATTATTCACAATGGAAATTTGCTTGGGAACTCACCCATTATCGGCTGCTTTTGCTTCCCCTGTCTCATGTCCCCCACTCACCTACCGCTGTTTCCTAGTACTGCCTCCAAAATAAACTCCTTACGTTCCCTTCTTGGTCTCAGGGTCTGCTCCCGGGACAATGAAGAAATAATGTGAGAAATCCTGCAAAACACCTATTCATGTGATTGTTGTTCTAAATGTCTTTCTCCTTCATTTAAATTACTTGTGGAAAGAGACCATTTAATGGTCTCTGAAGATGGACCATTAGAGACCATCTCTAACCGTCGTACCCAGCATCTAGAGTAACCTATACAATACTGTTTTATGAAATTGTTAAACTGTAATACTGTTCATAGATGACACTTGCATGACACGTTTTTACTAGACACCATTCCAAGAGCTTTACATAAATCAAGTCATTTACTCCTTGCAACAGCTCTACGGGGAAATGCACTGACCCAAACAGAATCACATTAAGTACAAGTCTTACCCAGCACAGAGCTTTACAAATGACCAGTGAAAGAAACAAGAAAGAAGCAGCCATCGTTGATACAGAACCAGTGTCTGGGAGACCCTGAATTCTGGAGGAGCTTCCTTTCCCTGGACTGAGATACACTTTAGTTTTTGAATTAACAGGTAATTACTATGTGTGAAGTACACGTGAGCCCACGGAAGCTGCATAGTTTCAAGGTGTCCCCGTTTTTATATCTCCTTAATCACATAGCTCCATGTTAATCACATAGTCCATGTTTGTTACCAATTTCTATTCCCCAGGGGAGCTGTGACTCATAAACCTACAATTTACAGATCAGTTTATCGTAAGAAGTCTACACAGACCCAGTATATTGTCCTAAAATCCTTCTTAGATAAGAACATGGAAGAGAATAAATGCTAACAGCCCCTCCTGTGTCTTTCAACTATTAAAAAAAAAAGTGTATGCTTTATGTGGTCAAGTACAGGTTGCCTGAGGCATCTCTGAAGGAGAGAGGAACTGAGTTACAGACCTGCTACTTTACTCTTTCCCAGCACGTGATAGCAGCTGTTATCACCTATTATATCAAAAGGGTTCAGTGACTTGCCCAAGGTCACACAGCTAGTAAATGGCCTGGAAATGAACCCAGGCTTAGGGGATTTAGAATGCACACTCTCAACTATTCTGGGATGTAGGTAGGTAGCAGATAACTATCTGCTACCTGTGGTTTTGTTCTGAATTTAACCCGGTTTTTGTGTTTTCCCTTCCCCAATCAAACCAGGAAGAAGAAAAATTTCTACTCATTGTTAAAGTGTAGTGATTACAGTTTTCAGATTAGAGAAGAAAGCAAACGGCGACAGTGTTGTGCAAACAAAGAGACCCTTAGATGGGTCAATCCAATAGAGAGGCCATTTTGCAGGGTGCATGAAAGGAAAGGAAACCTTCTAAATTGCAATGGTTGCACAAATCTGCTGTTACTACAGTTCATGAAGACTTTGAACTTAAAGTCAGAAATCTGAGCAAATGCAGACAGAATCTGCATTTTCTCAAGCTAATAATAAAGACCTTGTCATATGGAAGTGATTATTCCATCACAAATGGTACAGAATACATACGGCATGGAGTTCGGTGAACATGGACAGCAAAAGGAGAGTGTCTTAGAAAAATATCTCTAACAGAAAGATTCCTCTTAGCCACACCTGGGGAAGGGTTTTCATAATCACTTAGTGGGAAGATAGTTAATATCAGAATCGTTATTTGTAAAATTTTCTGTTTGATATATTTAGTGTGTATATGTCATGTTAAAGCTATTTTAGTAAATTATGTGTAATCCTTATTTTAAAATATTGATTGCTCTCTTAATGAGATTATCTTCTGTTTGTTTGAATGTAAATGTAAATACATTCATTCAGGTATGGTTCTGATAAACATCTGAACTACAAATAGCAAGTATAATAAACATTCTGTTACCCAAAATTGCTCAAATATGTAAACAGTGCCCTCACGGTATTCTATTTAGCAAATCTCATTCTTGGCTGGGCCCGTCATATTCCCTGTAATGCCATTTCTATAGAAGGCACTCAGGGGATTTTTCTCGAAGGAAAGTATTGCCTCAGTGAATTCTTTTTAGAATTATCCTCCCAAACGTCATGCCCTAGAAAAATATATGATTTGAAGAAGGATGATCCTGATGGGAGATTGAAATAGTCACAGATGTCTCAATTATATTTCTATTCTTTCTCTGTCTCTGTCTCTGTCTCTTTCACACACACACACACACACACACACACACACACATAAAGAAAACCCTGCTGAAAACCAGAATTTTTAATCCCTTCACTATATAAGAAACGAAGGGCTAAAAATTTACATTTGCCATCTCACCTCCATGTCACCTTCCTGGGCTTTGATGTAATGCAACAGAACGACAGCTCCTATTTAATTAAACAGATATCTGGATTAGCTCCAGCTGTGGGCCATGCAATCAGTCCTTGTGAGAGCAAAAAGTGGTGTAATCCCTGGCCCACAGATCATTTCTGCATGGAAATCTGCTCTCACTCAAAGCCATCCACAGGCCACTGAAAATGACTTTTCTGCTGCATGAATTACGTACAACGTGCAGCTGTCCCCCATCCCCACCGTCCTCACCTTATGAAAAGAACCAGAAAGGCTAAGAGCTTGATTTGTCCTCTTCTTGGAAGTATTTTTTAATCCAAAGAGGCTCTGCCTGTTGATACACCCAGCATTTCTTTGTTTGCTGCAAGAAGCACTATAGATGTGGTTTGCTGTTTAATGCAGCTTTTTTTATTTCACATGCATCTCTCCAGATGGGTGTAATTTGATTCTTTGATACATATTGAACAGATTTTTTAGAAATAGCTTTTTAAAAGGCAGATTTTTGTTGCAATATGACTTCCTCTTTCTTCCAAAAGGAGGTATCTTGATCTTTCTGATTGGATGTACTCACAAAACCCATTCTTTCAATACAGAAGGCTGCAAGAGCCTGTCTCTTACAGAGGTAGACCAACCATTGTCAATGGAGAGAGTAGGGGCATATCTGTTTTGCTGGGCTTCATGACAGTGGCAGAGACTCATCAATCTGGAAGGAGGTATCAAGAAATGCCTTGAAGCTATTCAGAGAAAGGAGTGGGTAAATATGCACAAAGGGGGCAGCTCAATTATTATGCATAGCTTAGTGGGGCATGGGTTCGATTCCTGGTCAGGGAACTAAAATCCCACAAGCCGTGTGGTGAGGCCAAAAAAAAAAAAAATTAATTAGTGATTATGCATAGCTTAGAAGAGGATGAGCTGAACCCACAGCTGTTCTTGTGGACTCTCCTGTGGCTGAGTGAAAGGGCATCTTCTTGCCAGAGAGAAGCACAGGGGAGGCCAGAAAATGTTCCAAAGATATCTTGGATTTACATGCTTATTCTTGATGGCATCTTTATAAAAAATGAGCTAAAGTATCAGGCTTTCTCCAGTGCGTTTCTGGTCTGTAGAATTCCGCAAGCCAAGTCAAAATTCCCATTACACATGGAAGGTTTCATGATTCTAAGTGGTTTGTAGGCCTAAGCAAGGACAAATAGGTTTGCTTTTCTAAAAATTAATTAATTAAAAGTCCACTTGGCCTGGATTCTTCTCTGATTCCTGAAACTCACCTGCCAAAGCAAATTGGAATCTCCAAGCCCAGCCCTTTGAGTAACACAGAGTCAGCTTTGAGGTGGAACTCCCCTGGCCATACTCCTATGGCTTCCTGTCCCTTGGTGCGGCAGTAAGAGAAAAGGTGGGGTAAAGTCCTTCTTCTGGGGCCTGAGTGCACACATAGGGGGGAATTAACAAGACAAGTGCCTGGGCCCTGGCCCAGAGATTCTTTAATAGATCTGAGTAGGGCCTGGGCATCAGGAGTTTTAATAGGTCTCCGTCTGAATCTAATGTGTAACCAGACCCACTGTCACAGACACACTTTTTAAATATTTGATTCTAGATTTCTCGATTAATTTCATTGTCAGAACAGACAGCGCCACATCTGCTCCAGCTACAGATTTTATGCCAACGGTAAACCTGAATTCAAAGAGACTGAAAAGACTGAAGTCTAGCTCCTAGTGAAGAGTGGTCACCCTCTCCTTAACTGGGGAAAATAGCAATGTGAAGCTTAGCTCTGATGTTAGCAGGTCCTGGGCCTTGTAAAATCCATCGTGAGGCAGTGGTACAAAGGGCCTCTGTAGAACAGTTGCTAGATCAGCTCATCACCTTGGACTACAACGCCTGTGGCCAAGTGTATCTCTTTTGTCTTCCCAAGGACATGGGTTAAGCTAGTACTTTCGTAAGGGAAGAGACATCTAGAGACCTATTACCATGAGGTAAGGGGTGTAAGTTAGTTACCTGAACCCCCGAATAGAATCCAGAAGGTTGTTGTCTGCCTCACCTAGTAGTCTGTGGATCTCTTAATGGATTGGATCAATCAGAGGACACATTAGATCATAGTTATGTCTCAGAAAAATACCAATGTATCAAATCCTCTGTTCTCATCAACTAAGACCCAAGACTGTATTTTCAGAGATGTTTGTTTTGACCCAGTGTTTACAGTGAAAAGAAAAATGGTTTGCAAATCATTAAGTTGGACTCTTGTCCTGGATCTATCAAGCACCAGTTGTGTGATGCCAGGGAAACTGCATAACAGTGATAAAAACAGTTATGGGGGTAACGAGTTAGTGAGCACAGACTAAGGATGGATACGTGTTAAGGTTTTTATATGCTTTATCTTATTTTACTTCTACAAAAACAAAATAATCCTATGAAATAAGTATTATTATCATCCCATTTTTAAGATGAGGTTTGGAGATGTCAGGTATATTGTTCAAGGTCACCCAGCTCTGAATTGGCAGAAGCAGGATTGAAACCGATGTCTGCCTGGCTTCTAAGCCAGTGATCTTGACTATTATTGAGGCTTACCAGGCCCTTGCTCTATTCCAGCTCAGAAAATAATGGGTTATTTCTGAGTGATCGTCAGCTGACAGTACCATCTAATACTATTTTAACTTGCACTGTGAGAGCCCTCATCCAACCCTAAACAGAATTTGCTAAGTAGTTAGTGCCACATAAATAACAGAAGTGTTTAGGTACTTCACACATCCGTTTTCACAAATATTTGCCCAATGTCTAAGCAAGGGATTAGGTAATAGAAATAAGAAATGGGCAAGATGATCCGCTCACCTCAAGGGAGCATTCAGTTGTAGGGTAAATAACTACAGGAAATAGTATATTGTATATTTATATTGTAAAGGGCGCCATAAAGGGGGTAATGTTTTGTAAAGCACAGAAACCTTTTTATGTAGTGAGTAGAATCATGCCTTGGCCACGTTCGTAACTTTGTGTTTTCCTGTATCAGGGGCTCTAGTCAATAATTCTAACAAGATTTCCTTGAATAAAATGCAACATACACAATGATATTTGAATCGTGCATTTCATTATGCTCTCCAGTTTCCCATTTGACTCACACATTTGGGGGTTTGTTTCTTGCAGAAGGGTGGGTATTGGCAGGGCAAATTCCCTATGTCAGCAGCATTGCTGTTAGCCTCTTTGACAAAACTTGGAGGGAACCCAAATTCCTACCAGTGGACTTACTGCTTTGGGTTAAGGCTTTGGTAAACTTTCAACGTGATATATCAAGTACCATAAATCAAGTAGCCTATCAATGCCATTTGAACACATACTTAAACCTTTTATCCTGGAGAATTCAGGATCCCTAAGGCAATTCAACAACAACAAAAAAGATAGAGAAGTCTCTATAAGGTATGAAAGAATTGGGCAAAGTTCACAGCTGGAAGATGACTAAAGACAGCAGAATATGGAGCCCAAATTCACGTTGATCAAGGGATACAAGTCATCTAGAGATAGATCCTCCCGAAGAAGATATAAAAGGAGATAGGACACACAAGACGCACTTCCTGTCTTAGTTTGGATCCTCCCCCAAACAGAGGCTGGGATAAAGACTTGGGTACAAGTAGTTCATTTGAATTTGACCCCAGGAAGTGAGGTAGTGGGGCCTATGAAACGGGATGGCAAAAAGCCAGTGAAAGGTGTGTTAATGAACCAGTTACTGCTCAAGACAACTGGGCTCAACACCTATGGGAGCCCTTTGAGGAACACAGAAACGTGCCTCAAGATTGTCCTACAGAGACTTCCCTGGTGGTCCACTGGTTAAGACTTCACCTTGCAATGCAGGGGGTGCAGGTTCGATCCCTGGTCAGGGAGCTAAGATCCCACATGCCTCGTGGCCAAAATACCAAAACATAAAACAGAAGCAATATTGTAACAAATTCAATAAAGACTTTAAAAATGGTCCACATGAAAAAAATCTTAAAAAAAAAAAAGATTGTGCTACATAAGGACGGGAAGACTGGAGCACTGACCCACCTACTCCCTTGCCCCGCTGTTTGAGGGTTGCCCCCAAGGTGTTTACTTCGCTTCTGCATGTCAGGTGATTGGGCTTTAGAGAAAGCTTCCAAGGATGCAAACCAGAGAGACGGAGTGGTTATACCTGATAGGGGAGCCAGTGCATGAAGCTATCTGCCACCCCTGTCCTGAAACAAGGCCACCCGAGGAGACGAGGTGTGGAGCTCTGCCCGAGCCAGGTCTGCCCACTCGATAGTCTGTCAAGGGCGAGGCCTAAGTTTTGTCATCTCCATTTTTCTTTTTTTTTTTTTTTTCGGCACGCGGGCCTCTCACCACTGTGGCCTCTCCCGTTGTGGAGCACAGGCTCCGGATGCGCAGGCTCAGCGGCCATGGCTCATGGGCCCAGCCTCTCCGCGGCACGTGGGATCTTCCCGGACCGGGGCACGAACCCGTGTCCCCTGCATCGGCAGGTGGACTCTCAACCACTGCGCCACCAGGGAAGCCCTTGTCATCTCCATTTTTAATTCATACCAATAACCAGAAATATGATTTTAGTAGACCCCAGGAAAAATAGATTAATGGCCTCTCTGTTCTCTCTTTCCTGGCTATGAAGATGAAATAAAACATTCTATTTCAAAATAGCCACTCGTTGAAAGATAGGCCAGTTAAGACTGTACCAACAGAATGCAATTACCTTTTGAACAGTGTAGATGATAGAAACTGTTCCCTTTATATCCACTATTCTCTTACCCTGCAAATATCAAACATTGAGACCATCTTCTTGCTGTCCAAAGATACTGGACACTCAGTGCACCAAGAGTTTCCACTTGTGGAAAGTGGAGATCACACCAAGATAGGCCTCCTTTACCCAATTTAGAAGAAGGTTTATGGTCCCACTTTCTAGTCCTACCTTAGTCATCGTGGTAAAACGCTTTCCTTTTGAAAACTAATCTCTGACTCAGAACGGAACATGGTGATCAGCATTTGCAGACACAGGAGGGGAAAAGCCAGTTTTACACACAGTACATTGCTGCTGTTTTCAGCAGTTCATTTTCATTTTAAATTCTATTGGAAAACCATATATGTCTCATTTCTGCTTGGGGTTGATTTCAAAGGGTGGGGCTGGGATTAGAGACACTGGGAAAAGATGAAATGTCCTTGCACAGAAACAGTGCAGTTAACATTGTGTCAATATCCCTGTGATAAACTGATAAACCTTGAGCTCAGTGTGGTCAAGTTTTACATGCCTGAGCTGACATGCCAATCTGCCCGCAGTCATATGCTTCTCATGTGGTGACACTCCACAGATGCCAACAGAATGTGAGGAGTTTCTGGCTCATTTCCTTTGATTTTGAGTGCCATGTTGCCTGTACACATGCACACCACATACGTGTGCACACACTTGCACACACACACACACACACACCTTTGTCACATTATAACGGCACTGCTGTAATCCACTCAATCCCAGTAGGTCCATTAAAATAACCTTATTCCTGCCTCTGTAGAAATTCATAATAATTCATCAATTAACATTTAACATTGAGGTCATTTTCAAAAGTTCAAACTGAATAAGAGTTTTCTTGCAAGTCTACATAGATTGTTTTGAGCAAAAAAAATTTTTGGAGTGTTTTAGATTAGGGTTCATTTTTCACCTTTGTCATTATTTTTTTAAAGTTTGGTTTCCCTGAAATGGATATTGTAGCAAATATTTTATACTGAAAATATTTTTATGTATGAGTAAAAGCATACAACTGCAAAAAATTAAACAATTTTGTTTTTCCCATCTCAAAAATGATATGTGCCACTGTGTTTAAAGAAGCTATTGCTTTAGCTATTGTGTAATATCACTACATAATTTCACATAATAAAAAATTAATTCTTTAAATGTTTAAAAAATTTATTAACTGTGTTTCCTCATTAGATCTATTAAATCACTGAGTTTACACCATGAATATTTCAACAGTTCACTCTTTTAAATCAACTCTATTGACATAGAAATTCTTTGCTATTACTTTGCAATCGGTACTGAGCAAAGTAAATGGAAAATGAAATCAAAGTGACACATTCAAATAGTTATGACAAATGCAATTGTATACACAAATGATCCACACTTCTAGCCAAATTTTATCCTCAACACCCAGCTTTGAGCAAGAAAGGCAGGTCTGTTTCAACTCTGTATTTCCTTTATTCAAACCTTAATGGCACACAAATATTTATAATTTAATGCATACAGTATTTAAAAATATAAATACAATATGGTCTACCTTTATCTTCTAGACTCTTATATGGAGTGAGCTCTTTAGGCATACTGTATATAAAATGGATGGCAGATGGCAATGGGATAAAACTAATATACTGTCTGGCTCACAAATGAAGAAAAGTATCTAATGAGTACTATCTTCCATCCCCTCCCTAAGGATGTTGCCATTACAGAAGATATGATTTCAATAAATATAATGAATTATTTTCATTATAAACACACCATTGCCAATTTTTTTTTCACAAAGCAATGTTTACATAAATATACCCCAAAAGCAAGGAGAAATACGTTCAAATTTAAATTGAATTCACTCTGAAGTCTATAGGCACACTGATCTTTTAGAAAACTTTCCTTTAATGTTCAAATAAATGAGCATCTGCAAATTAGATCAAAACATCTATAATCTTTTAAGAGGCAAAAAAAGACTCTAACTCTTTTTGAGTTTTTTGGTGCAGGTCATACTTTTGACAGAACACCAAGCTCCAATTTCTGAGTAACCCAAGTTAAAATATAGCAATAGCAAGTCCATTATTATACAGTGTTAAATTATTATAAAAATTCTTATATCTTAGAAAGAAAAGTTTAGACATGTTCCCATTTTCTTATTCCTACACAAGAGAAAGAAGAATAACATAGCTATCTACACATCATTCCTCCACTCATTTTAAGCTTGTCCTCTACCGAATGGTCAGTTTATAAACAATATCTTTTGAGAAGAATTCTCTTCAGGCTGATTACACTAAAGGATATGGTGAAGATAAGGACATGACATGAATTTTTCAAGCAGTTAAATTCAATTTAGCAAGAAAATACTGAGTAGCCACTAGAGGCCAAGCAATTTTTAGAGGTTGAAATACAAAGATGAACAAGACACAAAACGTGTTCTTAAAGAACTCATGCTTATCCTCTCTGTTTTGAAATTGTTAATGAACAGTGCTTGGATAAAGAATAGAGAGGAGGAATACAGAACAAAGGAGAACTCTGCTGCGTACACGTTAAAACCAGCTCCTAATCTCTTCTAGTAGAAGAAACTGCGCTGCACACAGGGGCTCAGAACATCCTTTAACTCACACGCTCTCTTTGTCCATTATTATATCTTAGGTAATGTTTCATAGACTCATTCCTAAATAATTAAGACTATTTGGAAATCTATATAAAGTCTACGCTGAGATTAAACTTCTTTTAGCATCCTCTTCATGGATGGAGGACTGCAAATTCTATAAACAAAATTATAATGGGATTATTAGCAAGTTCTTAGAGGACAAACATTTCAAGCACCTGAGAAACATTTTGCCTTCAGGCGATTGATAAATTCCTTTCCAAACAGTCTTATTCAACAAAACAGACCTCTGAAGGAACTCTATTATCTGAGAAATCATGAGTTTGGACCTTAATGATTAGATACAATTTTCTGAAAAAAAAATTCAGTAATTTTCCCCCTTAATTGTCAGAATATTTTTTTTTTCTTTTTGGTGTTGGCTTCTCTAAATGAACGAGGCTTTATTGTAAATGAAGATTAAGATTGTTCTCTTCTCCACATTAAATGGTTAATTAAATAGGACTGTCTCAGTATTTCTAAAGGTAACTTCTCTGAGGGAAAAGGGCACTTGGTACCACGTAAGAAGCTAGTCATGGGGTTTTGACTCCCAGTTCCATCATTTACGATTGCTGTCACCTGGGGCAAGTTACTGACTCTCTCAACCTTGATTTTCTTATCCATAAAATAGGGTGATAACAATTTTTATCAAACATACTCGTTTTGAGGATTAAATGAAAGCATGCATGCTAGCTCCTACAATAGTGGATACATTTGCTAATGTTCTTCATTGGAATCATTCTCTCAGATCTCAAGCCAGAAGGCAATTTGAGGTATATTTCCATTTTCAGTTAGGTGATGTATCAGTTTGAGATGAGCGGGAAAAGGAGCCATGTGTATTAACCTTGCAGAGAACTTCTACTTTCTGTATTGTCTGTGTTTAGTGTAGCGGCTGCACCAGAGGCATAGATCATCTTTCCACAGCTGTGAGGGGCAGGCTTTATCAAGGCACACAGTTTGACTGCATTATTCCTTTTCCCAGGGCTCCTGACTCCTAAAAGAAACAACTTCCTGCTCGGTGTAGTTCTATAGCTTGGTATCCACCCCCCGCCCTGCAGAACTGTGTTTTAACCTTGGGCAAGTTACTTAACCTCTCTGTGTTAAAATAATAGTAACTACTTGATGGTTTGTTGTAAGAATTAAACGGTTTAATACATAGAAAGATCTTAGAACCATGCCCGACACTTAGCATAAATTCAATGAGAACTAAGTGGGGAGCCTGGCATTCCCCCCTTGCCAACTGTAACAGGGCACCAGAAGTCCCTGATGAGGTCTGGATGGGAAGCCAGAACTGTCATCCCCACCATCCAGTAACAAGCTCACCCTGCATGATGTCAATGAACACCATTAGGGGAGACTGGACTTTGGTCCCACTGAACAGTAATGAAATGCCCTCCCCATACCCACTGTGATGGTGTCAGAAGAGGCCTAGAGGAGAGACAGGACTTTTACCACCATCCAGTAAAGAGGCCACCCCCTTCCTGTGGTGTCAGTAGAAACCACATGGGGACTGGTGATGAGATGCTCATACCCCTCCTGGCCAGGGAGGTATCAGTGGAGACCAAGGGGGGGCCAGAACTCTCATCCTGACTCAGCAGTAAGGAGAAGGCTACACCCTTGGGTGTCAATGGGGGCCAAGTGGAAAAGCTGGACTTTTAGTCCTACATGGCAATCACAAGGCAGTGCCCCTCCCCTACTTCCCCTGCCAGAGTAGTGTTGGAGGAAGCAAGTTGAAATAGAAGATTTAAATAAGATCCAGAGCTTCATAATATCATACCCAAAATGTCCACATTTCAACCAAAACTCACCGGTCATGCCAAGAACCAGAAAGATCTCTAATTTATTGGAAAAAAAGACAACCGATAGGTGCCAATATGAGATGACAGAAATGTTAGAATTACCTGACAAAGATTTTAAAGTAGCCATGATAACTATGCTTCATCAAGCAATTAGGAACACGCTGGAAACAAGTGAAAAAATAGGGTCTCACCTGAGAGCTAGAAAATCACAGCAAAAAATAGTAGATATAAAAATGAACTAAATGGGAATTTTAGAACTTCAAAAGACAGTAACTGATATTAAAACCTCAATGGGCAGATTTAAGAATCTGAGAAAAATCCCCAAACAGGATGAATCCAAGGAATTCACACCAACACACATCAGAGTCAAATATCTGAAAACTAGAAACAAAGAAAAAAATCTTGGTAGCATCAAGATAGAAATGACAACTTGCCTACAAGAGAAAAGCAATTCAAATGAAAGCAAGTGCCTCATCAGAAACCATGGGTCAGAAGGAAGTGGCACAACATTTTTCAAGTACTGAAAGAAAAGAACTGTCAACTCCCACTCCTGTATCCAGAGATAATACCCTTCAGGAATGAAAGGGAAATCAAGACATTGTTAGATGAAGGAAAACTAAGGTAATTTGTCACCGGGAAACTCACCTAAAAGAAGGGGTAGAAAAAGTTCTCTAAATAGAATGCTAATGATAAGTAATAAAAATTGGAACATCAGGGAGAAAGAGAGAATGTGGTAAACAAAAATATGAGTAAATACCATAGGTTCATCTCCCCTTGAGTCTTCTAAATTATGTTTAATGGTTGACGCAAAATTATAATACTATCTGATGTGGTTATAAATGTGTGTGGAGGAAATATTTAAAACAATTATATTCTGAATGGGGGATGGTAAAGTTACATACGGGGAGATAAGATTTGTACACTTCACTTGAACTGGTAAAATGATGACACCAATAAGTTATGCATAGATAATGTAATACCTAGAGCAATGACTAAAAGAGCTATACACACTCAGAAACACTATAGAAAAATAAAAGTAGAATTCTGAAAAATGTTTAAGTAACCCAATGGAAGGGCAAGAAAAAGAAAAGAGACATGAAAAGCAGAGAGAAAAAAAAGAAGAAACAAAGAAAATCATTAAGCCCTAATATATCAATATTTATATTCAATTGGTCTAAGTATACCAATTAAAAGACAGATACTGGTAGTGTGGATTAAAAACGTGACCCAACTACATGTTACCTACAAGAGACTCACGTTGAAAAGATGAATAAAATTGACATATATCTAAAGAACAAAAGAAAGGAGACACAAATATACCAATGCACCAAAGGTACCAATATTAGGAACAAAACAAGGGCTATCACTAAGGATTATAAGGAAGAATTATGAACAACTCCACACACATAAATTTGACAACTTAGAATAAAGGAATCAATTCCTAAAAAAAAAAGCACTACCATAAGTCACCCAATTTGAAATTGATAATTTTAATAGCCTTGTAACTATTCAGAAAATTGAATTTATAATTTAAAATCTCTCAGGAAAGAAATCACCAGATCCAGATGGCTTAACTGGAGAATTCTACCAAACATTTAGAGAAGAATTAATGCCAATTTGCACAATTTCTTCCAGGAAATAGGAGAGGACCAAACACTTCTCAATGTGTTTTATGAAGTTATTATTACCTGATACCAAAACCAGATAAAGACAGCACACAGAAGGAAAACCGCAAACCAATATCCTTCATGAAAATAGACATAAATATCCATTTAAAATATTTGTAAATAGAACTCAGTAATGTATAAAAAGAAATATATAACATGACAAAGTAGGGTTTATTCCAGAGAGGCCAGGCAGGTTCCATATTTGAAGGACAATCAATATAATCCCTTATGTTAACGGCTAAATAAGAAAAGACCTCATGATCATATCAACTGATGCAAATAAATAATTTGACAAAATCAAAAGCTATTCATGATAAAAAAAAAAAACTCCTAGAAAAATAAAAATAGTGGAGAACTTTCTCATCTTCATTCAGAGCGTCTAAGAGATACATACAGCTAACATTACACTTAATGGTAAAAGACTGAATGCTTTCTTCCCAAGATAAGGAACAAAGCAAGAATATCTGCTCTAACCTGTCTTCTTCAACATAATGCTGGAAGGGCTAGCTACTGCATTAAAGTCAAGAAAATAAAATAAAAGCCATACAAATCAAGATAAAAAGAAAAACAAAACTGTACCTATTTGCAGATGACATAATTATCTACATAGAAAATTCGAAGATATCTACAAAAAACTCTTAGAACTAATAAGTGAATTCAGAAGGTCACAAGATAAAAGATCAACATATTAAAATCAACTGTATCTCTATATACTAGCATTAAACATGTGGACACTAAAATTTAAAATATAATACCATTTTTAATTTGCTAATAAAAATGAAACATTTTAGGTATAAATCTGCCAAAACATTTACAGAAGTTGAATGCTGAAAACTACGCAACACTGGTGAAGGAAATCAAAGAAGATCTAAATAAAAGAGGATAGACCATGTTCATGAAGAAGACTCAACATAGTAAAGATGTCAGTTATCCCCAAATTCATATAAAGATTCAATGCAATTCCTACCAATATCTGAACAAGAGTTTTTGTAGATATAGAGAAGATTATTCTAAAATTTATATAGGAAGGCAAAGGAATTAGAATAGCTAAAACAATTTTGAGTGAGAAAAATAAAGTGGGAGGGGTCAGTCGACCTGATTTTAAGACTTGTTAATAGCTGCAGTAAATAAGACTATATCGTGTTGGTGGAGGAACAGACACATAGAATAAGGGAAAAGAATAGAACACCCAGAAATAGACCCACACAAATATGCCCAGCGGATTTTTGACAAAGATGCAAAAGCAATTCAATGGAAGGAGGCTGGAAGGTACTGGAACAAATGAACATAGGTTAACCAAAACCAAACCAAAAAAAACACCTTTCTCAACCTAAGTCTCACACCTTATACAAAACTTAATTCACAATGGATCATGAAATTTAATGTATAATCTATAAAGCCATAAATACTTTACAAAAAAGTGTTGGAGAAAATCTTTGTGATTTAGGACCAGACAAAGAGTTTCTAGGCCAACACCAAAGCACAATCCAAAAAGGAAAAAATGATAAACTGAACTTCGTCAAAAACAAAAACTTGTGTTCTGTGAAATATCTTAAGAGGATGAAAAGATAAGCAAAATATGGGAGAAAATATTTGCAAACCACATATCCAACAAAGGACTAGTGTCTAGAATATATAAAGAACTCTCAAACTCAACAGTAAAAAACCAAATAATCTAATTACAAAATAGGCAAAACACATGAACAGATATTTCACCAAAGAAGTTATTCAGATAGAAAATTAACACATGAAAAGATGTTCAAAACCACTTGCCGTTAAATAAATGCAAGTTAAACCCAAAGTGAGATATTACTACACACTCACTGGAATGGATAAATAAGAAATGGTGACGATACCAAGTGGTAGAAAGAATGTGGAGAACTGAAGAAAGATTGCCGGAGGTCATGTAAAATGGTCGAGCCATTCTAGGAAACGGTTTGGCAGATTCTTAAAAAAACTAAATATGTAAATATAATGTGACCCAGCGATTGTAACCCTGGATATTCCTCCAAAATGAAGACTACGTTGACACCAAAACCTATAATGAATGTTTATAGCAACTTTGTTCCTCATACCCCAAACTGTAAGTAATCCAGGTGTCCTTCAACGAGTGTCTGGTTAAACACACTATAGTTTATCTACATCATGGAAGACCACAGTGCAGCAAAAAAGAATGGACTGTTGATACACATACGTTGGAGGACAGAGGAAACAAAAAGTGCCCACTGAACTGAGAAGCCATCTTGGGACTGAAAAACGAGGTAGGCAGCTGCATGTAATTAATGGGTCAGTTTATTACAGGGTTACTTACTCACCGGTGGATGGGGCAAACAGTGATGTGGAAGCATTCACAGCTGCATTCTGTACTGCCCCAGGGCCACTGGGACAATTTTATAGTTAACCTAGGGCATGGGGTTACATGCTTGGAAATAGGGTGTGTATTCCTAAGTCAAGATTTATGAATGAGTAACTAGTCTTGTGGGCCCTGGGAATATGTCAGTGAAGGTTGTCATCATTGTTTGGGGACTAACAGAGCATACAGGCCACCTGGTCCTAATGATTATTAAACAATATCTATTAACTACAAAGCCCTCGACAACAGAAAAATGATTCACTGAACAGTACAGTCCTGCGTAGGGTCAGTGGAAATACAGGAGGAGCTGTATGGACCCAAGGTGGTGTCAGTTATGCTAACAGCCCTACAATGCAACAACCTGGATGAGTCTCCAGAGCATTATACGAAAAGAAAAAAGCCATCTCAGTTACAAACCGTATGGTTCCACTCATATAACATTCTTTAAATGAGAAAACTATAGTCATCAACAACAGATTGATGGGGACGCAGTTAAGGAGACCCCGTCAACGAGAGGGTGAAAGGCAGGTGGATGTGGCTATAAAGGGGCAACGTGAGAGAGCATGTGGTGATGGAAATGCTCTGTATCTTGACTGCATGGTTGTCATCTTGTACCTTAGTTTTGCAAGTGTGACCTTGGGGAAAACTGGCTAAAGGATACACAGGATCTCTCTGCACTATTTTCTCGCAACTGCATGTGAATCTATGCTTATCGCAAAATAAAAAGTTTGTTTAAAAACATAATAAACCCCTCCCCCCAGAAAGGACACTACAATTTAAACAAATAGAGTTTATGTTTTACAATCTCCAAAGACCAAAGAAAATCAGGAACTTAAAATCATAGTAATGAATATTAAAGAATTTTACATGTATATCATTTTAACGAAGCACTGATACTCACCACATCAATTCAAGACAACTATCCTGCAGTGTCTTTCGGGGTTTGCAATTATGGGGTGATAGAAAATGTGCTTTTGTTTTAATTTGAGGCAATGATTTAGAGTTCCAATCTAAACTTTTTTAGAGCCTGTGTTCCAGCCATTAAGTTAGATAATTGGCTGAGTCATGATAGAAAATGAATAAAAAATAGCTCAGGTATAATCATGTTTTAAATATATACAGGGGGAAACCTTCAAGTTGGCGGAGGAGTAAGACATGGAGATCACCTTCCTGCCCAAAAATACATCAGAAATACATCTACATGTGGAACAACTCCTACAGAACACCTACTGAACGCTGGCCGAAGACCTCAGACTTCCCAAAAGGCAAGAAACTCCCCACGTACCTGGGTAGGGCAAGAGAAAAAAGAGAGACAAAATGATAGGTACGGGACCTGCCCCTCTGGGAAGGAGCTGTGAAGGAGGAAAAGTTTCCACACACTAGGAAGCCCCTTCACTGGAGGAGACGGGGGTGGGGGGTGGGCGAGGGGGAAGCTTTGGAGCCACAGAGGAGAGCGCAGCAACAGGGGTGCAGAGGGCAAAGTGGAGACATTCCCGCGCAGAGGGTTGGTGCTGACCAGCACTCACCAGCCCGAGAGTCTCATCTGCTCACCCACTGGGGCAGTAGGGGGCTGGGAGCTGAGGCTCGGGCTTCGAAGGTCAGACCCCATGGAGAGGACTGGGGTTGGCTGCGTGAACACAGCTGAAGGGGGCTAGTGCGCCACAGCTAGCCTGGAGGGAGTCCGGGAAAAGGTCTGAAACTGCCGAAGAGGCAAGAGACCATTGTTTCGGGTGCGCGAGGAGAGGGGCTTCAGAGCACCACCTAAATGAGCGCCAGAGACCGGCGCAGGCCATGGCTATCAGCGCGGACCCCAGAGACGGGCATGAGACGCAAAGGCTGCTGCTGCTGCCACCAAGAAGCCTGTGTGCGAGCACAGGTCACTGTCCACACCCCCTTCTGGGGATCCTGTGCAGCCCGCCACTGCCAGGGTCCCGGGATCCAGGGACAACTCTCCCGGAAGAACGCACGGCGCGCCTCAGGCTGGTGCAACGTCACGAGGGCCTCTGCCGCCGCAGGCTCGCCCCACACTCCGTGCCCCTCCCTCCCCCCTGGCCTGAGTGAGCCACAGCCCCCGAATCAGCGGCTCCTTTAACCCCGTCCTGTCTGAGCGAAGAACAGACACCCTCCGGCGACCTACACGCAGAGGTGGGGCCAAATCCAAAGCTGAACCCCAGGAGCTGTGAGAACAAAGAAGAGAAAGGGAAATCTCTCCCAGCAGCCTCAGGGGCAGCGGATTAAATCTTCACAATCAACTTGATGTACCTGCATCTGTGGAATACCTGAATAGACAACGAATCATCCCAAATTGAGGCAGTGGACTTTGGGAGCAACTGTAGACTTGGGGTTTGCTTTCTGCATCTCATTTGTTTCTGGTTTTCTGTTTATCTTAGTTTAGTATTTAGAGTTTATTATCACTGGTAGATTTGTTTATTGATTTGGTTGCTCTCTTCCTTTTGCTTTTTTTTATATAGATATATATTTTTTCCTTTTTCTCTTCTTGTGAGTGTGCATGTGTATGTTTCTTTGTGTGATTCTGTCTGTATACTTTGCTTTTAGCATTTGTCCTAGGGTTCTGCCGGTCAGTTTTGTTTTGTTTTGTTTTTGTATAGTTTTTAGGGTTTGCTATCATTGGTGAATTTGTTGTTTGGTTTTGTCCCTCTCTTCTTTCCTTCTCTTTCTTTTTCTTTTATACTATTTTTCTATTTTTAATAATTTTTTAAATTTTAATAACTTTATTTTATATTTTTCTTTCCTTCTTTCTTTTTTACTCCCTTTTCTTCTGAGCCGTGTGGCAGACAGAGTCTTGGTGCTCTGGCCGGGTGTCAGGCCTGTGCCTCTGAGGTGGCAGAGCCAAGTTCAGGACATTGGTCCACCAGAGACCTCCCGGCTCCACGTAATATCAAACAGCAAAACCTCTCCCAGAGATCTTCATCTCAACACTAAGACCCAGCTCCACTCAACAACCAGCAAGCTACACTGCTGGACACCCTATGGCAAACAACTAGCAAGACAGGAACACAGCCCCACCCATTAGCAGAGAGGCTGCCTAAAATCATAACAGGGTCACAAACACCCCAAAACACACCACTGCATGCGGTCCTGCCCACCAGAAAGACGAGATCCAGCCTCATCCACCAGAACACAGGCACCAGTCCACCAGGAAGCCTAAACAACCCACTGAACCAATCTTAGCCACTGGGGGCAGACACCAAAAACAATGGGAACTATGAACCTGCAGCCTGTGAAAAGGAAACCCCAAACACAGTAAGTTAAGCACAATGACAAGAGAGAGAGACAACAGCAGATGAAGGAGCAAGGTAAAAACCCACCAGACCTAACAAATGAAGAGGAAATAGGCAGTCTACCTGAAAAAGAATTCAGAGTAATGATAGCAAATATGATCCAAAATCTTGGAATTAGAATAGAGAAAATACAAGAAATGTTCAACAAAGACACAGAAGAACTAAAGAGCAAACAAACAATAATGAACAACACAATAAATGAAATTAAAAATTCTCAAGAAGGAATTAATAGCAGAAAAACTGAGGCAGAAGAACGGATAAGTGACCTGGAAGATAAAATAGTGGAAATAACTACTACAGAGCAGAATAAAGAAAAAAGAATGAAAAGAATTGAGGACAGTCTCAGAGACCTCTGGGACATTAAATGCACCAACGTTCGAATTATAGAGGGTCCCAGAAAAAGAAGAGAAAAAGAAAGGGACAGAAAATATTTGAAGAGATTATAGTTGAAAACTTCCCTAATATGGGAAAGGAAATAGTCAATCAAGTCCAGGAAGCACAGAGGGTCCCATACAGGATAAATCCAAGGAGAAACACACCAAGACACATATTAACCAAACTATCAAAAATTAAATTCAAAGAAAAAATATTAAAAGCAGCAAGGAAAAAGCAGCAAATAACAAACAAGGGAATCCCCATAAGGTTAACAGCTGATCTTTCAGAAGAAACTCTGCAAGCCAGAAGGGAGTGGCAGGACATATTTAAAGTGATGAAAGGGAAAAACCTACAACCAAGATTACTCTATCAGCAAGGATCTCATTCAGACTCGATGGAGAAATTAAAACCTTTACAGACAAGCAAAAGCTAAGAGAATTCAACACCACCAAACCAGCTTTACAACACATGCTAAAGGAATTTCTCTAGGCAGGAAACACAAGAGAAGGAAAAGACCTACAATAACCAACCCAAAACAATTAAGAAAATGGTAATAGGGACATACATATCGATAACTACCTTAAATGGAAATGGATTAAATGCTCCAACCAAAAGACACAGACTGGCTAAATGGATACAAAAACAAGACCCATATATATGCTATCTACAAGAGACCCACTTCAGACCTAAGGACACATACAGACTGAAAGTGAGGCGATGGAAAAAGATATTCCATGTAAACGGAAATCAAAAGAAAGGTGGAGTAGCAATTCTCATCTGAGACAAAATAGACTTTAAAATAAAGACTATTACAAGAGACAAGGATACTACATAATGATCAAGGGATCAATCCAAGAAGATATAACAATTGTAAATATTTATGCACCCAACATAGGAGCACCTCAATAGAAATGCTAACAGTCATAAAAGAGGAAGTTGACAGTAACACAATCATACAAGGGGACTTTAACACCCCAATTTCATCAATGGACAGGTCATCCAAAATGAAAATAAATAAGGAAACACAAGTTTTAAATGATACATTAAACATGATGGACTTAATTGATATTTATAGGACATTCCATCCAAAAACAACAGAATATACTTTCTTCTCAAGTGCTCATGGAACATTCTCTGGGATAGATCATATCGTGGGTCACAAATCAAGCCTTGGTAAATTTCAGAAAATTGAAATCATCAAATACCTTTTCTGACCACAATGCTATGAGACTAGATATCAATTATAGGAAAAAATCTGTAAAAAATACAAACACATGGAGGCTAAACAATATGCTACTAAATAACCAAGAGATCACTGAAGAAATCAAAGAGGAAATCAAAAAATACCTAGAAACAAATGACAATGGGAACACAATGACCCAAAACCTATGGGATGCAGCAAAAGAAGTTCTAAGAGGGAAGTTTATAGCAGTACAATCCTACCTCAAGAAACAAGAAACATCTCAAATAAACAATCTAACCTTATACCTAAAGCAATTAGAAAAAGAAGAACAAAAAAAACCCAAAGTTAGCAGAAGGAAAGAATTCATAAAGATCAGATCAGAAATAAATGAAAAAGAAATGAAGGAAACAATTGCAAAATCAATAAAACAAAAAGCTGGTCTTTGAGAAGATAAACAAAATTGATAAACCATTAGCCAGACTCATCAAGAAAAAAAGGGGGAAGACTCAAATAAAATAGAATTAGAAATAAAAAAGGAGAAGTAACAACTGACCCTGCAGAAATACAAAGGATCTTGAGAGATTAGTACAAGGAACTGTATGCCAATAAAATGGACAACCTGGAAGCAATGGACAAATTCTTAGAAAAGTACTACCTTCCAAGACTGAACCAGGAAGAAGTAGAAAATATAAACAGACCAATCACAATCACTGATATTGAGACTGTGATTAAAAATCTTCCAAAAAACCAAAGCCCAGGACCAGACGGATTCATGGGTGAATTCTATCAAATATTTAGAGAAGAGCTAACACCTATTCTTCTCAAACTCTTGCAAAATATAGCAGAGGGAGGAACACTCCCAAACTCATTGTATGAGGCCATCATAACCCTGACACCAACACTAGACAAAGATGTCACAAAGAAAGAAAACTACAGGCCAATATCACTGATGAACATAGATGCAAAAATCCTCAACAAAATACTAGCAAACAGAATCCAACAGCACATTAGAAGGATCATACACCATGATCAAGTGGAGTATATCCCAGGAATGCAAGGATTCTTCAATATACACAAATCAATCAATGTGATAAACCATATTAACAAATTGAAGGGGAAAAACCATATGATCATCTCAATAGATGCAGAGAAAGCTTTTGACAAAATTCAACACCAATTTATGACAAAAACCCTCCAGAAAGTAGACATAGAGGGAACTTACCTCACCATAATAAAGGCCATATATGATAAACCCACAGCCAACATCATTCTCAATGGTGAAAAACTGAAAGCATTTCCTCTAAGATCAGGAAGAAGACAAGGTTGCCCACTCTCACCACTATTATTCAACATAGTTTTGGAAGATTTAGCCACAGCAGTCAGAGAAGAAAAAGAAATAAAAGGAATCCAAATCGGAAAAGAAAGAGTAAAGCTGTCACTCTTTGCAGATGACATGATACTATACATAGAGAATCCTAAAGATGCTACCAGAAAACTACCAGAGCTAATCAATGAATTTGGTAAAGTAGCAGGATACAAAATTATTGCACAGAAATCTCTTGCATTCCTATACACTAATGATGAAAAATCTGAAAGAGAAATTATGGAAACACTCCCATTTACCACTGCAACAAAAAGAATAAAATACCTAGGAATAAACCTACCTAAGGAGACAAAAGACCCGTATGCAGAAAACTATAAGACACTGATGAAAGAAATTAAAGATGATACAAGCAGATGGAGAGATGTTAAATACGTCTCCCTTAAATCTCGTTTTATTTAACATTTTGAAATGTTAGTAAAAGAAAAAGTTATAAATAGTAATATATTTAGATACAAGTATTCCCTGAAAAGTTGTATATGTGGTTTTATGCAATTATTTCCATTAAAAGTCTCTTATTTAAGAAAACAAGCTTAATTGCATCATGTGCTTAGCATACAACTCACTTTTATTAAAAGTCCTGTCCATTGATAAAAACTGTCATAAACAAGGCATTTCATAATCATCAGCCAATTAGAAATATATAATCACCACCTAAATTAGATACATGGTTTCAGTGGGAATTAATCAGTTTATAACCATGCACACTTTTCAAGTCGAAATATTTGATGAATTCTTAGCATGTGTCACAAACTCGGGTCTGATACAGCCCCTTCTGGTTTCATATTTACGTTTTGCTTTTCCCCCTTTCTCATGGGAAAGGCAACAGATCTTATTTCTGTCACATTCTTTCTTTGCTTTGTATTAGCTTTTTCCTCCTAAAAGAATGTATATAGTTTTTCCTTCTGAATTTTGTACTTCATTTATCATATCACTTTTCTGTACTCTGGCAGAGTCCTGCAAATAAAGGGTAATGATGGTATTTATAGACATCCGGGATAAAATGGAATCACACCTGAAACGTTTCTGCTCAACTTCCCATGAAAATACCCATGAAGATATCACAAAAGACAAAACTGGCAACTGCATTAGACACTAGCTATAAGAGAAGATGACATATAAAGTCCAGGTGGAATGTGCACTGATTGCAATGCTGATTAAGACGACTTTATCAACACAGTTCTGGACTATAGACCATCATGTATTCTACCCTCTGAATCAAGCAGAACAGTTCATTTCGAAGGAGTTGGGGGAAACCAATTTTGACACGCCTCCAGATTGTTCAAAGAACTGGAAACTATGTCCGCCTATCTAGATGGGTCAGAAAATCCTATGACTGAATCAGAAGGTCCATCCTCAATCCAGGAGACCTGCATTAGAAGAATGACAACCAGCCATTGTAAATGCCACCAACTCCGAACTCTACGTTTACATCTGAGAGGGAAAATAATCTAGCACAAGTTTGTAGTAAAGGAATTGAGACTATTCTACTCTTCTGTTAGAAGCTCCAGAAATAAATATAGGTCTTCCTTTTCAATACATATAAGCAGAAAAGAAAAATTATCCACTTTGTAGCGGTACAATGCAAAGGAACCATTGCTCTGAAGGTTAAAAAGATATTTCTGACTCTTATTTTCTTTAAAAAAAAAAAAGATGAAAATTTTAGAAGAAATTTGATTAATGTCCTCCAAAACATACAGGAGAATATGGACCATGTAGAAAAAACGAAAAACCTAAATGAAAAAAAGTAATGAAAAAGATTTTAAGTGAGCTGGCTGAAGTATTCATGCAAATTTTAAACTGTAACAGCAGAGACTTAAGATACATAAAATTATAATATTAGGTTTAATTCAGAAAATTTTTTAAATAATTTGGAAAATTTGATTATGTGTTAAGTACTGGATGATACTAAGATATGTGTTAATGTTGTTATATGTGCATTACGAACATATAATCAATTTTCCATATTTTTAAGCAATGGAAAACAAAGTACAAAGAGGTGAAATGGCAGGATCCCTGGGATTTATTTTGAAAATACTTCAGCAAAAAAATGAAAATTAGAAAATGGACACACGCCGTGAGTGTAGTGAAATCCAAATTGTTGGAGACGAGTGGCAGGTGGTGCAAATGCAGATGCTGAGGTAGAGTTGGAGGACAGATGTTTCTCGGGGGGTAATTCCTGTGAAAGGTAAAGGGGGAGGAAGCAGGATGAGTGAGGGAAACCCGCGGAGCGCGCTACACACCTGACCCTGGGAGGGAAGAGGCAGGAAGAGACTGAGGTGCAAATCTGACAGTGCTGGCCAACTCAGTGGGGCGGCTTCCCTTCCAGATCGCGCGCGCGCGCACACACACACACACACACCACGCATGCGCCGGGGCCCTCGCCCCCTGCTGCGCTCACTCACTGGCTGGAGGCCGCCCGGAGCTGCATCTGGAGAGTCAGCTGACTGCTCTCCTCCAGCTCAAGTGCAAGTTCCCTCCAGGAGATGGAGATATGAAGGGCTCACCTCCTTGGCTGCATCACTGGTACATAAGCTAGTACATGTGACTGTACTAGATATTTTTTAATATTTTAGAAATTTTCATTAAAAATGTTCAAAAACAACAGCAGAACTGAAAGATACTTTGGAGGCTAGAAAGCATACACTTGACACTGCAGAAAATCAAATCAATGACAGAAGACAAACATGGGGTACTCAACCAGAATACAGAAAAAAACAATGAAACACAGAGGAAGCTTTGAGAGAAGATAATTGCTTTAAAGCACAGAAAACCGAAAGAAAGGATGTGTGCGACGACACAGAAATGATCATCCTAGGTATTCATAGCCTTCATATCTCATTTGAAGAATTTACAAGCCAAAGAGCGATCTGAGCCCCAGGAAAAATGAATGAAAAAAGCACACTCAGAGTACAGTGAAACTTGCCTTTTGATGTTGTTTTTATAAAGAAAATATAGCTCATTTATTTCTTTAAAATTATCTTCCCTTTCTCACAATTCACTGTGTAGTAAATTTAGTCCAATCTGGTGAAAACCCGAATCTGATTCACTAAGTTGAACAGTCTTTTTTAGTTTTAATTCAGTTAGTTTGGAACAGATTCTTTTCAGATTCCTCCGCAGCCCACCCCTCCACCTGCTCGATCAGCAGGGGCCTCCTCTGTTCCCACAGCTGACGGGGGCTCTGGGGATCCACCTTGTTTCCTGTCATTCCTTCAGAATCTGGAGTGATCACCTTTGCTTGGTGGTTATTACTCTACAGGGAACGTGCTGAAATCAGGGGCCAAAGAGTGCAGGGTTCGATTTCTCTTGGCTTCCCGGGACCTCTGGTTCTCTCTGGCTGCTTGGGTCTCATCTCAGCCAGATCCCCCAGATTCCCCAGCCTGCTGCGGGTCCCTTCTCCCCTTGCCCAGGGTCTCAAGTCAGTTACCTTCTGACTGCCCGTCCCCACAGACCTGTAGGAATTCCGGGTTCCACCCATGCTTGGCAGGAGCTCTGGCCGTGTGCCATCTGCACAAACCATGCCACTGACTTCTCTGCGATGAAGTGTGTCATTTGTCATCCACCTGTTAGGCAGGGTCCCGCCAGCGTCCCCAGGAATGCCGTGTCCTCCGCATTCTCCTCCCTCTGCCCGGCACACCCCCTGCGGTGGACACACATGTGCCTCCCCGCTCGCTGCCTTACTTCCCTTTCCCTGAACAAAGAGGAACCCTGAGGGCATCGTGTCTGGCAACTTACAAAGAAACCAAAATAAGGTTCTTCTCAGCCTTCTCCTTCTCAACCCAAACAGGAGCAACTTTTTGATCAAAGAATTAGATATCAAGCTGTCCTAGGTGCAAAAACAACAGGGACATGCTCAGATAAGGAAGGACTTGGCAAATGAGCGCCCTTCCCCCAGGCAACCGGAAGAAATAGACCAGTGCACCCATAAGATGCCTGTAAATCAAGAATGGCGAAGTCAGAGTACCTACGACGTGAGCCCTGGAATAGACTAAATATGTACTGTAAGCTATAAATGGCTATTGTAAATATATAACACCATAGAATACAAGTGTCCAAGTCTCTTTTCAAAGTAAGATATATTCAATTATATAATAATGTGATGGAACTATCATCCCAGATAAAATTTTAAAAGCTTGTGAAGGGGTTGAGGTAGCAGGGAGATGAGCCTAATTGCCTCATAACCTATGAAGAAAGTTTTTACTTCTGTGAAAAGAAATGCAGGCAACTTTTACTTTCTCAAAAAAGAACTCAGATTCAGAAACAAGCAGTTAAGGGTTACTGGATCAGTAAGTTGGAATGTCTTAAATTAAGATATATATTTAAGTATATTGGTAGGCTGGCTTGCCAAAGTCTATTCACTGATGTAAGCTGGTGTTGATTGGTTTTGGGGACTACTTGTCGCCATGGTTACTGAACAATCAGTTTCTTCCTAAGTTCGCAGGAACTGTTTTATTTTGCTTCTCTTTCAGTCTTCATTCAGGCAAAACTGCATGAGAGATTATCAGTGATTGGTCAGGTCTTCACCACAGGTAAAGAATTCTTGAAGATAAGCCTGTGTTTATAGACATCTGGTTTTTAGTTTGAGAGTCGATCAGTGTGATTTTATTCGGCTTTTTGCTTGAATCACTCATAGAATCACCTGTCAGCACAATGACTGCCCAGAAGCATTTAAGATTCTATACAACAGACATTGAACAATAATGAGGCGAATAAGAAGTTTCTTATTTTTAAAAAGAGGGGCAAAGATAAGTTCCAACAATTTCTTGTGTCTACGTGAAATAGCCAGATTGGCTTTTCCTTAGCTTAGCTATCAGTTGTTTCTTCTCCTGGGGAGTGTTAATTCAGGCAGCAATGGTACAGATCCCTCCCTAGTTGGCGAAAAGAAAATCCATGGATATTTTATTATCCATAACTACTTTAGTTAGTGAATTTAAACTGGTCTGTGATATCTTTAGGCCATACTGTTTACTATGTCAGTCAATATGAGGGAACAAATTTTTGATGACCACCTCATTTGTTCATCTCCTTAGGACGGAGTCCCTGTCATCAGGAGTCTTTTCCCAAAAAAGGCAGCGGGTGAGAGGAGGGTCTTACCCTTTGGACTCTCTGTAGAGAGGTATAGTGCTTTGAGGGTGTTGTGTAGTCACATCTCTGGAAGAACGTAACTCAAGGGTTGACAAACTATGGCCTGTAGGCCAAATCCAGACCACAAGCTAAGAATGGTTTTTACATTCTTAAAAGATGTTAAAACAAAACACAGAAGAATATATGACAGAGACTGTGTCTTCCCTTTACAGAAAGTATTTGCTAGCTCCTGGCCTAACTAATAGCCATATTTTTTGTTTGTTTGTTTTTTATTTATTTATTTTGGCTTCACTGGGTCTTAGTTGCGGCATGTGGGCTTCTTAGTTGCGGCATGCATGTGGGATCTAGTTCCTCTACCAGGGATCAAACCCGGGCCCCCTGTATTGGGAGCTCAGAGTCTTACCCACTGGACCACCAGGGAAGTCCCAATGCAAAGACGTTTTACTTAAAGCCTGGACTTAGGCAAGTTATTGTTATCAGTAAGGGAAACATTGTAAACTAAGTTAGAAGTGCAATAACTTTAAACTAGGAAAGAAGTATGAGGGAAATGATAATAAACAAGAGTATGCAAAGATGAGTGTGACATATAGAAGAATCTTGCTCCGATGGTCTTGGGCAGAAGCTTTCTGCTTCATGTGAGTCCCAGCTTGTTCCTGTGTCAGCCACCAAGCTCTGAGGATCATTCACTTCTGGTGACTCTGGAGAACTTCTGTTTAGGCTCTCATGGTTGTAACATTCCATGTCAGTTAAATTCCTTTCAGTTTTCCAGAAGTTTGGAAGTCGTGGAGACAGATTTCTGAGTAAAGAGCAAAGCCTTGCATAATTTAAATACATGAATAACTTTCAGCTAAATGTGCCCCATCTAACTGGACCAGTAAGCTGGAATGTCTAAGTAGGAAACACAAAAAAGCCAATAGCATTTTAGCCATTGTGGGTGTCATGGTTTGCAACAAAAAAATGCTTGGATTCATTCAGAAAAAAACAAGTTTACTATTATTACTACATATTTAGAACCCATAGAGGAAGGCAACTGCCTAAAATCTACTTGGAAGTATCCAGACGGTGCCTTAGGCATGGAACCAGTCCATGCTCTACCTCTATAGCGTTTCCAGATTAATTTAGCTACAGATAGAGCATGAACTGCCTGTGACCTCTGCTATCCTACAGAAGTGTGCCAATCAGTGTTTAATACTGTAGCAAATTTGTCCTTATGTGATGTTTTGTTTCGCGGAGGATTTTTTCAAGTGTATGTGTGAGATTTTATTTGGTGCTTCCAGGTGGTTATTCAGGTTTTGCCAGATCGTAAAGGCTTAGGGGTTTTTAGTTTTTATTTTTAAAATTTTAAACAGTTATGTTCTCTCAGTCTTCTTTTTTCTAGCCTATTCTCTTAAATATTTTACCAACTAAGGGGTCAACAATGAATTGATTAGTTGGTATAGATCTTTAAGTTCAGGGTAATGTGTCTAGTAAAGTCCTGAATTCTATAGGAAATTCTGCCTGTCCTCTTGGAGTTTAGGAAACCGCTTAATTATAGCCATTAACTTGCCTCTAGAGAGCATTTTAATTCAGCTTCTGTAGACCTGCATTCTGTCAAGCAAGTTTACAATGTGAGGGTTCTTTCCTTATAAAACCTTGAAGAAAAGATAACTTGGATAGAAGATCAGGTAAAGCTCAGTAGAAAACGAGAGAGATGCAGGGAGGGTAAGTTCCAGAAGGTTTCAAAGTTTTGGAGAAAGACTATCTCGAGTTAGAATTTTGTTTAGAAGATTTAGAATATCTATTCGAAAAGCTATTGACTATTTAGTGTTAATCGCTCCTCTTAAACATATTTACCGATTCTGACATTTCAAATATCAAATGTTATTTTGAAGTTGGTATTTTAAGTCAAGTTTTAAAAATTTTAAAAAAAGGTTTTGCTATTTACCAAGTTAAGTGCAATAGTTAAGATTATAGTGCAACTTTACATAGAAAATAGTTTTTCTAGAAGTTCAAGAATTTGACATAAACAGATCCATGATGAACTAGAAAAAGGAGCCGTGACGGTTGGTCAACAATATGTGCGCATCAATGATAACTCAGCTTGCAGACCAGGCAGAGGTGAGGAAGGGGCTACATGATTGATAAAGGACCACAAATTGACAACACAAGGAGTACACATATGAAAGCTACAAAGCTTGGCCACTCCCTTTTCCATAAATTTGTTGCTGGTTTAGTAGACCTCTAAAGCCAGGACCTACTTGGATTGGATTAGAGACACATTAGACAGATATCTCAATCCACTCTTATCCATACATTCAACAGAAACTCCAGGACAAAACAGAACCACACAAAACAAAACTTTGTATTTAGAAACAAAAGCGAAAACAAAGCAAGCAGCAGGAGAATAATCAGGTCAATGGAAAATATATTTATCAAATGGTATAACTCCAAAACAAAAAGTCTAGTTACCTTGTACAAAGACATAGGCTTAATTAGCAAATGTTGCACTTCCAAATCAAAGAGCTAATTACTGAATAAAGAAAAAAAAACGACACCTCATTACCTTATACAAAGAACTGAGTCTGATGGTCTTATGCAAAGATTCACTTGGCTACAGATCCTAGGAGAACAAAACGAGTTCAGCAACAAGAGCTCAGTGATACCAGTCAGAGCTCAGATCGTTGCTGGACTCACATCCCTGGCAGCAGATCTGAAGGATGAGTGGAGTCTGGGCACAAGGGCCCAAGTTAGTACACCTAAGGGCTGCCTGGGATGCTGCCACGCAGGGGTCTTCTAAATTATGTCAGTGGCACTTTCAGAATTGTCAAAGAATAATGAGGCCACCATTTAACTCCCAAAATAAGCACATTTGCACATATTGCTTACTGTAGTAAGAGAGAGCAACGCTGGCCAGACACATTCTCTCTGAGCAGAGCAGAGTGCTAATCTTATTTGGGTTTTGGAGAAGCATGGAATCTGGGGACCGATGGGCTTTCAGAAGGGGGCTGGCATTGTCAGAAGTGTGGTTGCTCATGTGTGACTGCTGTTGACGGATTAGCCCTCAGTGGTGTGTTTTGTAGACCAAGTCTATCTCTACTTAGCTAAATTACAGAAGCAAGAGATTGACACTGATTGGCTGACTTGCAAAAGCATGTTCACTGAATTGAGTTGTCACTGATTAATTGAACAGGTTTAAAATACATTCTGGTAGCTACTTATTACCATGGTTACAGAGCAATCCATTTTTTTCTAAGTTTTTGGAAACTTTTAAAATTTTATTTTGAAGGAAGACTGTACTGGGTCTGATCCTCAGCTCTGTCACTTAATTTGCTTAATAGCTCTGTATTTGGGGAGATTACTAGATCACTCTAAATCCCAAGAAAATGAAATAACTGTGTCTACTTTGCATGATTAGAAAACAATATGTTTAAAACACCTTGCATTTAGTTCACAGTCAATAAATAATAAATTTTATTTTATAATCTAAAATAGACAAAAACAAAAACACTTAATACTATAGAGAACTTATTGTGTGCCAGGTATTTTTTCCAAGGGCTTTTACATATTTTACTCATTTGAACCTATAAGGTTCAAACTGGTATAGGTACTATATTGTCACTTCCCTCATTTTATTCAAAACAAATAAGAAAATGGAGACACAGGGCCATTACGCAAAATGCTCTCTGTCACACAGTAAGTGCTAGAGCTGAGATCTGAATTTAGGCATTCTGGCTGCAGAAACTTTTGTGTTTAACCACTATACCAAACTGCTAATCTAATGTACAATGAAGAAATATGTGGTAAATATGTATATATTATTTATAAGGGTGTATCTATTTATATAGATAAAGAAATTACCAGAGAATAATGAAGAGAGATCAAATTTTCAACAAATGTATAGGGGAAGATGGCACAGGTTAATTAGAGAATATCAATTACAAAATTTCTTCTTCCTTTAATGGGAAACTAGGTAATTTGAACCAATCTTTCCATCTAGGACAATAAGAAAAGCTGGACAAAATTATAAAAAGAAATGTGCTTGAAATAATGGAAAACTTTAAAAAGTAATGAAGAGAGGGAATTCGTTCAGTTCTGAGAGTTTGAAGCCTACATTTATATATACCTCTGTAAAATTTAAAGTTATTCTTTCTTTTTTTTTTTTTTTTTTTGCGGTACGCGGGCCTCTCACCGTTGTGGCCTCTCCCATTGCAGAGCACAGGCTCTGGATGTGCAGGCTCAGCGGCCATGGCTCACGGGCCCAGCCGCTCCGCGGCATGTGGGATCTTCCCGGACCGGGGCACGAACCCGTGTCCCGTGCACGGCAGGCAGACTCTCAACCACTGTGCCACCAGGGAAGCCCTAAAGTTATTCATTTTTAAAGAGCAATAAAGTTCGTATAAGATAAAAAAAAAAAAAAGTAATGAAGAATGACTGGGATAATGTTCAGGATAAGACTGATTTTAGAGAAGTGGTCTCAGCATTTAGGGCCATCTTTCCCTCGGGCTATTTGCTGACAAGCAAAAGAGGGTACCGAGAAGCTGAGCACTACTTTTCACAGCCCTGTGGGGTTAAAGGGGTAAGAGCTGACGAATCAGCCAACTAAAGATGGGGGCCTGGGAATCACCCATTCATTAGGTGGGAACCCAAGGGGCTGCACCCGATGAGTAAAGGTGAATCAGGAGTAACTAACCCTCTCATGGATCTCATCTGAGCTTGTCATCTGCAGTTCCTAAAATCAGATTAAGATGATCCGGGATCACCAGTGCCCCCAGCACCTGGAATAAACAAATGAAAATCCTCTCAGGAGGAAGATAATATCATCTTAGGTATCAACTCAGTACACTTTCAAATTCAACGTTTTAATATTAAAATAACCAGGCTCATGAGGAGATAACAAAATGAACATGGTGTCCTTTATAAAGTATTAGGGTGTCTGTGTCATATTCGAGAATAAACATTTCAACAGAGACCTGGAAGATTTGCAGAGAACTGGAAGCTGTGAAAAGTGACTTTGCAGATTGAAAAAAAAAAAAAAAAAAGTAATTCCAAAAGAAGCTGAAATTAAAAACTCAATGAATGGAATATTAAACGCAGCTTAAGACATACAGGCCAGAAGAAATTATTCAGAATGAAACTCCGAGAGAGAAAAAGGTGAAAAATACAGAATAAAAAGTATGAGACATGAAGTATACTGAGAGGAGCCTTAACATTTATGTGATTAGAGTCCCAGAAAGACAGGAGAGAAACTGCCACAGAAACAATTTTGAAGAGATAGTAGCTAATAATTTTCCAAAACTAAGAAGGACCACAACCCGCAGATTTAAGGATCTCATCATATGCAAAGCTAGACAAAGGAAAAGAAAAGTACACTTGAACACATTATATTAGATCCAAAAGCAACTAGAAAATATAGCGAGGGAGAAAAAAAGATATATTACTTTCAAAAACCCCCAAACAAACAAAAATTAGATAACCAATTGAGTTCTCAAAAGAAATAGTGAAGCCAGAGGATAGCGTCAAGGTGATGAAATAAAATAACTGCAACCTAGAATTACATGTCAACTAAAATATGTTCCGTCAATTAAAGTTTGCAACACATGTAACTGACAAAGGACCTGTATCCAGAAAATAAAAAGAATTTCTAGAACTCAACAAAAATAAATTAAAATAAATGTATCAACAAAAATAAATAAATTTAAAATGGGAAAGAGACTATATGTATATATATAGAGAGAGAGAGACACAACCCAAAGAACCATAAAGTCTTATTAGTAATCGAGGAGATGCAAATGAAAACAAGTATAATGAACTATCACTATATAGTCACATAAGAGAAGAAATTGAAAATGACTGACAACACCAAATATTAGCTAGAATATAAAACAACTGGAACTCCTACTGCTGATAGGAGAGCAACTGATATCACCACTTTGATGAAGAATTTGACATTATCAACTAAAGTTGAAGATGTACCCTATGGTGTGGTGGATCCACCTTAGTTTCATACCCAAGAGACAAGTAGACATATGTGCACTCAGAGCCACTATATATATATTGTAATTTAACTTCTAGAACAACTGTATCTGATTTCAATCCCACCTACATTATATGGTTAAACATGCTTTTCCATGCCCTTGCCTACACTGGATACTGTCATCATTTTTGGTGTTGCCTATTAGATAAGGAAAAACTATTCGTGGGGGTTTGTAGTTTTTAAAAAAAATTTTATTGAAATATAGTTGATTTACAATATTGTGTTAGTTTCAGGTGAAACCATTAGTGTTTTTATATGTGTATATATATTTATATTTCTTTACCAGTATGGTTGGACATTAGTTCAAGTGTTTATTGTCATTTATATTCCTCTTCTGTTCATTTTTCTATTAGAACATTTTAAAATTCATTTATATGAACTCTTGGCACATTGAGAAATTAATATTTACTTGTCAAATTTTATGCAGGTAATTTTTTCCAGTTCATCATTTGTCTTTCAGTCTTCATCATGGTATATACTATGCCAGTCAGAACTCAAGTTTTTTTAAAATAATAATTTAATCAAATTCATCAATACTTCCTTTTATGATTCCTTGATTTAAATAATGTTTAGAAGTATAAAGTAGGGGAAAATAAGGCAATCTCTAAATTTCTGGTATTTGTTGCTCAGAAAAGTTTACTTCAGTAGTAGCGAAAAAGTGGAATCCCTCTGAAGACATCGATGGGGAATGATGAACTAAATTATTTTTCACCCAATATACTGCCATTAAATAATTCCTAGGACACAACATGGGAAAAGATGGATGGGCAGAATAACACAATGGTTGAGAGTGATCCCTGGAGCCAGACTTTGGGCAACTCACTAAACCTCTCTGAACCTTAGTTTCTTTATCCGTGAAATGGGTTTATAAAGCTCGTTCACAGAACTGCTATGGTGGCAACCAGGACAATGCACATAAAGGATTTAGCACAGTGCCTTACACAAAATTTCTACTAAATAGCATAAGGTATTTATGGTGGAAAAGATTAAAATGGAAAAGACAAAAGTAAGAATAGCCATTATGTTAGCATAGCAGGTTAATTTTTTTCTTTGTTTTCATTATTTCAATACAAATTTCAAATAAATATGCTTATGTGTTTTACCTCCAAGGGAGCACGCACCTAAGACATAGAGGTTACCTTCAGAAGAGCAGATGGATTAATTCAGAGAGGAGAGAATAATGATTGTGGCGATGGAGGAGTGAGTTATGAGAAATGATTAAAGATAAAGATTATGTCTGGTGTTGCTAAGTAATGACTGAGGGGGGACCAATAATTGACTACAAAAATCTGACAGGAGAAATACTGAACAGGCAGGAGGAATTATTTAATCAGATTTAGGGCAGGATGGCTAGAAGAGTACAAGGAAGGAAAGAAAAATTTACCCTGAATGAGAGAGAAAACTTTCTGACAGTAAAAAATGATTACTGAAGAAAGGTCTTCCAAGAAAAGTGATAAAAGCCCATCCCTAAGGATATTTAAAATAAGGTTGGATAGAAACCAAGAGAGTGTATGTGACAAAGAAGCACAGTGCTTTGATTCAGTGTGCTAGCTTCCATCTCTGATTTTATAGCAGCCTTGGAAAAAAATAGATCACTCAGTCATGGTGGAGGATTAAAATGCGGCTCAAGCAGCCAAGTGTTCGAACAGTTATGAAGAGTCCGGTTTCCACGCCAGGCACCAAACTCATCCGTGCCAGTGTCTGTGCCTGTAACATGATCTGCCCTATGTGACCAGGAACTCCACTAGGGCACAGCTACCACATACGTGATGAGGGTGGGGCATCAGCAAATTACTTGTTGCTGAGACAAAATGTGGATACCCGTCAACCAGTTCCTGAATCACGAAGTAGTAAGCTCAGAGGGAACTGATCTCACCACTTACTTTGAAGATAATGAAAAGCTCTACTTATTGAGTATGTGCCGAGTACCAAACAGTGTTAGGTGTTTTACTATATAATCTCATTGGATTCTCCAAACAACCTTGGAGGGTGGCTGTTGACATTCACCCTTAGAAAATGAGGGAACAGAGGCTCAAAGAGATTAAGTCCTGTCCCAAGGTCGCATGGCCGGTAAGAACTGAAATGGAGACTCCAATGAAGTATATGTATTTCTCAAGCCCGTGCTTCTTCTCCCTACACACCGCTATCCCAGGAAACAAAAAACAAGGGTGAGTGACTCACACAAGATCAGACAGTCCCATGTAGAGTCCAGACTAGAGCTGGGAATCCTTGTCCTTCCTCTCTGTCCTTAACCAAAATCAGTTCTCATCTTCATCTTGGGTCCCTGTTTCATCCCCTTACCCTCTCCTCAGGATAAGGAGCACAGGAAGAAAGAAAACTATATTTTTGATGTTATAAACTGGGGATTGGAAGAAAAAAATGTGCGTATGTTAATTTAGCCTTTTGAGTCTTTAGTTTTTTTCTATTCCATTCCAAAATGTATTGTATTATTCAACTTGTTAGTTCAATATTTTAACTTTTAAAATTCTCTGAATTAGAAAAGTAGCTTATTCCTTTTATAATAAAGTAAGACCAATTTTATATGTAGCTCAGATGTGTATTGTGCAGTCTAATAATCTAAAATACATTGAATAATTAAAATATCAATAATTATGTGTCTAAAATACCTCACTTGTTCATTTTCTTACTTATGTTTATAATATTGCTTCATTATTGTTTGCATGACAAAGAGAATCTGTAAGAACATAAAATTTGTAGCATGCTATCTAAGCTATGAATTTATTACTGCCATTATCTACTTTTGCTTTAATTTTTCTCTTAATATGCTGCATTCTCTCTGATGCATATTCCTCACTCAAAGTCGTTAATAAAGAAACATTCTGAAATGAATACATTAAATAAGTTTGAACACTCAGGAGCTAACCAAATAGAAATAAGAATGAAGATTTCTATCACCTAGAAACACCTGGGCTCTCCTCAACTCACTAGAAAAATCTCATCACATATTATTCAAATGTTTCTTTTTGGTTTTCTTTTTTCTTTTGAACTATGAAGTTCCTTGTATCTGGAAGAAGAACTCTATATGCCTTATGGGCTTCCATTCCTCCAAACCCTAAGAAACACACAGAATAAATCAAAATCTTCTGAAAGAAGATAGTTTCTAATAGTTTCTAGTTGTATTTAATGTGTTTAAAGGGGAAACAGAGCAGGTTGGGGAGGATAGAGGTTGGAGAAAATACTGTTTTATCTTCTGTATGCTGCTATATTGTTCACCCCTGGAGAAATGGCCATCTGGAAGACGTGCACACGAAAGGGTTGTCTGATAGAGGAAACACCTTTCATTGTACAAAAAGTACTCCTCTGCTGCACTTGGCCGAGGTACGCAAGGCTCAGTGGTCCCTGCCTGCACTGACCACTAGAAGAAACTATAGAAACAGTTGTACCCTATTCAGAGGAGCTGAATATACAGGCCTAAATATTTAAAATAGGAGCGTGTTTTTGTTGTCATCGTTTTACCAATAGCCTTTTACAAATTTTAGGTGTGTACCTAGAGATGGTCACCCCGAGCAACAACCCACACATGTGCTTGGAGGCCAGGATTCCTGCGGTCCCTTCCCTGAGGCTCTGGTCTGTTGGGCGGGAACACCGAACGAAGAAATCTTCTCCAAAAATTGAGACTGAGTTATATTGAATTCTAGACATGATGGCTTCCTTTCCCGTATTTGTGTATATTCTCACTTTTCTCATTATTTGCAAAACAGACAAGAAGGCTACCTTTCCTTTGACAAGACAAAAATAAAAAGCAAATAATTTGCCAGGTATTCCACAAATTTCCACAGTTCCACACTCTTCACTCTTCCATTATTCTATAGTCCAGTGTAAAAGCCTGTCATCAACTGAAATATAAAACCAAAACTGTTACATTTTCGTATTCTCAAGCCCAACAACATTAGTTTTATTTTTATGTAAAATAACTTTTTTATAATTGACTCTCTGTACTCAAGGTTTCTATAAACAGCCTCCTAAATCTTCTGCCTACACCGTATATTTTCTGATAATGAAGTCTCCTAACAATTATGGAAATTATACCCTTTTGATAAGATGTTTATTGGCTAGAGTTTTGTTTTGAGATAGCCAACAAATAAATAAAATTAAGTTGGATCTTGAAACTCTTTAGTTATCTGCAAAATAGAGTTGGGATCAGTTATTTGTTTTTGCAATTATTGCCAAATTTAAGAGATACGAACAAATGTGAAATACCAGTAAACTAGCTAAAACACAGATCTCATTTTGTTCATCTAATTCAGCCCTTAACTGTTCCTTCACACTTTTCAAAGAGTTTCAAATCCTTTGTGTGTTTGACAGTTTCTTACTAGTAATGAACTGCTTAAAACTTGAACTGTCAGAAGAAGATGTAAAGTTGTGCTCAGCTACCACCCACATGCAAATCTATGAATACAGTAGTCTTGTGGGATAGTAATGCTTTAGGTTAAATAACTTTCCCATCCTTTCAAGGTAAAGATGATGGAGAAGTGGGTAAAGAAGTTCAAACTTTCATTCTGGGGTGTTTGATTCCTAGTTAGCTTATAGGATGATAAAAGTTACAGTATAGCTAACACTTCTTATAGAACTAGCAATACTACTGTTAACTGGGAAGGAAACCAAGCCCCACAGAGAAAATACTTGGCCAGACACTTGGCTAGAAAAGGATCTGGAGGTGCATTTCTCCATTTTTTTGCCTAGTGATTTTTTTTTTAACAATCTAGTGATCTTTTAGAAGAACACGATGCCGCTTCTAAGATTTAAATAGATCACAGAATTAATACTTCATTTTAGGCTTTTTTCACCATTTCCTCATAACCTGTTAATTAATTCAACTAGTTTGAGTTTCTCTGTTGTCCCTTTGTTGCTGCCCAGCTCTGGAGGGAAATGCCAAATGCCAAGCAGTAGAAGAAAGCAGAGAAGGAGCCCTGAGAGACTGAGAGTAAAGGTGTCCAGATCCTAGATGTTCAGGGCTAGATCGCATTCATGGCGCTTACGCTAGTTAACAAAATGATTACCCTTTAAATGTTCCAAAGGGTTGCTTCTAAGTTTTTGTAACAAAAAAAACAAAACTATAACATAACCACATTGTACTGATTCCAGTTTTCATCTCAGTGAAAACAAGAACATTTGGTCACATTCAGAGGTAAACCTGTCTGACCACTTCCACACCGGCCCAGGTCAGGCGTTTCAGTGGTACCTGTTGGCTGCAGGTGAGGGTGAAGTGAGGGTCACAGAGGTGAGCCGGGGGCCAATGAACCCTCCCTCATGAATAGCTCTTTGTGAATGCAAGCTGCATCTACCTATATTTGTGAAACAATGGACTCTCTAAATGTGGTTTGCAGGAAAGTGTTGAACTGTGAAAACTTCTGATACTTCTGATACGGTTCAGTTTTCCGCTGCCCATAGCTGAATGCTTTGCGAAATGCCTGAAAAGTGTCCCATAACCAGATCAACAGAACGTGACCACTGAAATCCTGGCTACATGGAAATAATCTGCTCTAGAGAAAGCTTTATTTTCAACCCTGTGTTTGTTTTAATTTTAGACCACGTTCTTCTGATCCCCATGTCAGGATGTTCACACTGACCATTCAACAATTAACCCTGTTAACAAACACTTTACCCCATCTCTACTCACACACCGGTCATTTGTCTGCTGTATCTTTTCTCCAGATCTTATATAGAAATTAATTATAAATAATGTGTTAAACATTTCACGTGAAAATAAATATGCACATAGCATCCACAAATTTTAATAGCTAGTCTTCATTTAGACCTTATTGTGCGCCAGGCACTGTGCTAAGCGCTTCACATGCGTTATTTCATTTAATCCTCCCCAATCCCATGCAGGTGATAGATACCAGAATTATCCCCAATTTACATATAAAGAAGCCGAAGCTTAAGCAGGTTAAGTAAGTTACAGAAGGTCACATGGCTTGTAAGTAGCAAAGGCAAGAAGAGGTAGCTGGAGAAGTCGAGGTCGGATCACGGGTGCAGAGGTCATGGAAAGGGCGTTTGGATGTTGTTTGTACTGTGATGGGAAGACAGTGGTGGCTTCTGAGCAAAGAAGGAGCTGATCCTTTTTTGGGTGTGTATGGTAAAATACACATCACATAAAATAATATTTTAACCATTTTTAAGTGTCTCATTCAGTGGCATTAAGAACATTCACAGTGTTGTGCAACCCTCACCACCATCCATCTCCAGAGTTTTTTCATCTTCTCACAGTGAAACTCTGTACCCATTAAGCACTAACTCCCCCTTCCCCCTTCCCCCAGCCTCTGGTAACCCCCATTCTACTTCCTGCCTCTCTGAATTTGACAGCTCTAGGTACCTCACGTATGTGGAATCACATAATGTTTGCCCTTTCACATCTGGCTTATTTCATTCAGCATGTTTTCAAGGTTCATCCGTGTGGTAGCATGTATATAGAATTTCATTCCTTTTATGACTGAATAATATTCCACTGTATGGATCTACCACATTTTGTTTATCCAATGAGTTAAACAGAATCTATGATCAAAATTAATTTCATTTGTTTCTTTTTGCTTTTTTAAAATAGGGCTCTTAGAAAAGGAAACATGACATAGGCGGCTCCCATTTGTAGCTTGTATTAAATGCCCCTTGGACGGTGCTGTTTGAGTCTTCAGACACTTACGGAGAAGTGTGGAAAAAAACTCCCTAAAGGATTTTGTGCATCTCATGGGGGAGAAAGGCAAGCAGGTTGTTGCTGACTACAAGAATCCCAGGAAAAGAATTATGCCTTACATCAGCTCAAAATACCCCAGACATAGCATTTTTGTATGGAGGAGGAACGATTTTATGGCCAAAGAAAGCATTTGTTATAGTGGATTGTTCACCAAAGAGGATTCATTGAAATCAAATCAACAGCTCGTTCATTACAGAGGGTGGAGGAATCTAGCGGGAAACGGGAAGCATTTGCTCACTGCCTGCCTGATGAAGATAAAAATGAGTGTCAAGGAATCACTAGAACGAAAGAGGAATATATTCTGTAAAATGTTTATTAACCTTTCTAAGCAAGACATCATGCTATAACAGAAATATTTTGTTGAGAGGATTTTTTTAAAAGTCACAAATCTGGTTATAAAAAATCCTGGAAGCGGAACAGAAACACACAAGCAGTTTGGGAAGCATCCATGTACTGGGTGGCGTCCTCACTCACATCATTCTTGGTCAGATACGAAAGGACAGAAAAAATGCAGACACTGAGGGCTTGAACTGGAATCTGACCCCAAAACGCAACAGCCTCCACATACCCGAGTTAGAGCTGGTGTGCGCTCCTACGGTGACACCTGAACACGTGAGACAGCGTTCCACTGTTTGGCTTCAAAATCAATAGAGCTATGTCTGGGCTGTTTTAACAACAGTGATGAAAGTCTGTAGTGAGCCATTCCCTCCCTTGTTTGACATAAGAGAGCACAGCCCTCTTGAAGAGAAGTCCGAACGGCCTAGTGGATAGAGGACTTGGGAAATTAAAGTTCATTTACTATTATTTACGGCAAGGCCATTTCAGGCCAGAGGCATGCTTCAGAGATCTGAGTTTTCAGTAAGATTGCCTATCCTTTTGCGTCCTTGTTTTTAAATTTCTGCTTAACTTCTTTCAACACTGTATCTATCTTTCAAAAAAATAAAAGGCATTCTCCACAATTAAAAATTACTTGGTTCATCTTGGAGCTACTGTCCCTATTATGACTGCAGGCCATTCTCCTGTGCCTGCTCCTCTGTGAATTCCAGGGGCTGGAGACCCTGAAGGTCCACACGTCCCCCAACCTGCCGCCCTCACGGGGAGATGCAGCAAACGCCTACGTGCAGCGTTCTAAAGGAACAGCTCTGCTGACAGACCTAACTTTTTAAATTACCACAAGAGAATCTTTCTCTAAGCAATTTATTATTTAAGAGTGATGGCACGTAAAGGAGAGTAATGATCTATGGTTACTCAACTTGCATTTGATCAGGTAACACTCCACTCCAGAGAAGACTGGAACATCATTGTCTGAATGGAGGCCAAGCTCTGATTATTACATTTCACGCTACATGGATGTCTCAGAGCCTTCACGTTCCACTGTAAGCTCCCTTAACACCTGGCCCCTGTTGAATTTCCCCAATCTTTACCCTTAAGGGAAGGGTTAGACCCATTTGCCTTTCTGAAGCGTTACTACTCGAAGCAAGTGGAGTTTGGGGCCAGAAACTGCTGCTGAAAGACAGAAATGACCCGTCCTGCCACCCCTCCTTGTGGCCACGTTGATGAACTTGTCTATTACAGAGCCCGTCATTCCAGGGGGCCAAAGTTTAGGACAGAGAGTACACACTGCGTCTCCCGGGACAGGGCACACGCTCCCACCAGCCACATGTCCGTCTGGGCCCTGATGTCCATCCAGATGGGGATGCCAAGCTTGCTCACCAGCCAGCCAGCCAGAGGGGAGAAGCAGCAGAGCACAGTGCCCATAAACATGCCAGTTAACACCTACTCTTCCTTTATGAAGATTTATTTCTCAGCTCCTAGCACAGCCTACACATAGTAGGTGTTCAGCCCTCAATAGGTATTTCCTGCTGAATAAATTCAGTCCTCTGCTCCCAGGAGACCACATTTAACTGTGATACGTAACAAGTCAGCTGCACTTACACGCCCAGTAAAAAGACAGTCCCTATACAAAGTTCTTGTTATTCCTGTCACTGAAAATGTGAGCCCTTTTTAAATAGTTTGTCTCATTTGGTGTGCACAGATTAGGGATGAAGCCCTTTAGTTATGTTTGTAAATGTCTCCAGCAGGACATTAGCATTCAGAAGCACCTACAAGAGGAATCGACTTTTATGAGAAAACAGGACCCAACAATAAGATATGTCTCAGCTGTCAAACAAAGAATTTACATCGTAGAGGATGGCAACGGGGCAGAAGCAGCCTCTTCAATAAGTGGTGCTGGGAAAACTGGACAGGTACAGGATTTGGATTTTCAATAAAGCAAGTACGCAAAACCAGACGATGACAGTGTCAAGCAGGAAAATCCATGGGGAGTGGGAATGCTGAGGTCTCCTCACAGGCTTATACTATAAAACACCGGTATCAGATAAAAGATGCTGAGTTCTTGGGGAAACACAAGGTTGGAAAAGTCGACTTCTGGTTGAAATCTACATTTCCTGGAGCTTGGGAGGAAGAACAACAGTGGAACTGTGCCAAGGGAGGCGAGGGAGGGGGAGGGGGAGAGTTCCTTCATCAAGATCCGTCATCTCTGACCCGAAATCAGTGCCCTTACCTCTGAAAAGACAGTGGTATATTTTTCTCCCACTACAGGTAACTTTTATAAGCCACTGGAGCTTTTGAAAAATTTTTAACTGTGGAGGGGCAGGGGAGGAATGGAAATTTGTCTCAACTTGCTGACGCCTACAAATTCTCTATAATTTGTTTAGGACAAAATAATACGTCTGCGTTTCACTGACCTTACGTCCAAGGCTTCAAGTTCACAGAAACCCATATGCAATAAAGATGCATAGAAATGGAAGCCGGTATCAGATCAGTCACGGAGACAGCGGCCTGCTGTTAGCATACACAGTTCTAACAACCCTGAGACACGCTTTCTCTCCTTCCCTTCTTCCTTCCTTCCTCTTTCTCTTTTCAACCATTTATTAATTCTACACACATTTATTGGACACCTAACACCCTTTCCATAGCCACTGCCAGCTGAGCTTCGCGGGCCAGGCACACATTTGCATTTTATCCTCTGTGTCCAAAAATCTGCCTGAAGTTGAGCGAACCTGGGCTGAAGACAGGGGGTCCACTCTCTGCAGGCGCGTGGGTGTCCCAGCCTCTGCCAGCCACGCGGCCTCAGAATTGAGGACATCGTGTTTTCAATTTCCTTCAATAAAGCAACGAATCCGGCGATGTGCTGGCCTGCTTCAGCTACACAGAAAGGACAATTTGAGAAGGATCACAGTTCAGGCCCAGTCAGACGGAAACGACTGAAAACAGAGCTGGCCGCTCTGGTCCCCCATGCCCCTCACTGTCGCAGCTTGACTGACAAACTGACTTTTCCGAGGTGCTCGTGTCCATTTCAGTCAGAGTTTATTGAAGGTGATTTTGATCTTCTCCGCGAGGCCACAGCAGTGGCCGCGCCATCTGTCACCCTGATTGCCTCGTGGATCCTCTGGAGAGAGCGCCGTGGCTCCTGATCACTTACAGATTGTGCTGCGCTCCCCTCCATAAGGACCACATGCGCAGAGCCAGATGGCGGACATGCACGCTTATTATAAGTCTTTATCTCCGTGCAGGAAGGAGAGGCACCATTAGGTCTCCCTCAGGAGCTCTGCCCCTCTCCACCATCAGGCTGCTCCTCGGCAAATACAGTCTTCTTCAGCTGTCATCGGCCTACCTCTGAATATTAAAAAAATAAACAATAATTCCGTCAGCCGAGGCCGGGAAAGGAAGATGGTCCAGCCAAGCCAACCCTGGCCTCGCCTTCCTTTCTCTCCTCGAAGCCCCAACTCGCCTGACTGTGGCACTAGGTAAAAATAAGAGCGTTTGCAAATGCAACATGAACCGTGTTGATTTTTTAAGAGATCAGGAAACAAACTGAGTGACATGGTCCTATTTTCTGTTATGGGGATGATGGCTTCCATTGTATTGGCCTCATGCTTTCCCATTTAAGGATTTTCTGTTTATTTTACATATTTTTAAATGCTACATTATTTTTGCTGCAATGATCCCAGGAAGGGGGCCACCTGTGTCTCAATAAGGGCCAAGGTACAAGGGTCCAGGAAGGGACTTGGGGGCTGGGGATGACGGGCAAGACTGGAAGACGCCAAGGATGGTGGAACTCTAGAAAAATTTCCCTCAGTAAACTCTCTGTGGGAAAGAGACAGCGTGGAAGGCCAGGAACAGGTCTGGAAGGCCGAGTGAGTGCAGCGCAGAGAACTAGCTGAGCAGATCGGGGATGGTTGGTAAAAACGTGTGTTTCCTTCCAAACCACCATTGTCACTTACTCTTAGGAGTCCATAGAGGATCTAAAGGAATCCTCTGTGGAACTACAACACATGCAAAAATAAATACTGACAAAATAAACATACATTAGCTGGAAAGAAAGTGATTCTCAACTTTTTTATTTTATAGATATAACTTACATAAGGATGCATATATCTTAACTGTACATTTTAATCTTTGCATATAAATACTTCACCCAGGTCAAGATATAGGACATTTCCAGAACTCCAGCAGACTTGTGACAAAGAAATAAATAAATGCTCATAAGCAGATTCACTGAGAAGTCCACCTCTGCTGCCTCCAATGCTTTTTCCATCAACAGTACAGAACTCTCTCTCTCTCTCTCTCTCTCTCTCTCTCTGTCACACTCACACACACACACACACACACAGAGGGAAGAGAGACGGAAAGAGAGCAGTGCTTGGACTTTGCCACCAAGAGCCCTCTGCTACGTGGGAAAGCCCCTTCCAGTGACCTATAACCTTGAAATCTCGCCTACAAGGGTCATTCATTTAGAATAACTGCCATGTTAGTTGTCAAGGAGGAAGAAATTTTCCTCTGCCCTTCTAGGTTCCTCTGCCTGGTCTAAGAGTTAGACTGACATGAGACAGATTAAGGAGAAAATCAAGCAAAAGTTTAACAACACGTATATGTGGGTGAGACCCAGGAAAACTGAGTAACTCACCAAAATGGCTTAAAGCTTCACCCTAAATAACATCTTCAGCTAAGGACAGAAGAGGAACTTTGGGGTGGTGCACTGGGTCTTTAAAGAGGAGAAAGGCAATTGACCTGGAGATGGAAAAGCAAACAAATGTTTAGTAAAAGACTGTTTGCTGGGCCCTGCAGGGACAGTGGGACGCAGAGGGGACTCTCATCCTTAAGTCTTGCCTGACTTTCCTCCCGCCCTGCTTAGCTCATATTCTTTTGCAGTTCTCTCTGGGGGGAGCCCTATTCTGGGAACACGCCCTCTATCCACAAACACTGGGATGGGTAGATGCCAGATTTTGTTCCCCTGCATAACCCGATGGTCACAGTTACCGAAATCCAGTATCTCTGCTCAGACACTGAATCCAAGTGACCCTTGTGCCTGCTTGCACAGTCACACGATACCTTATGGTTTAGGTTAAAATGATGTGGGATTTCTCTATCCGTGAAATGATAAGTCCGCCTCCTCTTACACACCATTTTTCAAGGGCCTGTGGCTCTTCCAGAAGTATCAGCCTTTGTTGGGAGTACAGGATAAGCTACCACAGAGTGGTTGTGAAAAAAAATGACTATAAGGCATCCCACCGGGAAAACACACACACACACACACACACACACACACTAACAAGCTGCTTACACACCCATATTCTACCCAAAGTAACAGAGTCCAAGTCTCTTCCCAAACACAAGTCCAAAAGTTATTCCACATGTTGGTTGACACATTAGGGACTTTTCCAGTGGATATCAGAATAGAAGACAATAATGTTTAAACAGACGAACTCTATTTTTTTTGGTAAACCATTCAATCCATCAACTTTCATGAGGGTGCTACTTTGTTTACATTTTCTACGATTAAAAAAACTGTTGTTATAATAGAACATAGGCACTACCAAATATTTTTAAGAGGAAGAAATTTAGTGTGTAATCCAACACAAACGTTCTCAGAGGAGGGATTTATGATAAGCTCCTACTCAAACTTTTTTTTTTACTTTGGGGCATCAGGAAGTGTGTGTCCATAACACTGTGTAAATATTTGAGTGTGTGCAGGAAATGTGTATATTTGATAGGCTTGTGTGCTCACTATACTTGAGATATTTTGCAAGTGATATTTAAAGACACAAACAAGAAAAAGCAGTCATGCCTATCAAAAAGAACTTCTGTTCCCTGAACATTAATCTCAGATAGATTGTTACTCAAGCACACGCACGGACTTCCAGCATTCTCCTCAGTATGTCTCATTTTTCTACCCAGCACAGAGAGGAATACGTTTGGGATTAGCTCTACCTGGGTAAACAGATGATCCTGACCTTTGTAACGTCACCTTTTTCTGTGGTTTTGGAGCAAAAACCATGTATAGGGAGGTGCATTGAAAACCAGATCACCAAACACAGCTCACAGTCTTCAGAAAGAAAGAAGATCATCAGAAACAACATAATGAATCTGATTAAAAATAGAAATGTGGTCTTGTAAGGTGAAAAATACTGCTAAGGCCCAGGAAAAGGAGAGGGAAACTGGGTTTGATGACTTCCTGTTGATGAATTGTGCGTAAGATACAGGAAGGCTTCTTGGCTCCCACGTGGGGAGAAGCTAACGCTGAAAGTCTGAAACACTGAACGTTTTTATTTCCATTTCTGATTCTGGCACTTCTAGTGAGGTTGGGGTCAGAAGTTCAATGCAGTGTCCCCAGTGCTGGCCTCGGCTTCAGGTGCAGGGAGAGGCCGGAGGGCATGGAATCAGGCTAGGGTTGAACTGCAGCCTCTTCACCTGGCCTTGTCCTTGGACAGGTTACGTACTTTCTCCCAGCCTCATATTCTCTGTCTGCTAATGAGCAAAGACAATTCCTATCTCCCAAGTGAGGATTAACTGCCATGAAGGGGGAAACATCTCACATGTATCTGGCACATACTAAGCCTTTAAAGCATTTGACAGCTCAGATCAGGCCAGAACAAATGTCACCATTTCTGTTAAAAGATAGTGCTGCAAATGCATATACAATGCAATAGTTAAGATTATTAGGTGGCAATGTAGAAACCATATTTTGTAAAGCAGCCAGAGTGGTCAATGCATATTTGATGGAGCAAAGGGGGCAGGTGATGAGGAAAAGAACACCGCCACCACTCACCTGCCATTTGGTAACTGGCGTGACCTTGTCCGTGTTACTGAAATTCTCTGTGTTTCAGCTTCTCCACCTGAAAAAGGGGGAAACGATACAAAACCCATCTCAGAATTAGATGAGATAATAGGTGCTGGCAAATTATAAGCACTATAAAACTTAGCCGGCATTCCGAGTGCTCTGATGCCTGTGAAATAGTAGCTCACGATTTCATCCTTTACTAACTTTTGGCTGTGATGTAGCAATAAAATCTTATTGCTCCTCAGAAGCCCAGGAAACTGACCAAAATCCATTGTTCACTTTTATTTGATGTTTTTGGTTTTCAATGTTTGCTAAGTTGGAACTATTGTTTATTTTATTTCGTTGCTACAAACCATAGCTATAAACTTGCTAAGCTGTGTCACTTCTCTCTCTCTCTCTCATGCACACACACACACATACACACGCTTACACACAAACACACTCATGCAGGGTGGGTGTTGCTGGAGCTCTCCAAACCCACAGCTGTTACTGGGAAAACACCTCAAAGTACAATAGGAAAAGGAGTGGCATTACTTTGGACTCAAAATGAAAAGACTTGGATATTGGTCCTAATTCCATCACTTAACCTTGGGTAAAGCACGTATTCTCTCTGCATTTGTAAAATAGGTATCGGAATGTGTTTTCATTTCATGGGGTTGCTGTAAAGATCAAATCTGTGAAGTCTTTGAAAAATATGAGGCACTCTACAGGCTTAAATTTCAGGTGTTGGTGTTATATGTTAAAGACAGCTTCACCACCAAACATTCATGAGTGTTATAAACAGATTAATGAAGACTTTATCAGAAGTAACTTCAAGTCTAGCTGGAAAGCAAGGACATCAAAATTCACTGTGTTCTAAACCATAATGCTGATACGGAGATATATCTAAATTCTGCTCCCAGGGGTTTCAGGCGTTCCTGGATCAAGTGATGCTGATTAATATAGTGGACGAACAGGACTCACATTTTAATTTTGCTTCTTCCTCTCTTTGAGAATATTTCCAATATTACAATGTCTATTCCCCAAATAGCATAAGACCCAAATAAAAGTAAATCCAACAAAATCTGCTTAACTCAGGCTGCTTTAAAATAAGAGCTCATACAATGGGACAGTTGGTCCCAATCCTGGTTTAATATGTCTGCAGTACAAAGGGTCTTTGCTGCCTCCTGTTTCTGCAGAAAAAGGAGCTTATTAAAATAAATGTAGAATAGAATTTAAGCTCCTAATAGGAATGGAAAAGCAATAATTGATATAATAATAACAAAAAACAATAACACTATTTTTCAGGATATTTCTTATTCTTGTACTGTAATTTAATTTAGTGATAGTCAAGTTTCAAGGGTTACTTCATATGAATGCAAACAATAGAAATAATTATTTCTCCTTAAAAAGTTCCAGAGATTCTTTTAAGGAAAGGTATGACTATAAAAAGGCAGTTCTAAAAGTAAATTCAAATAACCTATAATGAACAAAGTAATTCAAATCTAAATAACATTAGGAAACATAACAGGCACCTAACCTTTCCTTTTTGTCATTAGATAAAGTAGGTATTAGAAGCTAATTGAACATGATTATAAGAAGGTATTTTTCAATAATAAATCATAATGAGTAAAATAAAAATTAGTGTGTATATATCTGTGTGTGCATGAGTGCATGTACATTTGTGATGTACGTGTGTGTGTGTGTGTGTGTGTGTGTGTGTGTGTGTGTGTTCAAACCAAATTCAACTAGCAGGCAGTGATCACACGTCTCATCTTGTGAATGGCATTAGATATCTTGTTCAAAATCTCTGATTAATCTGATTAAGTTAGTGAGTGAATAATCCTTTAATCCTCTCAAGAATACAGTTTACGTCTGCTGAGTGTCAAATTTAAGACTGGTAAGCTGTAAATACCGAAATTTAAGTGAAAGGAAGGAGAAAAAGACAGCCACCCAAAGTCAAACTGTGCCACCTCTTTCCCACATCCTGTCTTTTGTGGGTGACCTTCTCAGCTGAAACGAGAGAATGAGAAACATTAGAAAAAATCATAAATCATCCTCCAGCAGTGGCTCTGCAGCAGGGAGCGTATCAGTCACGGAGGACCAATCTGCTAGCATGTGCTTCCCTTTTCCCAACCAGTTTAATTATAAATTAATGGATACTGCCTTTTGCTTCTCATTTCATTCCGGAGAAGAAGTGTTTAAAATCAGATATTCATTTGATACTTGGAAAACTATCTCGGAAGCAAAAAATTGCCAAGTATCTTTGCAGAATCACAAAAACAGGAAAATGAACATCCTTCCATTATAATCTCAGTCCGTGGACCACGCTTCAGCTGTTCCTGCATTTAGCTTTGGCCAGGTCAAGTGAACTGAAGAGACTTGAGGCTGCTTTACCATTATGCGCCAAATTCTAATAATAACAATGAGATAAGATAGTGTGCGGAGGTAGTTAGAAGGAGGATAGTGGTGATTCATCTGCTACCCAAGGAAAGTAAAAAGTAAAAAAGTAAATTCTTTTAAACCGATTGACTTGCCTGCTTGGCGCATCTGACCACCTACTTTTAACTGAAATATGTACGTATCAGGCCAATCAGAAGTTTTTAATGTCCATAGCCCAGAATGTGCTGTAAATTTATTTGCCTGAAATATTTTTTGCATCAGTTGTTTATGAAAATTATCCCCTGCCTCTAAAAACCTTCACTGATATCTACTGGAAAGGCAAACCTGCTGGACGACATTAATTTGCCAGTCAAGTACTTCTTCACTTACTAATTTAACATGAGTCAAGGGGATCTGGTCTAACTCAAGTACTGGCCAACCCTTAAAAGCAGAAAGTCTGTTTTCTCCCTTAATTCCTCATGATGTGAGGAAAGGAGGCAAAGGAAGAAGACCCCTCTCAGCCCTGAGTGCAGCTCCAGAATCAGTGCCAGTCTGGGAAGAGAGTTAGAGATTCGATCGCCTGATTTTGAAGGGCAGGACCACTGCTGGGGCCCTGAGGACCACAGACCCCATTACAGCTTCTGGACTGAGAGTGACCCAAAGTCACAAGGGGAGGTTTAAGGTTTTCTGCAGATTTTCTTCTAAGACTTTAAAGAACTGACTGGGAAATGGAGAATAGTTTTCAGCCACCTCCATGAATGAACTGTGGGGCTGAGGAGTGAGTGCCTGACGATAAATCCCATATTGGTAACAAATTGTGAAATGATTCCGCTGTGCTTTTGTTCCAGCCCTTACTTTTATGAGTAAGGGCTCTCGTAAAAGCCCACAGAGCAGTGTTTACCAACTGAGTACGATCATTTCTGCAATTATTTTACAATGAACCTAATTATGAATCAATATCTAAGAGAATATGCATATAAATTGTGCCATTTGTAGTGTTGTTTTTCTTTTTGTACATATCCTCTAATTGATTGTCTTTAGACCCTGTTCTTACCTTCTCATAATCATGATTACTTATATTACAGAATAACAGATGCACTCTTTTGCCTTTACATGGCATATAAGTTAACAGCCCTCTCTTCTGCCATTCATCTACTCATTTATTCATTCATTCAACAACTGTTTACTGAAAGTTTGTTAAGTGCGTGGACATCAAGATTCTATGATTTAAAATGACCCAACCAGAGTAGTGATCCTATTCTGCCCCCAGCTACTTCCCTTTCTCTTCCCATCTTTAACAATTTTACATGTTCTTCATTTCCTGTTTACTTTTTAACCATTGATATCTGCCCTCTGCCCTCACTATGCTAATTGGTCACCTTCTACTTTGTGTCTTCTTTTTGCAAAGTCTTGGTTCCCTTGACTTTACTAACATTACTCGCTCCTCTCTCTCCTAGTTCTTTCTTTTTTTCTTTTTTTTTCCCCCTCAGGCCTCTACATTTCTACGTTTGTGTTTTTATCTGCTTGCCCTTTTAATATGTTACCTCCCTTCTCTTTTCTTCCATGTAAGTCACTTAATTTTCTGTTTTTTAAACATTTATTTTATTGTGGTAGGACCGTTAACATGGCTCTTCCTGCTTAAATTTTTGAGGGCACAACACATTCTTGTTGACATTAGGTACAACTTTGAAGAGCAGATCTCTCGAGCTTATTCATCTTGCTTGACGGAAACTTTATGCCCTTTGATTAGTAACACCAACGAAGACATACACATGGTCAACAGGTATAGAAAAGGTGCTCAGCTAATCATCAGGGAAATGCAAGTCAAAACCACAATGAGATATCACCTCACACCCAACAGTATGGCTGTTATCAAAAAACAAAAGCCAAGTGTTGTCAAGTAAATGGAGAAAGTGAAACCCTTGTGCACTGCTAGTGGGAATGCAAAATGGTGCGGCCATTATGGAAAACAGTATGGACTTTCCTCAAAATATTAAAAATAGGACTACCATAAAATGATCCAGAGATCCCCTTGGTACACTCCACGTAGAGTCCATAAAAGAGACCACAGAATCACGGATGTTATATGTGCTGAGGCCTTGCCAAAAAGCAATGTGAAGTCACTCAATCTCCATCTAGCTCATTCCTTGAGACTCAAAAGACCATTACAAAAGCATACTTGGTGAGGATAACGCATGAGGGTCACAGCCACCCCACTCTCCTCTTACTGTGCTGGTGCCTATTCATCCGGCTTCAGATCCACCTCTTCCTTTGAGTTTCTACTGACTCTTGAAAAAGGCCATATATGCTGATATAATCCTGAGAGGCCTTGCTGAGAGAACAGGAGGTCTTAAAGTGTCAGAAGGGGGAAAAGTGCATGAGTGACCTTTAGGAAATCTCAAGATCTTGAAATCTATTTCCAGTGAATTCCAGAGCCAATTGGAAATCCAGACTACAGGGTGTTAGAGCCTATTTTTACACTGGATCCAGAACTTAGATTCTTATCAGTCTGTTTCACTAGCCCTTCGCCTCTAGGCAACGGGAGTTTAGACAAGCAGATTCAGCTCCATCCAAGCTCTGAGCAGGAGAAAACATAAGCTGGGCTCCTCCCGTCAGTGATGTCTAATGTGGTCAAATCTTCATGTTCATAAATGTGGGATCTAGGGTGGGCTCTGAGTCCTCAAATGGCCATTGAGCACCAGATCTTCTCTAAGACTATGTACATTTGCTCAGGCTAAATAACCAGGCTTGATTTCAGTTCCAACATCCAGGCCCTCCAAGCCATAGTCCAACTGACTCAGCCCCTAAACCCTGCCTAGCTCTTACCAGTCCTTTCTTAGATGGTCCTGGACACTGTTTTCCATACCTTTGGTCAACGATTATAGCTTCCTTCAAAACAGAAAGATTTCCCAAGAAACTACCATCCTCATAACTTCTGGAATAGCCATCGTTGGGGGATTCCAACCACACCTCAACCATCAGATTAGACCATCTTTCCTGACCTAGATCCTGTTCCAGTTCACTGTGACCCGTTGCACACTGTTGTTTACATACTGGTCACTCTTTCAGTGCCCGAGAGACAGCTTAATATTTAGGTCAGTCCCCGTTGCCCATCTGGTTTCAGCATCCTATTTGTTCCCTTTGACTTATGCTAACAATGTCCTCATAGACAGTCTTTCCTGAGTTATGCTACTAGGACCTATTACAGCAGATGTCTGAAGAATGTAAGAAAGCAGAAGTGGGTTATAGACATTTTATTGGTTTTGAGGTTCTTTTAGAATTGACTGATCCTTAGAGGACCCCCAGTACCCCAAGACCAGCCAGACCAAGAATAGGCTTCCTGTGACTATTAAAGAATGCACTCGTGTCCACTTTCTAGGCTGAGGTGCAGAAGTGGCAAGTGGCCACAACACATCTTCAGTGTATTTCCTTGTATCAGCCTATGGTTCTTCTAAAATCTGACACTAGTGAATTACTTGCCTCTAGTACTATAGCAACCAGCATGTGTCAAATGTTTGAAAAAGGAATAGAAAACTAGACTTTATCACCTAGTTTTGCTTCCCAAGTATATATTTTTACCATTCACTTTGACACAATAGCATTAAAAAGTTCAAGAAAGTCATTAGATTGACTAGAATTGGAAAGATGGATAATGCCATTATTATTGGGCATATGGGTATGTGGAAACCTTCACATGCCTGCTGATTTAAACATAGACTGGTGCAGACATTCTGGAAATGACCTGGTAATATTTAGTTAAATTAAACATTCACTATAATAAGCAGTACAGTTCCTGAATATAATTTTTTTAAATACTCTCACACACCAGGGGGCATGCTCCATGACACTTATCATAGTGTTGCTTGTGATGGTGGGAGGAAATCATGGTGTCTGTCACTAGTGGTTAAGTAAAACATGGTAGATGCCAACTGTAAAGTATTCTGCAGCCATCAGAAGCAAAGAGCCGATGTTTACACAGCCACATGGGTAGGTCTTAGAAACAACAGGCAATAATAATAAAGAGAAAATAGAATGAGCTATCTAACATAATGATACTTGTATAAATTAGAATACATGAACAAGTGTTTTATAAGAACACATGAAAACAAAAGGATATCATCAAACACATTCACATGACTGCTTGTGGTAGGGGGACGAATGAGAATGGCAGTGAGCAATTGAGAAATGGAGGCCAAATGAGACAGATGATAGATAGATAAAAAGATGGATGGATGAATGGATGCATGGATGGAGGGATAGATGGATGGACTGATAGGCAGGTAGGTAGGTAGGTAGATAGATACATAGATAGATATATAGATAGATAAAAAGATGGATGGATGAATGGATCGAGGGATGGATGGACAGACAGATAGATAGATAGATAGATAACATATAAGTGAGATAGGTCAAGAAAGAAGCTTGTGCAAACCAATGATATGGTGTCATGGATTAAGAAGTATAATTAACAACTTTCTGTACTTGAAATCCAGAAATAAACAGTCCAAGAAAGCTGGTAAGTTTCTAGGGCAATAGGACATTATCACTGAGGCACACCTGAGATTGAGATTAAAAGCTAAGCACTAAGTTGTGGTATTGCTTAAACTTTACTCTGCCTGTGACACCTGGATTTGCCATGAACATCCCACCTGGCTCCTTGAGATATCTCTCCGGTTACCAGCCAACACTGAGAGCCTAGACCGGGACCAGTCCACAGGCTCAGCATCTTTAACAGGATGCATAAGCAGCTGCTAGATGGCAAGATGAAGTGAGGCAGCAAAGGGGGATAACACCCAGTAAAGATAACTTAGAGTAATACCCAATAATCCAATAGTATTGCAGGACCATAGAACATGGAAAACTGCAATGGTTGACAGCCCAACCTGGTAAATGCAGCAAATGACAAGTGACTTCTCTGGAAAAGCCCAGCCTCTGCAGCCTGGGCAAACTCAAGGACACCCTTCACATATATCAGTGGAAAGTAGACTTCCCTACTCTCACTCCTTCTTCTAGTCACTTATCCACTTATGCTTACAGCTTCAGGCCCGAAGATCACAATGGAAATGACAACATTTTATTGCCTTCGAAATAATTCATTTTTCACAAGAGTCCCTCTTAGAGAATTCATATGTGGTTGGAGGATTACCAGTCCAGGGCTAAGTTGCCCAATATGGCAGAGTCACTGGCTACATGTGGTCACTGAGCACTTGACATGCAGCTAATTCAAGTTGAGATGTGAAGACCTAGTAAGATAAAAAGCATCTCAGAAGTCTCATTGATAATTCTGATATTCATTAAATGTTGAAATGATATCTTGGAAATACTAGGTTAGATAAAATATATTATTATTAAATTAACTTCACCTGTTTCTCTTTACTTTTTCTCAAGTCGCTAGTAGAAAATTTTAAATTACATCTGTGACCCACCTTCTACTTCTCTTAGACAATGTTGGTCTGAGAACTTGTATGTTGATTTATAGCTCTCTTTCAGCTGGTAATGTGAAACGAAGCCTGGTATTTTCCTGCAATGGTGGAAGATTCTCTCTTTTAAATGATACTGTTCAACTGAAGACTCACATTCGGTCCCCTAGCATTTCTTGTCAGTGGCGATTCCCACTTGAAACCTCTGGCCTTTTCTACATTCTTAATTCCACCTTTCCACACTAAATAGAGGATGGTCACAACACACTAGACCAAAAGGCTCATGTAGGTGGGGGACAGCCTGCTGCACGTCCCTGTGATGATCTAAATTACATTCGAGTTGCTCAGGACTTTTGTGCCAAGACATCTTGTAACATCCAGATCTCTTCTGGGCTTCTTCTTACTATACGGGCATAAAAGCCCACTGACCAGGCTTCTCTGGTGGCGCAGTGGTTGAGAGTCCGCCTGCCGATGCAGATGCAGGGGACACAGGTTCGTGCCCCGGTCCGGGAATATCCCGCATACCGTGGAGCGGCTGGGCCCGTGAGCCATGGCTGCTGAGCCTGCGCGTCCGGAGCCTGTGCTCCACAATGGGAGAGGCCACAGCAGTGAGAGGCCCACATACCACACACACACACACACAAAAAACAGAAAGCCCACTGACCACCTAGGATGGAAAAGAAATGAAAACAATTCATACCTAAATATGTCACTTTCCACTGTAAAGGGAAGTCAGAAAATAGAATACTCATTCACCTCTTATTCCCAGAATTCAACGTGATAAGAAGTCAAGATTAAGAAAAAAAGACCTATGCTCCTTTGAAGTTAGGAAAAAAGCTTTACTTAGTAACAATATAGCATGTATAATTCGAATACTGAAATGTCATGAAAGACCTTTATTAACTTGGGGATAGGGCACAATTTCTAGTTTGATTATAACCGCATAAATATATTGCCACTCTTTTTTTATTTTATTTTATTTTCCTTCATTTGCACCTGATCCCTGGAGTCAACCACTGATCATCAGGGGACTTGTTGTAAGTAATGGTCATTTGTGTTTCATAATTACCTTGAATCAACACAATTAGTTCCACATTCTGCTGTTTTCTTCCTAAGGCATCTGTAAACATTTTTTACACAATTCCAGCAAATAGCTTTTGTCAATAATTAAATTTTTTAATTAAAAAAGTAGAATGATCCGGAATAGCTATTTTAGTTGTGCTTTACATACCCCTCCAGGAGTATAAGAAAATATTCTTCATGATACCAGCCAAGAGATTTTCTCTTTCAATTATCATCCACAGATCCACAATTTAGAATGTCTTTGGTCACAGTTTTAACGTGGTTAAATCAACATAAAGCCTGAAGGACATTTAATTAAAAAAAAGAATGTACTGTGTTTGATTGAACGGTTTTGTTTTCTTCCCTTGAATTGTTTTGATTCATTCCACCAAAAAATGTGTTGAACACCAGCTACGTACAGGGCGACAGATGTGATGATCGCAAATTTTTCACGTGTATCAGAATCACCTAGATTCTACCTTAGCAACTGATTCACTGAGTTATAAGTGGAACCCAGAAATGTGCACTTGTAATGTCTACCCAGGGTGATTCTGAAATGAGGGAACTTAAACCCCACTTTTGAGAACTGCTGAAACAGAGCTTCAGATTCTCTCTTAATCTTCAGAGAGATGTGAACTATAAACTTTCACCCATGAAAATGTCCTTACCCACCTGCAGCTAGGAAAGCGTGTTTAAGAAGAGAATAGAAAGTCGGGTGTCATTTCTAAAAAATCTGCTTTGAATTTTTAAAAAGGCTTTCTTCAAGAATGGCTCCAAAAGTAATAGATTCTTCAGGAACAGGCAAATCTTTTACTGGGAGGTAAAATGTGCAGACAGGAACTGAGCACAGAAAATGCCTTCTCTTCAGGCCACGCACCCCAAAGCACGGAGGACCATCTGGAGGGTGTGGCCACCAAAACGGTCACTGAACACAGCCATTGTGCTGTGCTCCATCCCAAGCCCTGAGTCCCTCCACGGGTGCTGCATTCAGACACATGCTTTGTTTCGTCTTCTTTTGTTGTGCTGTTTCCCCCCAGGACAAGGTTTGGCAAATTTTAAACAGTAACGATTACAAGCTGATGAGGAAGGTTTCCCTGATGTTCTGAGGCCTCTGAGGAAACAGAGGCGGTGTTGCTGATATACACCTAGGGACGGAGAGAAGCAGGCTTCCTCTCACAGAGGTGAGAGCAGAGAGCTGTGACATCGAGGCTCATCCTTGTGACATTAGGTTTTGAACTGAGGGTCCTCTGTACTTGTCCTCCCTAGTTCTAACAGGATCCTGACCAGAGAGAGATGAAAATCAGAGTATATCGACACATCAATAAAATACCAAAGTGTGTGTGTGTATATATAATATATATCAATAACGGGGTTTCATTAGGTATTCTAAACCAATCAAGTACACCAATAAAACTTGAAAGACTAAAATTGGCGAGCCCCACCCTTGCCATGAGGAAGAACGGTACCAATCCGACCTCAGGAATAGAAATCGGTGGCCTCAGCCTGTCAGGATGCTTTCCCCACAGTGGCTTTAGCATCCTGTTTTAGATTACAGCGTTCTTTTCCTTAATTTCCCTCCAAATTAGTATCCAGTAATAAAAGGTAATTTCCCTATCCACGTGTGGCAGTTGTGAGAACATTTAGCCACTTTCAAGTCAGGTGGTGGCACTGGAAGGAAAAGACACGAGGTAGTTAAAAATTTGAAGAATATGTCAATTGGTAAAATTAGATAAAAAGTTACGCTGTGTTCTGCCCTACATTTGGACTATCGCAAGTGAGGCAAACTTTTCTAGGCAAACTGCTGAGGACTGCCAATTTAACAAGCTGTTCTGTGCTGCAAGGGACATATTTATGGACATACTTTCAACAAGACGTACCTAGTGCTACCAAGCTGTGCTGTACTAAAGAGCAGAAAGACTTAGAGCGATAGATTTAAAAAAAAAATAAAGGATTTCACACATGGGTCCTATTAAAATCAGATCAAGTATTCTGAAATTTACAGGCAAAAATATTTAAAATAATGACAGGGTTGTTGCATGATCTAAGAAGAAAACACCCGGGAAATGTAAAAGATAAGATTGACACAGCATGTTTAGCTCAGGCTGTTGTACAACAAGGCTCTTGAAGGGAGAGAGGAAAAGCCAAGCTACATTGTGAATATTCTCGTTTTTAATCAGTTGGGTCAACATAACTCTAGTGCTATTTAAAATCTAGGCTTATCTCATGAATGTTTTTCAATATAAAGATTACCGCTCACAAAATCTTTCAAGAAAGATTGACTTCATGTCTCTTGATCTTTGGATGGTCCAAAGTCACCTAAAGCCACTATTATTACCGGTACTTATTTATTTTGAAAAGCCATTGGCTGTTTCCTATGAGAGCACTTCCTCTCCTTGGGAGTGTGCTTGGGATACTCATGAGTCAGACTGTTCTCTATTTAAAAAACTGGCTACCTATTTCTATTTCTGGGAGTGGAGATATCAAGTCAACTTGGAGCTCATCTTCTTTGTTCTGGGGGGAAAACAATCATTTCTCTGTAGCAAAAGTATAAATGAATTGGTGAGGGTGGTGGTTTGACAAGAACCTGGGGTGTGGCTGCTTCGGCGCGATCCCTCACACATGCATTAATTACATGCATCCATTTATCTGACTACAGAACCTTGTAGGAGGGAAAGAAACACGTCCAAGGACATTTTACTTTGACAGTCAATGTTGCTAGAACACTTTTGACGGTCACCGGTGTCTGCACACATTTTTTTCTATAAAGGGACAGGCAGTGACTATTTTAGGCTTTGTGGGCACAGGGTCTCATCACAGGTCCTCAACTCTGCTGCACGAAAGCAGCCATAGATCATATGGAAACAAATGAGCATGGCTGTGTTCCAATAAAACTTTATTTACAAAAACAGGCGGCAGGCTGGACGTGGCCCTGGGCTGTTGGATGACCCCTGGGCTAGGGTGACTCCAACAGAGGCTACTTGCAGGAGAGACAAAGAACTTCCTAAGAGGAAAAGGGGGTCCAAAACTGATAACCAAACTCTAGGAGCCGGGTTGCCAGAGGGGAGGACGGGCGCGAGGCCCTGAGGTGGCCAAGGCTCAATGCCCTTCTGGAACTACTGTGTGCCCAGGGCAGGGCTACAGGTGTGAGAGCCGAGGGAGTGGCTCATAGGGGGCTCTAATCCTGGAGGCTTGGGCATGCTCTCCGCCCTTCCCTGGTCCAAACGCTGAGAAACCACCAGTGACCCCACGACCATCCTGACAGAGTGGTATGTCAATAGGCAGGGTGTCAGCTTCTAAACTTCTGGGGTTTGCTGTTGATGTAGGAACATCAGCAGAGAAAGGGGCTCTTCTGCAGTGTGGCCGAATGTTCTAGTCTCTTCCTCTGTAAGGTGATATGTCTATGCAGACTAAGCTCTTTGGACTGAGCAAATTCCTAAGGGTCTTGGCCTTGTCATGGAACATCACCGGAAAGAGGAAATTGGATGAAATGCAGTTATTATAATTTGAATAATAAAATAACTGTGACCTCATCCTATACCCTAAACTGGTGAGGGAGGCACACTGACTATAGTTATTACTAACGTCAGGAACAGGGAAAGCATCTCCTCTTTGTTCTTTGGATAAAGGCATTAAACTGAAGAGACCCATGGGTTCGGATCCTCTCCTAAGGCTAGGAATGCGATGCAATCATTAAAGACCTACTTAGGTGGAACTGAGAATAACTCAATTGGATTAAATTAATAACTCAGTGGATTAAAACATCAAGGTGGGTTAAAAGAAGGTTGGTCTCCAGAGATCTAGTCTGGGTTTAGTTATACCCACTAGCCCTTCTAGCCAATGAGGCACATCAGGATCTTATTTGATATTAAAAATAGTTTGTGTCCTTTGGTGATTCATACTTACATACACTTTAGAGTCTTCAATTGCATATTCACTCATCGCTTTATTTTATTCTCAGAACGATGTGTGAGGCACGTAGGAAAAGTGTTCCTATGACCCGCAGGTGTTTTTTCAGATGTAGTAACTAAGACCCCCCAGATTTTCAGGGATGTGCTTAAGGTTCCAGAAAAGCAAGTCCCCATGGCTACACTGGTCTCCATCCCAGTCTGTTGTTCCAAACCCCATGTTACACCCCAGCCCAGCTGCACCAGTGCCTTTATGTGTGCAGCTTCCGGGCCACATCACTCCTCATCAAAGGGAGCCTGGAAATGCACCGCAATGTGCAGCTCAAACACCGGCCGCCACCATCTCCTTGCGGAGGTGAGCTGCCTTTTGCCGCAAGTGCCTCTTGACTACCTATGAACCTCAGGCTGGTTCTTTAGTTTGGAACAAGGTGGAAGGAATCATAGAAGGGCAACTGGAGAATGCAGAGCACACAACCAGGTGATGCTCAATTTCCTGGGAACAGTGCCATGCAGAGGTCCGGCACATGCTGTGAAACCTTGGGCAAGTTACTTACCTTCTCTGTGCCTCAATTCCCTCAAATGTAGGATAATGACGGGACCCTCTTCCAGGAAATGCAGTACAGATTAATGGACTTAAAATGTAAAAGTGCTGGAAGCAATGCCTAGGATACTGTAAGTGCTAGGCAAATGTGACACCCAGGATGGTCTCAGAGAAGGAAGTCCTGAGCAGGATAGACAGAAATTTCTATTCACACTGTTGTAGAGAAGTTGTGGTAGTGCTTTGTGAAGTACTGGTCAGATTGTAAACTATCTTGTAATTACCTTCTTTGCAAGCAACTTGTATCACTCAGTGCAATTTTAGGACTACAAAAATGTCAGAAAGTGATTTATATAAAATGTAAATGTGACCTGGTTACCCCTTCTTAAAATTCTTTCTATCACACTCAGAAAAAAAAAAAAAGAAAAGAAATGCCATCATCCATCCCATCTCTAGCTGTCAAAAGCCTAGGCATGCAGAGAATTCCAATAATTACTACCATTTGTGGAGTTCTCACTCTGTGCTAGGCCCTGAGAGTTACATACGTTATCTCATTTAATCCCATGGAAGTGCTACAAGTATAACAAACCCAGTTTTACAGATGATAAATCTGAAACTCGGTGAGGTTAAATAATTTGTCCCATGACAGCATCCAGCAAATAGCGAGGCTGATGTAGCCCGGGGCCCTAGGATGCTAGAGACCATGTCTTTAACCAACCGCTGTACGTGATCCTTCCACCAAAAAGAATTTCTCCCTATTCTGAAACAGTATAGTACTCGGTTCATATTCTCTTCATGCGAATACAATTCTATCTTGAATTACATTTTTTTCCTGCACATCACAGGTTATCTGCTGGTTTACAGGCTTCACAAAAATAGAGGATAAGCCTCGTACATCTGTGAACAGAGCCCAGCTGCCCAGCAGGTGCCTGGGAGTGGAGGAGAAGCACAGGATCAAGAGGGAGGGGCAAGTTCACAGTTTGCTCAGGCTTTAATTGCCTTCCTCGAGAATGAGCTAGAAAATCCCTACCTCACAGGGTTGCTGTGAGTGTTGTCAAATGACAACAATAACGCAATTTAGTAACGAGTTGCATATCCTTTATTCAAGGGGGAACAATGCAGAGACTGGGGAGTACAGAGCCTCACAAGCAGTGAAGCACTCTTCCCCAGGGATACTGAGAAAGAGTGAGTTTTACAGAGGTTAGAAGCAGCAACATGAAAACAGGGCACGACTGGCTGGGAGGTCGGGGATTTCCTTCTGAGACCGGCAGGTCCCGTTTTCTAGGGCGAGCTGAGCTCGCTAAAGCCGAGTGGGAAGATGATGATTGGTGTGTGGTAGCTTCCTGGACACTGAGATATTTTCAACAAGCGCCGGCGGACTTAGGTTTAGATTTGTGACTTGGGCCAGGCCCCTGGGACCGCACCTCCAGTCCATGGGTCTGAATTTGCGAATTACCTTTAACCGGGTCCAGTAAGAGAACAGTTAAAATCACTCTAAACAAGACAGAGTACTACCAGCGTGGTCACCGTTCAAATTTATTAAATTATACTGAAGTCAGGGTGGTTCCTGGGACAGATCGGCTCTTAACCAGGAAAAGACAGTCAATGGGGATGTGAGCACAGTGAGGAGAAAAAGCGGGGACTACCTGCTGAATTTGCCTGGAAGGTAGAATTTTAAGGAAGGTGATGAGCAATTAAGCAATGGCGAGTAGAGGCGGAAATGTGCAAAATGAAGACGGAGAAGTATCGAGAACGAAGGGGTTCCGTGCTATCAGAACTTGCAACCCAACTGGGGCAGCGGACTGCGTGGGCTCTACCCTCCACTCCCCTGCGCCCCACAGACCTGGAGTCGTGCCTTCCTGCCACTGAGTCCAGGGGTGCAGGAGGCCATCCTCTGTGTGAAGGCCCTCCTGGCTCCGCCCCTTTCCCCAGGCCCTCCAGAAAACCAGGGGCATTCGCCAGAGAGCTAGGATCCACAGTCCTGGGTTCCCCAGGCTCTCCCCCCGCGTACGGAAGCTCTAGAAACAACTCCAAGTGAGTTCTCTGAGAGACTGTGGTCGTCACCTCTTAAGTTTTCGCCACGTTTACCAAAAGGGAGACTGAAATGCGGAGAACAGCCTGTTTCCTTGACAGCAGAAAATCCACAGTTGTTTTTTTTTTTAATCCTTTGTTGTCGGTCAAGAATTCCATAGAAATAATTGATGCCTCAAAACACAAGGAAAAGTGCTTTCCCCCACCCCGCCCCAACTTCAGGGTTTGCTTCCAAGGAGATTGACGAGCGGATTTCTGAAACGTGAGCAGCGAGCAACAAAGACCCCCAGAGGCAGGGGACGAACTCGGTCACCAACATCGCCGGTCCCGAGTCAAGGATGTCTCTGCAGCCTCGGGACCGGCAGGCTGCCTGGGAAGCACGAAGGCAATATTTCAAAACAAAAACAAGCCACAAACAAGCACTGCAGAAAGGGCCAAGTCCGACCCGGGGTCCAGGCAGAGCTGCTGGAGACCCGGCCCGGCTCCAGCGGGTCGGGATCTCGGGGCCGGGGGGTCTGCGGCAGCCGCGGCCCCGGGGCTGGGAAACCCAGCGTGCGCCCGGCCCACCGATTATTAACGAGCCATCCTCGAAAAAAGACTGGCGGGGGAGGCTGCGAATTGACTCGCCTACACTCTAGAGAAAACAAAGGGGATGGAGGCGGGGCAGGGGGGCACTGGAGAACCAGGAGCAAATGCAGCTTTCAAGTTCAAAGGGCTTATTTTGCATGAGAAAACACACGGGGACCTGAGGATTGGTGGTTGGCATCCCCCCTCCCCCGTCTTTAATATCAGCTCAGCAAACGGTCGCGATAAAACCACTGGCCTCTGGGACTCCTCAAAAAAAAAGAAATCCCTTTCTTCTGTGTCCTTATGTACAAGGATAAAGACCAGCTTCCTACGTCCAAGTCGCGAGTGCTGAAGGGAGGGCGAGCAGTGGGGCGCCCAGCCGGAGCCTCTGTCCTCCGCCGGTTCCAGATTCCACGGCCCGAGGCGATCGTTTGCATTTTTAGGACAACAGCCGGCTCAGGGCCAGCCGGAGACCTCTCGCCTGGCTTCATTACTGCGCACAGAATGCCACGAGCGAGCCTGTGGTCACTGCGCGCTGACCGAGCGCGGCGAAGCCGCTGCCTCGGCCTGCGATCCCGACCCCTTCTTCCAGCCCGCGCACCCCGCATCCCACCACGGTACCCCAAACCTGAGCTCTGTTCCTGCGTGCCGCGCCCTACCTGGGGCACAGAGCTCCCGCTGGAAATCAGGCTGTGGCGCCGTGCTCGCTCTTTGGGGTCTTCCCCTCCAGAGGGACTCAGAGAAGAGCTGCCTTTGCCAACTGAACTTTGTCGTTGGAAACCAACCTCTCGCTTCCTTCCCCTCTGATAACGCTTCCTGAGACTGAGTCTCCGATGCACCATCTCCCCTTGGGGACGGGACGGTCGGGAACACGGATAGCCGGGAATACAGACCCCTCTCTTTTCAAGGTCATTTACTTTCTTAGTGACCTCCCTAACTGCAATCGTCTTCTGTGTCTGGGCTAAATCATAACTGCCCTCTTGCAAAGAAACCCCACAGCCCACAGCCACGGACTTATCACCATCCAATCCCATCTGTTAGGAGGGGATGCCCCTCAATGTACCATTTCAAACAAGGATGAACGCTTGCAAGCCAGAGGACGGGTCACCATCGTTTGTTCAATGCTGACACACCAAGCATTCTAACTCAGTATATCAAAACAAGGCTATGGAAGTACAAGATTACTGACTGTAAGATTACTGATTGTTTTGAAGGAATTATTTCCGTGGAAAACATTTAAGCCAAGTTGAACCTGACCTTGAAGCTCCAGTAAACTTTTCTGAGCCTCTGGAGCTGCAAGTATGTGGAAGACTATTAGACAAATCAAACATCTGAATCTTTGAAGACGGCCACCAGGAGAGATGTGATGTGGGAAACTAAGAGCAAACCACAGACCACTGGCTAATGGTGAGGTGTGCAAAGGGAAATCAATGTATTATATAGCAGCTTCTTCTTACCTGTCCCGTTAGGGCATGGGCTCAGCGGCTCTAACATAAGACCTCACATAATGAGGCCCACATAAGACAGAAGCTTATTTTTCCTTTGCTTAGCAGTCCAGAGATGCACAGACCAAATCGACAGAGCACGTCTGCTCCACAGTGTTAGTTATTCAGGGACCTAAGCTCCTTCTCGCTCACTGACTGGTACTAACTACTACGGCAGTAGTTCTCAAACTTCAATGCAGAGGTTGGTAAACTGTTTCTGTAAAGGACAGTATAGTAAATATTTTAGTCTTTGCATCTCACATGTAATCTCAATTATATTCTTCTTTGCTTTTGTTTTTCCTTTGTTGTTGATTGCTGCAACTCATGAAAAATATGAAAACTGTTCTTGGCTCACTGACCATACAAAAGCCAGCTGCCGCAGTCCCTGCTTTAGAGCATCAGAATCACCTGGAGGGCTTTCTGAGCCCACCCCAGGGTTTCTGATTCAGTAGGTCAGAGTGGAACCCAAGCATGTGCATTTCTAACAAGTACTCATGTGATGGTGATACTGGTGGTTTGGAAACCCCACAGTGAGAACCACACTCTGCTGGGTTGTCTTTGCCTTCCTGGTCAAAGCTGAATCTCCTGCAAATGCAAGTTCCAGAGCAAGAGAAAAGGGAAAAAGCCTTTTTAAGTATATGATCAAGAAACTGTACCCTTCACTTTCACTCATTTCCCCTTGGCCTGATCTTAGTCACAGGGCTGTGACTAGCTGCAAACGAAGTTGGGAAATGTAGACGTTTGTTGGGCTGTGCACCACATTCCTGCAGTCCTTGCAGCTGCCCAGCTGCGAGACGGAAGGAGGAGCCCGGAGTCAGCAACAGAGACATCTGTGATTTATCGGACAGGGAATCTTACAAGTCAGAGGCAAAGGTCCCGGAACAACACCCCACCGTGTACGGCCCATGGGCAGGCAGGACAGGGCAGCAATCTTCACTACACAGGGGAGGCAGAGGCTATCAACTATAGTATAGGGAGCATGGTGTCAGAAGGGCCCCTTGGTTGCCAGGGGCACTGCTTGAAGGAACGCACCCCCCAAAGATCTTTGAGTTAACAGCCCTTGCGAGGGCCGATATTTCCTGTTGATGACCGAACATACTGGAGCCATTCTGGTCTGAGGAATAGAACAATCATTAGCTAGGGGTCTGGCAATCAACCAGGCAGTTACTGATTAAACCTTCAGCTTAGGAGGGGAGACAGGGCCAGGTCAGGCAGTGGATGTACAGAAAGCAAGACAGCAGCCTTCTTATGGGGCCAGACCATACAAAGTTCACGAGCCCTTCTCCAACTCAAGAGGTTTTACTATTAAGAGGAAGAAGAGGAGAATTCACTTTGTGGAACAGTTAGCCACTTCTGCCACACCAGGAAAGAAGGGGACCCGTGGAAGGTCTTCCACACTTTGTCAGATTGACCTCACAGTGACTACCCTGGGATGGATTACAGTACCCCTCTCCTACATTCTCAGACAGAAAGTCAACTCATGGCACACCAGAGGGACCTTAACAAGTATACAGAGAAGACAGCTCCCACAGGAATAACCTAAGTTCCCATTTCCTAAATAAACATCTGTTCTATGTGCCCCTCATGATGCTACCAATTCTACAAGTCCCAATTCATGGCTTCAGATCCTTCAAGCTTTTTAGTCTTGATCAGTTTCTAACTACTTCTTCTAGTTGAAATTTACCCACCATTTCTGGTTAAAATAAATAAATAATAATAAATCATCTCTGTTTTATATTTATACCAAATCAGTATCAGAGAGATTAAATGTAAACTTTTAAATAACCATAAAATTACTTTATAACTTTTTTAATTGAAGTATGGTTGATTTACAATATTGTGTCAGTTTCAGATGTACAGCAAAGTGATTCAGTTAAAATATGTGTTTTTTTCAGATTACTTTCCATTACAGGTTATTATAAGATATTGAATATCTTTGTGTGACACAGTAAATCCTTATTGTTTATCTATTTCGTGTACAGTAGTTTGTTAATCCCGTACTCCTAATTTATCCCTCTCCCTCCTCCATTTCGCTTTTGGTAGCCATAAATTTGTCTTCTACGTCTGAGAGCCTGTTTCTGTTTTGTGTGTGGATTCCACTTGTATTATTTTTTAGATTCCACAGTTTAGAATATTTATGTAATCCTGGGGCAGGAAAACACTCTACATGGTGGTGAAGAGAATACCAAGAAGGTTAAGAATGTCTGATTTGACTACAATAAAATAAATAAGCCACATTCCTAAATAATATGCCCTAAATACAAAGACCAACAGATAAAGGGGGGAAATACTTGCAACAAGTGTAACAATGAAAAATATGAATACTCTACCCAAAGAACATGGAAGGCAATTTTCAAAAGTGAAGTATGCAGATAACCAAAGAACATAAGAATGTATGTATTTGTCTTCATAAACAAATATATTCAAATTAAAATATATCTTTTTTCCAATCAAACGGCAATTTACTTCCTACCAATTGGTCAATGTGGTAGGGAAAAGTGCACACTAATTCTGTACTAATAGAGATATATTTGAAGTTTGGTTATATTCAACGAAAGTTTTAAACATGGATTATTGTGGGCAGGTCCTTAGGATGGCCCTCACGACCCTGCTTCCTGGTATTCACGCCCTTCAGTCATGCTCTTCCCTGGCATATCATGGAACCTGTGACTTATGTCTAGCCAATAGAATAAATACTGCAAACGAAGCAGGACATATGATTACATGATTACGTTACATAAGATTGTAACATTTCTTGCTGGAGTGTGTTTCTCTCTCCCTTGCTGGCTTGAAGAAGCAAGCCACCGTGTTGTGGGCTGCCTATGTTGGGAGGCCACATAGCAATGAACTTTCAGGCTATCTCTAGGAGCTGAAGGTACCCTCTAGCCTATAGCAAGCAAGAAAATGAAGCTTTCAGTCCTACAACAGCAAGGAAATGGATTCTTCCGACGACTTGAGTTTGGAAGTGGATGTTTTCCAAGATAGCCTCAGAGCAGACCTCAGCCCCAAATGATGACTGACACCTTGAAGAGGGACCAGCTAAGTTATGCCCAGACTCTTAACATATAGCAACTGAGATCCCAAAAGTGTGTTGTTTTAAGCTGTTAAGTTTCAGTAATTTGTGTGCAGCAGTAGGTACTAATACGTGTGTATTAACCCCAAAATTATACTTCTAAGAATTTATCTAAAAAACTTAGCCACAGTATTTTTTTAATTATGAAAAATCAGAAGCAACCAATATATACAAAAATAGACAATGTGATAGATTATGGAAAATCCACAAAAGGAAATATTATTCAGGTAACAAAAATTATGATGGAAACAAATAGGTATATTTAAAGAAAATGATTAAATATAATAATAAGTGAAAATAAATTTTCCAAACTAACTTGCATCATCATTTCCATTTTAATATTTTAAATGTTTATGCATGTATAGAATATAATCCTTGAAGCTATATACCAAAGTGTTAATAGTAATTATCCCTGAGAGGTATGATTATAAGTTTTTTTATTGAAAGACATGTATTTTTACACTTTTCTATAATGAATATTTCATGTCTTGGCAAAACAACAAGAAGCCAAAAATTAAATTTAAATGCAAAATGGAGGGAAGAAAAGAGTCCCCAGCTTCACGAAAAAGAAAAGGCTTAAGTGCAATGGAAATGTTAGCTGTTTTATGGTTAATAAATATAAGATGCAAATGTCCCCAGAGGCAAGTAAGCTTCTAACAATAATGACTTCCATTTCTTGGGCATTTACAATGTACCAGGCACATGCTAAGAATTTGGAGTGCATTTGTTTGTTTAAAATGGGTTAAGGTTTGGGTTTATGCCCTGTGTTGAGAGAAAAGGGCAGCCCAGAGTCCTGGACTTTCTGCCATTCACATCTCCACTTTACCCCTTGCTGTAAGTCAGGTAACGCGTGAGGCCCATCCTGAGTAAGAGCAAGGGGACCACCCCTCATCCTGGACTGGATCAATGTATTCCCTCAAACATGGTTTGGGCGCTGATCTCAAACCGATCAACTAGTTTTACCATCACACAGCAGTTCTCCAAACCTGGCAGCTTAGGTTCCAGAGAGACGTTCTTTATTTGTTGTGGAGTCTACCACAAAAATAGAAGAGGCCCTCACCACACACTTTCCCCCTGAATGACTGAAAACAACAGTTGCTCTTACAGATGCATGGAAAGAGCAAAGATATTTCAGTAGGCTTGAGAACAAGCTAAAAATTACCAGCTCCTCATAGGAATTACTCATTCTGCTAGAGAAAAATGGAAGGTTAGCTCTTCCCCAAATCTATCTCATTCTGCAAATCGAGGTTCATCCTGGCTTACTGGCCCTGCACAAGTCATGAAATGTCTCGGACCTCAGTAGTCCCCTGTGTAGAATGAATTTTTGTTACCTTCCCTAATTAGAGGCTGGTCAGGATGATTTCTTGGTTTCTGTCAAATTGAGGGTATGGGATTCTGAAACAGATTCCCTCCTCCAGGTGTTCTATCAAAAATTTCTAAAGGGAAGTCTAGAGGATGTATCTATAACACTATTCAATGATATGAGTTTAGCTTTCAGAAAGAGACTAATATACAGAAACTCTGGGCTTTCAGAAAACCCTTAAATAACTCTACAGGCTTCTAGTATAGTGCCCTCAGCTGACCTTCCAGTGGAGTTCCAGAGTTCCCTGCTCCTTCATGAGGGCAAGAGAACCCAAAACACCTGTCCTTTCATAAACTGACCATAGAGGATCACTTCTCGGAAGGTCACTTTTATTGCTTTAAGTCAGTCTAAAGATTTTCCATCTGAGAAAGTATAGCAATGACATCTGTTCATTCTTCAACAGAAACCAGCCCTTTACCCATGATTTTTCAATATTTAAACAAACAGCCAAAACAAAGCTGTGTGGCAGTGTTAACCTTGATGAACTTAAATGCCTGCACCTGTACGATTACTAATTGGCATGTTCCGTAACAAAGCTGATAGGTAATGGGTGACAGTCACACCTCTTAATTGGGGCGATTAGCAGTCCTTTTGTCGTCAACCATGCACAGTTCCCCTCAAGTGTAAAATGCCACAGGTAAAGGGATGCGGCAATGGATGGGGTGAGCGCTAAGGTGAGAGTGAACCAAAGTTTATAGAACAGATTAGGTGGATCGAGAGGGAAGGAAAATACAGTCTCTGCAAGAAACTGGCTAAAACTACCAAATGAGTAGGAACGTCAGTGATCGTATCTAAGGAGACACAATATTCTTTACTGTTGATGTAAATCTTGACGTTTTAAAAAATTGATTCTTCTCCCCATTACATTGCTATATGGGAAGAGTCCACTTTCAGCAAATTTAATTTTGAATGTGAAGATCCAAATCAATGTTTAAAAAAAAATGAAGGCACGCATGTCTGGGGAGCTTTTGCTTTCCCAACAAGACTCTGTAAATTTACTCTGAGATTCTAGACAACAAATATTTTGGGGTTTTTATAGCAGAGTCCAATTATTTAAGATTTTTCAGGAATGCAGGAAACAAGATATACTTGTGTGCTTCTTGTTTAAAACCCTCTTTCCTTTTTCAAAAAAGCAGTAGCAGGCTCCCCTCCAGCTCCCTGAGTAACTTCCTTACATCCCCAGTGTTGCAAAACCTCACCATCAACTACAGACAAACCTTTACTAGGTTTCCTGGAAGGCATAGCCCTATGTTAGCATCATTCCAGTCTGCAGACTGTAGCCTCCAGGCCTGGCTTTTCTAGTTTCTTAATATGTTTGTCTTCTTTCCTTAAAGGCATGGCTTCATATGTACTGTGCGGAGATGTTACTATTTATTCCCTTACAAACTAGAGGTTCTAATATTTCTTCATAATGGGATGGGTTACCATGTTGTCATTCTAGGACAAAAATTAGACATGATATGTTCATGAGTTCCATGAAGGCGAGAATTATGTTCCTTCCATCGATACATCACCAGCCTTTAGCCCATAGTAATGCTCAAATAAATAGATATTACTGATAGAATGTGAATGATGGTGCCAAGGAGACTTTCCCCCCAAATCCCTCTTTTGCATTATACACAATTCTTCTGGGGTGAGTAGGTCCAGATGATTTGTGGTGCTGTTTGAAGCCTCCCTTTTCCTAAGATTCTTGTTTTCCTTTTGAGTGTGTCCTTCTTTATGTTAACCTACTTTTCTCTTAGTTTTCCTACTTTCACTTTTTGGACTTGGGTCCCTATCACTGGCCTTTTCCTTCACTGAAATTCAGCTTCATACCCATGACTGCATACTTCTCCGGATCATTTTGAATCCTCAGCCTTATCTTACCTCTTGCTATTGTCCATCCACATTTCCCTATTTTACAGTCTTTCTTTAACCTACTTTTCCAGGTATCTATCTATGCCAGACCTTAGGGAGTTCAGACACTTATTTTATTTTGCTCACAGTTTTGTGGGTCAGGAGTGTGAGAAGGGCTTGGCTGGGTGGGTCGTCCTGATCCACGCGACCCCAGCTGGGGTGGGTGGTCTGGGGGATCCATCGTTCTACTTTTCTTCCCTTTTTAAAATTTCTAATAGTTGCCTACCTAATATACAGGGTATTACACTCCTGCCAGGCCTATGTTCAAGAACAAATGAGCCCCACCTGACCCCACGGGAAACTATTCAAATCACTATGAGGTCCTTACACTCCAAGCCGTGTCCTTTACCCTTTATCCAGCCTCCTGGGTCTCTGATTTGAGTCACTAACAGCTTTCTGGTGGGTGCAAGGCCAGGCACAAGCTTACATGTGTTCTGAGAGAGAGACATGGCCAACCCAACATGAGTGCTTCTTAATCCAGAATTGCAGGTCAATTTATTAAGATAAGTGTTTGGTTTTCCCCGGGGGGTAAATAGAGTACAGAGTGGAGGGAAAGGGTGTGGGAGGAGCAGCTACCCCTTGGAGTGGGCAGAGCTGGGTGTGACACACGACACCTGGGGGAGCTTCGGGCTGTGATGTTCTTTGGTCTGGAAGGAGGGGGTGATGTGGAGGATAGCGGTTGGTGAGTGTTCGCAAGGATGTGAGGGTGATGTAACAATATAAAATATTTATCTGCCCAGAGTCAAGAGGATATATATCACCTATCAACTCTCTTTTCCCCAAAGAATACAAATAATTGAAGAGTTTTCCATCTGTGTATATACAGAGAGAAGGAATTGATGGCACCCATCTTGGAGATAAACTACCATACCAACCTTTCTCATTGTCATGTTTTTTTTTAATATATGCCATAGAGATGAAAGATAGATGGATAGACAGAAACTGACTTCATAGTTTTCCATATACATATCTCAACAAGGTAAGAAACTTGGAGTGGTTAAACCACTCAGTTCCCAGTATCCCAGGTGATGGACCTCTGAGGCAACTGTGCCCAAACTATTAAGACTTTTTTTTTTTTTTTGACTTGTGGAACTAACTGGTTACTAAATGCCATTTAGACTACTGAAGCAATTAATTTTGTCCCTACAATTATTATCACACTTTGTCCAGGGTCTCCTTCCAGCAGAGACTGCTAGTATAGTTATCTTTAAACGCATATTTGGCTCATCTTAGTTATAGATCACCCAACTATTAGAATAATGCCATCTGGGATAATGATCGTATTTTTCAGCTACGTAGCTGCCGTGTAAAAATATTCTAATTGCGTGTAAGCAGGAGTGAACTCTGATAAGTCCTTAAAGAGGTGCGGCTGTCTCCATTCTTTCCTCTTCCCTACTGGCAAAGGAGGAAATGATGCTTGGCACTCTGGCAGCCATTTTGGACAATGAGGAGGAAATCATGGGCTAAGGATGGTAGAGCAATAACATAGAAGGAGCCTCAGTTCCTGATGGCTGCTCTACCTACTCCCAGCTCTGTGCTGCATATTATGTTTATTTACCCATGAGACAAAACTTCTATCTTTTTTAGACATTGCTATTTGGATTTTCTGTCACTTGTAGTGAAACCTGGTTCTGATGCATCTCTCTGCTGTAAGGCTGGCTGGAGAATTTAGTCAGGTTAAAACTATCAGCTTAGTTTAAACCAACCTCCCAATCCACACAGTATATAAACTTGCAAAAGCTGATTAAATTGCACTAAGGCAGATCTTTATAAAAAGAGTAAGAAACATATGTAAATATCACATCTGAATTTAAATACAGTATCTAACTGCCCTAGATTTTTGCAATGTATTCATAGCCTTGAGAGGAGATAAGAAACCACTTTATAATCCGTTGAATCCTTGTAAATTCCATTTACATGTGTTTTTAAAATATATTTTTGTGCTATCAGTGGTGATGGTCAGGAGCTCTGCATTGTGAAATATTCTTCATTGCTCTGGAGAACAAACGAAGACTCAGTCGGTGACCTGGCAGCCCTCCTGGGTTGGAGGGCAGTGCTCTGGAAAAGGATACCTATTTATAAAACCAATGCATTCTTTTTCTGAAATGGATGCCAGACAACACTGTTGTAGTTCAGTGTTCATTATCTCTTGAAGTTTCGTCTCCCCGTTCCTTCCACAAAGACTCACCCGCCAATCTGCACGGTCCCAATATCCGCCAGAATTAACTCTAAAAATAACATCTGATCATGTCATTTCACCATGTAACTTCCTTTATGCCTTGCCACCTCTAGCCTGGAATGAAATGGCCTGTACTTTTTCTGTCTTCTCTTCCACCTATTTCCAGTCCTTTATCCCACCTGCTATTTAAACATGTAATTTTCACCTTTTCCAAAATAGGCCACGCCTTTCACACCTGTGCACTGGAACAGGCTATTTTTTCTGCCTGAAATGCCTCCCCAACCCCAAGCTTGCTTTCTCAGCACCTTCAGGATGCGTCTCACGGGTCCAAAAGCTGTTGTCACTGCTACAGGTAAGGTGAACCACTTACCCCCTTGCCCTTATTCTGCATTGGGTTCTACCCCGGTCACAGCACTTCCAGGTGATATTATAGTCAATCTGTCTTCAAGTCTGATTCTCCCCAATGGGTGAGATGCTGGAGCTCTCCCAGTTGTCAGCTCCACGCCCGTAACACACGGGAACTTGCTCTGCCTAAAGGAATGGGCTAGATTCATGACTGAGACAGAGTCATCCCAATGAAAAGTAATTTGTATGTCAATGTAGTCTTTAGGGTTGTATGATAAGGGGGAAATAAGGCACATTACAGGACTTAAACAAAGACTTTCAATTCCTTAGAAGAGATACTCATGGGAATATACAAGAACATAGGTAGCCTATGAGCCATTTAATATCTTTCTTCCCACCTTGGAGAGAAATTCAACATTATTCAGAACTGATTTTTTTGGAATTAAAATTAGGGAATCATAGAACTGTAGAGCTAAAAAGGACCTTAAAAATTATTGACTCCAACTTCGTAATTTATAAATGAGAAAAGTAAGTCCCAGAGAGATTAAAAGATTTGTTAAAGGACACCCGGCTAGTTAGTGTCAATCATGTCTGAAATCCTGGTCTCTTGACTCCATTGTCCTTCAAATATTTCCGTCATAATTCCCTGGTCAGGGGCAGCCAGCAGCTGCAAAGCACATGGACTTTAATTTCGAATAAACTCAGCGCTAAAGCACAGATAATCCCAAGGGCTTCAGCTACAAATCAAACAGGTGAGAAGATACTTCAGATTATTTGAGGAAAAGTTTAAAACCATACAGTGTTAGAGAAGCCCCTAGTTTTCATAAATGAAAATAAGAAAGAACTGAAATGACTTTCTCCACCTGAGCCATGTCACCAAAGACAGACACAAGACTAGAACTCTAAATGCGGGTGTGATATGGACTCCACAAAACTGGATAAAATGTGATACTGTATAGAATAGTTGTCCTCTCATAGCAACTGGAGCCTGTAGTTGGTCAATTAATTAAAAAGTCAGGTAAATTTAAAAATCATTTAAAAATGATACATGCATACTACAATAATTTTATTCTTATTTTTAAACATGAATATACACTTATTCTCCATATGTGGGTAGCCAAAAGTTTCCTTTAATTATTCCTTTAATAACTAATACATTAGATTATAATGTATTCGTTTCTTATTGCTGCTGTTAACAAATTACCACAAGCGTAGTGACTTAAAATGACATAAAATCATTATCTTATAATTCTGGAGATCAGAAGTCCAAAATGGATCTCACTGGGCTAAAATCAAGGTGTCAGCACGGCCGCAGGGAAGCCTCCCCTGGAGGTTGCAGGGGAGAATGTTTCTTGACTTTTCCAGCTTCTAGGGGCCACCCACATTCCTTGGCTCATGGCCCCCTCCCATCTGCAAAGCCAGCAATCACCCCTCCAACCTGGCTTCTCTCGTCAGATCTCCTTCTCTGACTGACTCTCCTATCTCTCTTTCACTTAGAAGGACCCTTGGGATCACCTTGGGTCCAACTGAATAAACCAGGATAATCTCTCCATCTCAAAATCCTTAACTTAATCAAATCTGCAAGGTCCCTTTGGCCATGTGAGGTAAGCTACTTCCAGGTTCTGAAGATTAGGATATGGACATCTTTGGGGTGGCGGGTGGGGACATTGTTCTGATAGTGTCCAGCCAGCATGGTTCTGCTGATTGGAGACGACTTTTCTTTCCTCCATGAATCACACATAAAGTGTGCTGTCTGTAATTTCTAGTTTGTACCTTTAAGGTAGAATAATCATCTGAAGACATTTGGAAAGCAACTTGGGTTGAATTCTTCCAGATTTGTTTCTCAATTTTATATTTGTCCCACGACCAATTTGAAATTAATTTTTGATGTGATTTGCCTTTTCTGGTCCTTCTGAAATACTGACTTAGGTTTCATAGATACAATTCTCTTTTCTTTTGCACTCCTATGTCACTGGTTTATGTAATATTTAAATTATAATACTTACTTAAGCAATTTTGAACATAAACAGAACTTGGTAGAAATTGCTCCACTGTGGCACACAACGGTGAGCAGCCTGCTGGTGAGGGGGGCTACTGTCCATGGGTCCCCAGTGTGCCAAGAAATAAATGAAAAGTTTTCTTCATCTAGTAGAGTGTGTAAATGTAGGTGGTCCCAGAGAGCTTCTGTTACATAAAGTGCCGTGTGTATTATAAGGCATTCTACAGATAGAAGGTATCACTATTATTTCTGCTTTTGGTTCAAGATCTGGTGCTAAGAAATATACATGTAGACATTTATGACTGGATACGGATGATGTATGACAGGTAGAAAAAAGGCAGCCAAGAAAGTCACCTGATGACTAGGGAAAGTCAGTCAAATTTGCAAACATATTCTGCTCAAGGCAGGATAAAATCTAGAATTAAGTTAGTTAATAATGTAAGTTAAATTTCAATTAATAAAGCATTTAATTATAGTTAAAGCCTTGTTTCCTTTATTAATCTGCTTTTACTATCTCTCTGAAAATTTAAGCTTCGCTGTCTAACTAAAGAGCTATTTTTAAAAATATTTAATTGGCTGGAAAAAGTGTACTGAACCCTTTTTTCAAATGACCTATCTTTAGGAAACTGAGCTATTTGGCTCATTAAACTATAAATATATCTGGGCCTTCTCATGAAAGCATATTTTAACTCAAGCTGAGTAGTGTAGGGTAAAGAGACACTCACTACTCCTGAGATTCCAAACACAGACATGTAAACGTGCAACAGAAAAACGGTGCTAAATCCAGAGGTGAAGGGTCTGCCCATGGCTGTGCTCTTTTGCCCTTGAACAGCTTTTGTCTTTGACTACTGACTCAGGAACGGTCTCTACTAGGTTGTTGAAGGAGGGAAAGAGAGATTCTAAATGACCTGAAGAAGATCAGCTTCTAAGCTTAAGCTGTCCTTGCTACCCAAAGGCATGGCTTTCTTCATTCTCAGCCTAAGTGCAAGCAAAGCACACCTTCTGTATTAATAGTTTGCTGAGGCCACCATGACATAGAGCCACAAACAACAGAAAGTTATTATCTCACAGTTCTAGTGGCTAGAATTCTGAGATCAAAGTGCTGGCAGGGCTGTGCTTTCCCTGAAAGTTCTAGGGAAGGCTTCTCTCCTAGCTTCTGGTAGCTCCTTGATTGCGATGGCATAACTCCAGTCTTTTCATGACGTCTTCCCTGTGTGTGTATCTGTGTCCGAATTACCCCCTTTTATAAGGAAATCAGTCACACTGTGTTAGGGACCCACCCTACTCCGGTATGATCCCTTCTTAACTAATTACATCTACAATGACCCTATTTCCAAATAAGTTCATATTCTGAGGTGCTAGGGGTCAGAATTTCAACATGTGAAATTTTGGCAGACATGCCTCAATCTGTAACACTCTCTGTAGAGGCAGGCATCACCATCCTGTGCTTTGAACTAATTCACCAAATAATTTTTTATTTTAATAACCAATACATAGTCAAATTTAACCATGTACTTTAGTAATAATCATAATCATAAAAATTATAGTGAGTGTGAGAAGAAACTAAGCAAAAATTAATAAAATAAAAATTGGTGAAGTTTATTATTAGCTATGACTAGGAGCCACATCATCAGTAAGAAAGAAGAAACTAACAATGAACATGGAAATGCAAGAAGCAAAGATTGTTTTTAAAAAAAGCAGAGGGAATAGATCAAGTTTAAGGAGCATATGCAGCCTCTTGTAGGAAAGCATGTTTACCAGATGAGAAGAAATTGTCCAAAGAGGGAACCTGGGATTGACAGGTGGCTCCCTAGCTTACCTCTAACATCTGAGCATCCTTTACCTTCTCTTTGGTGCTAGGGATGAACCTGATGGCTTGCTTCCCTGTGATGGTCATGGTTTAGAGGTGAAGTTGGGTATGAAAACAAAGTCCATTTATCCAATAAGGTACAAAGTAGTATGTCTCTTTTATAGTAAGCATATAAAGAAAGTACAAATACAAACTGTCATTTAATGACACAGGTGTGAGGAAACACACACGGGACTAAAATGTTAAAGATATTTGTTCCATGTGTGCAATAAATACTAAAGAAGAAGAAAGCTCCAAGGATTCTACAATCCTTCTTACATATCAAGTTGTACTTTTCTTGCTTAAGAGTCATTAAAATTTGTCATCTTTCTACAAGATCTCAGTTATGTGGGATGAGTCAATAATTTTATGGATAGTTCAAGTTCTCAGAGTTTTTAATTTCCTTTTTTAACTAGCAACCTTTCCAAGATGTATAGTACACAGTTCTATGTGTTAGTAAACAAAACTTACTGAATTTAGGGTCATCTGTGTTATAGAGGCAGATGTGTGGGAACATTAAGTTGACTCTCTATTAAACACTGTAAACAACCATAATACATCTTGGAGTGAATTCTGTTCATTTGTCTTTTTCTTATAAAAAGAGTTTGCAGAATGTGCTTTGTCAGAGGCTCCTATACCATGTAATTACAAAAGTAATTATTAAATTAAAGGCATAAAAGCTTTTTCTTAGTTTGTTATTTTGCCTTCAATAAAACTGTCATCACCTTTAACCCATTTTCTGCCTAGTTTTCCATTCATTCACATTCCATAAGGAAATAACATATCTTATCAAGCTTTAGAATATTGCTACGAATGATCATGAATGTATAATAACATTGTGTTGTATTTTTATTCTCTCATAACCACAAATAGAACTTTGCATCACTGGTAGTTTTTTCAACATCTGATATATTAGTCGAGACTAGCTGCAGTTGACAGAAACCAACACAAAGTAACTTAAATTTAAAAAAAATTATTGGCTCATTAATTTGGAGACTAGTTGCATATAGCATGGCTGGATCTAGGGATTCAAATGATGTTATCAGGACTCTGTCTCTTCATCTTGTAATTGTCTTCTTTTGTTTATTGCCCATCCTCTTCTGCCTGCAAGTACTGACAGCATACCATCTGAACCCCCAAACACCCAGTACTCATAAGTAAACAATCATTTTATTTTTCTGTTTTTGTTTTTTATTTTTTCCCCAACGTTTTCCCTCTAAGAATTGAATCTTATTATGCTGATACTGTAGCCTCTAAGCCAGGTATTATTGAGATAAAAGACTGTTAAATAATTGTCAACAAGTATATAATTATAGTCACCTTTATCTAAGCTGTACAACAAGAAAGAGAAACATGTTCATTTGCTTAAGTATAGGGATTTTCTACAGCTATATCTTTATGATGTAAAACTGGAAGAAAAGCAAAAAAAAATAACATTTTTACTGAACAATATGTTAATCTCAACTTAGTAGAATTAATAGAATTACAGTTTTCTATACCAACTTAAGAGCTGAAAATAAATTCAGAAAGTCAAAATATTCGTTTCTACTCTGTTATTTGAATCAACAAACCTAAGGACTTTTGTATTTAAAATGAAAACTTGTGATATATCCCAACAATAACTCTCATTTACAAAAGAAGGATCATAATAGCATTGTTTCACTTGCTATTGAATCATTACATTGCAACAGTAATAACAGAAAAGACATAGGCTAGAAAGTCATCTATTCTCGTGAATGCAAGTGACAAAACATCTCCTACTTTGATCCTTTGTGATATTCAAATTTTATGTGGGAGAAACAACAAAAGAAAGTTTGATTTATTTGACTAAACTGCAACGATCTGCAAGGCCTGTTTCAAACACATAGCATCAACATTATTATTGCTATCGTTATTATTATTATATCTACATACACGAGCCTGACTTTTGCCGTTGTAAATGCCAAAGATGGTAAAATCGACAGTCCCTTGGTTCTAGGAATTTGGTCTTTGAAATCAGGAGATAGTTTCAGCTCTCAGTTTAAATAAACGTTAGGGAGATGTATAAAGATAGACACCAGTGATGGAGTTGTTACTTCAAGACTTCTTTTTGTGATGTTCTTCAGTTTACACTATCTGGGCTGGTGTGCTTCCCTAGTCATGCTACAGTGGAGTTTGGTCTATCTTGGACTTATCCTAATGTTGGTCATTTACTACTGGAGATTCAGTTGTATCCCATACTTGGACAGACTTTTGGATAAATATTTAAGGATATCCCAATGAGGCTAGGTCTCCTAATCATTCTTTTAGCATCCCAGACTTCTCCTTCTTCAGTATCACAGTTGTATTCATACATCTATATATTTCTTGTTTATTAACTGTATTCCTATAACACCATAAATCCTATGAAACCAGAGGCTGTATCTGACTCTGTACATTTACTGACTAGAAGCACAGTGTCAGAATAAATGTAAAATAGATCTTTGTTGGATGAATGAACGAAGGAGGCAATGCCAAGTGGCACCCTCCCAGTTCTTCATAAATTCATGTGACTTTTACAGTCGATTAGTGGGAGGTGTAAGTCAATGTTTCCTCAATTTGCCTGTCCTTGAAAATACAGATGATCAGATCTTTCCCATGGAGATACTGATTCAGAGGGTTTGGGGTGGAACCCAAGCATTGATGTTTTAAACCAGCTGCCCTAGGGGTCACCTAAAATGGAGCAAATGTGGGAGATACTGTACCATATTAAAGGTTTATACTACCTTAGATCCACAATTCTAGAATGTTCCTCCCTGTTCAGTGATCAAAGGACTTCTGGAATTCACATGCTTTTTAAAAGAACTGTTGATGTTGTTATACTTCTTTGTTCTGCCCACTTGGAATTTCCTGACTTAACATTTGTAATTTTGAAACTAAAGAGCACTTTGGCTCAGGCATGAAATTTAATCTTATGAGTTATGTGCCTGGCCTTCGAGAAAAAAACCTGCAGCTAGTGTGGGAGTCTAGCTGACCACTCAGCGTCTTCAGATGACAGAACTGGACTGTTTTAGCATTGCATGGTCTTTTATTTTAGGAAATTGTGTTTTAATGGTATGCACAATCACAGAGCCTTGTAGTAGACGTGTGTTGTTTTATTCTTCGCAGCATCCCCCCTCTCCTGGTAACAGAACCCAAACTTTGCTTTGGAAGAACCATTTTTAATCACATGGCAGAGCACAGATACAACTGACCTCACCCCCCAAATTTTAAAGTGGAGTCTGATTGGCTTAAACCCACGGGTGAATCCCATCCCTCTAGCCAAGGAATTGGTTGAGTACAGGGCACAGAACCTAAGCAGAGCCAGTGAAGCAGAGGAAATGTTTGCTGGGGCTGCCAGGGATGAAAAGCATCTCTCTTCCATGGAGGCCACCAAAAGAAACCTTTCCTTTTCTTGCCAGTGAGGTGTGACAATGTAAGGTCTATAACTGCTTGGGCCATTTTGAGACCATAAGGCAACTGAGGGTTATCAGAGGCCCTGGGTGGAGTCTGAGAATGAAATCAACATGGAAGACAGACAAACTGAGATTAAGTCAGTCCTTGCTGACATCATACAAGTTTCTCTATTAAGTCTCAATTCCAGCCCTGACTTGCCTTTTCGAGTATGTGACCTAATAAATCTCCTCTGCTCTTTCCGTCAGTTTGTGTTGGGGTCTCTGTTACTTGAAACTTAAAGATTTCTAACAGATCCATGACTGTTATCCATGGTAAGATCCATGACTGTATCAGGAAGTATCCCTCAGTGGTCCCTGAGGGAACAGATAGAGGAGTTAAGAAGTCATCAATGGTGTCAGAAGTACATAGGTGCTAGCACACCTTCCTGAAATACCACTGTTTTTGTGCAACAAGTAAAAAACTAAAATTCCTTCTTCAGGAATACCATGGCCTACTCACATTTTCCAATCTAGAAGTCCATAAACATAATCTAGCAAACTATTTTTTTCTGATATGCCAATTCATTATATGAAATCTCAGAATAACATAAAAAATTGAAATCGCATTTCATTATGGGTTTCACCAATTGCCTTTACTGGAATGAAAATAAGATTACATAAAATCAGGATTATCTCAGAAAATTCAGGGCATATGGTGGCCATATCTAGGGAACATCCACCTTATTTTATTGCAATAAATTATTGTTAAAATGAACACACTGCTAGAAGTGCTGTTACCAGTCTGCAGGTCATAAAGATAAAAGGAGCTAAACCAACCTCTCAGTGCTGAGTTGGCAAGTGAAGAGACGTGTTCTGCACACAATAGGTACTCAGCGAATGTATCTGACTGACAAGAACCCTGCTGGGACTAGCAGTGAGCTATTTAAGCCCTGCTGTTTCTTGTGGACTTTGCCAGCCTTGGCTGTAGAGTGAGGATTCTGTAGTCATTAACAAGAGCCCTAAGCTACAGCTTCCTCTTCCTCTACTTCAAACTTTCATAAACCCTACAGTCAGGGGCTGGGCTCTCATCAGTGACTGATAGGTACACCGGGTCTGAAGGAAACATTTTTGTATGCGATTATTTGTTGCGGATAATAATTTCACTGTGCCTCTGTCAGCAGGATTGTTACTGTGGAATTTGTAAATATATTCACTAAACTGTAAAATGATAGTCTTGTATTGAAATTGACCTGCTTTTAACCTACGTGTTTTAGGCATCTGGATATAAAAATTCTGCTGCACAACACACATCAAAGTAGATAAAACCAGTTAGCTGAAATTTAAAATGAGGGTGAGCAAGCCTTTCCATTTCTGGAAGAGACTGAAAAACAAAATAGAGGCCACCTTTGAAAATCCAAATTACAAAAGGTTTTTAAAAAATATTAAGAAATACATGTACCAATGTATTCACATATGTAATACGTGTGTATTCACACACACATATATTTCAGGTGATCTCAAGCATTAATGAATAAACATAGCAAAAAGCTTAAGATAAACCATAAGATAAACCAGTTCTGCTTGGTAGAGGAGCAATTACATTTCCAGTCATGGAACCATGTGCTATGGTTTCACAGAATATTTGCTGAAGAATCAATGGCAGTGTTAGCCTTATATTTACGCTCCACCATCATATGATGACAAAAGATCACATTTTCTCAAATAGCCAGATTTAACGTCTCACGTCCCTATCTTCCCGAGAAATAACTCTGCCCCATTCACCACAAACTGTCCTTGGTCATTCCTCAGCATTTCCCCTCCCAACCCCATGAAGCTTTTTTTCATTTGTTCCCTCCAGACTTTTGACAGTAATAGGAGTAACTATCACTTATCGAGCATTTACTATGCACTAACCAGTGTGTTAGGTGATTTACATTTCTCACTTTATCCTATAACAATAAGATAGGTGCTCTTTTTAGTCATTTCACAAATAGAGAAACTGAGGCTTAAGTTCATAAGCTAATAAATGGCAGAGGCAAAACGACCTGAATTTTAACCCAGTCTGATTCTAAAGTCCATGCTCTTAACCATTACATAATTGGTCATTAACTATAACCTCTGGATTTCTTAAAAGGATTCTAAAATGCTCTCAATAATGGTAAGGTAATGTATTCTGGCCATACAATCTGATTCTGATATAGTTTCACTGAAATTCTTCTGATAAAACACTACGTTTAAAGGGAAAGGTATAATGAAACAAACAATATTTGTATGACTTGTGGCTTTAAGAATTGATCAATTATAATTAGACAGAATCTGGTGGTTCAGACGGCACAAGAACACACTGAACTTGTATTCTGCCCATTTTAGTAATGATTCACCAGGCTTTATATTTGATTCCATCTGAAACTCATCAGCGCTATATCCAAGACATCTCTTTTTTCTTTACCTGCCAATTTCATCCCGTGGTCTCGCTTTGTGCTTTTCCTGTAGACATGTTAATGATTTGGGAAGACAGAGGCTATGATGGCAGTCTTCTGAGTATACCAGCATTACTCCAGATGCTCTTCCAGTCTTCTCTCTACATATCCAGTTTTTTCTTTCCTCCTCTCTCATCCTCCTGTTATTTCTTCTTTCCTTCTTCTTCTCCCATAAATGTCCCATACCATCCACTCTTCTTATGGTCCCAAGGTCATTTTTCTTTTGTTTGTATAGTTAGACACACGGTCATGGTATGAAAGGTCTAGATACCATACTTTGACCCTTTGATCACTTTAGGAGATACAGATACAGATTAGATGTAGTATATAGTGTATCTGTATGATAGATGATAGAAAGAGATGATGGATAGATGATAGATAGATGATAGATTACTCTTCACTGATTCTTCACTGATTTTAAGACATGATTATTTCACATTTCAGCATTCATGAGATCAGGTCTGATATAATTGGTGGTGCCTTTGATTGGATGACTTACAATAAATACAACCACTTCCATGACAGTGGTACGTTTTCTAGTAACTCAAGCACTTTTAAAAAATCTCTCTGTCAAACACAGATACACAAACTTAAGGTCCGTTTTTAAAATTCTCAGACACCTCTCCCTGTTTTCTGTCTTCATGCTCCATACACAAAGATATGAGATCCGAGCTCCACAATTATGGGGGTTCTTTCTCCCATATCCCAAGTCAATAATTTTTAGGAGATATACATCAACCCTCCTTTCCAAATCAAACTCCAAAATGTGGTGTTGATTTTTTCAGGCATTTTCAAATCTGCTCGCCTGTCTCTTCCTCCATCCCCCTCCCGTGCACCGCCCCCCCCCCCCCCCCCCCCCCCCCCCGCCCTCTGGTAAGTGACAAGGTGCTACATACTGTGAGTCTAGGTGCTGGAGTAGCACCAGTGGGCTCCAGCGTTGGCATGTGCGCTAGATGTACATATTTTATTATTACCTTTCCTCCACAGCCAAGACTGTCAGAGGAAACATGGCATTTTTTACAGCTTTCTGCTAAGTGTCAGGCTTTGCACTTCAAATATTTGATAAGTGGAGCATAAGTTGCAGGAGCACATCCGTGCGAAAGGCAGATACACAGTATAACTTTAACTCTCCTATTAACTTTTTCATCTCCCAGAAGTTGTTTCTGTCCATATTTTTACTTCAGCTGGGCTGAGTGGGAGAAAGAACTCAAAGGGAGGTCGAAGCAGATGGCTGTCACAAACTGCATACGGCAATTGAGAATTAGTGTACAAGCACATGCAACCTGGTACAGTACGAAACATTCCAGCATCTGAGCGCCGGAATAAATCAAGCCTGGAGAAGATCGGGATGATCAAAAGATGGGCTCTTCTTTCCCTGTTGCAGATATATATTTAGGCCTTCTGAATTCATTAGGATATGTTCTCTGTTTTCAGTAGGCAAGTTAACACCTAAATTGAGCAGATTCATGTAGATTCTGGTATCTCGCCTTTTTCTCTCCTCCACAGTGTGCTTTCTGAAAAGACATATTTCTGAAGAGATAGGCATCTTTTTCATATCAGGAGGATTGGAGATGATGGCATCAATGTGCCTGGACAAATTTAATCATCATAATAATTACTAAGCAGATATAACACGTTACATTCACTCCCCAATTTAACAACAAGTATGCACCAGGCACAGACAGTTTACGTACACTTCGCACGTACGTGTTTGGACTACTCATGACCCTACTGGTGACCAATCTGTTGAAGGCAGTTCATTCACAAGTATATGCACTTTTAAGTGTTCTTTTTTTTTTTTTCAGTAGGAATGATGATAAAGAGACCAATACCAACAGTAATTAACAGCAAGTGGTGTCAAATTCACAGCCCAGAAGCCCTTACAGTAGTAGTAAGGAGATGCAGCTCTGCCACGTTGCCGTCTATAATTATAAATAACTGTTAATCATCCTCAATTGTACTCTTATGAAGCCAGTTAATGGGGTGAAAGGAGTCTTTCCCCCCACCGCATACTACAAATGAAGAAACAGAGGAGGAGCGTTTAACTGTCAGTCAGCCCCCTTCTCAGAAGAGCAAAGGCCATTTCCGCAGTCAGCTTTCCTCCTTGTGGGTCCATCTGCCCCAGCGGGCATGGCGCTTTGTGGCTGCACCGAAGGCCAGGGCTGCTGAAGAGGGGCCCATGGGCCGCCTCTGCTCCTGCCATGATCAGCACCTCCTCCCTTCCCTAAACTTGCTCCCCATGAGGTTTAAAGAAGCTACAGTTTTTTTCAACAAGGTCCTTGCTGCCATTGCCTTTTTGCTTTGTTTCCCTTCCCATCTGTCCTTCTTTGTGAGAGGCCAAAGAAATGCAAGACACGCAAGAAAGAGAAAAGGGGGAAAGTGATAGATATTGGCTCAAGGATAAATATTGAATTCCATATTGGTAGACCCAAACACGAATCAACTCTGAACTCCAGGGGTCCACCAACATGCACATAAATCATTTATAACGATAATCCAAGACTAGGTCCAAATCTCATTAAAGTATATGAATCCTTAATCTATTTTGGCAAAAAAGCGCCGATACACATTTTTTCCTTTTATCATAAATTACAGTTCTGTGGCACTGTGCAAATATTACCAAGCTGTAAGACAGCTGTGCTCCATTAAAATGTGTAATGGTCGCTGATTCCTTACAGCACATGGTCATCAGGCTGAATCTACAGCCGGTAATTAGGAAGATGAAATGTTTAATTGTGCCTTAATTTTGATAAAATTTATCTGTCACACATCCCGCAGCCGAGCATTATGCTCACAAATCAATGTCATCGGCCGAGTAGGAACTCAAGCACCAGAGTCTTGTCCCTGACAGATTCATTTGAATACGTAACTGTCGTGATGAGCTACCAGGCTAAGGAAGAAAGTGTCAACTTGCCCTGTTGACATGTTCTGGTGAGGTATGTCCTGTGACTTCCTTTAAGGAAAAGTGAGACTCAACAACAATTCCACTCTCACATCTTGACGGCCCTGTCCACCTCCTGTTCTGATCATGTAAAGAAAGACCACCCTTCAGGGTCTACCTTTTTCATCTTAAAATCTATTAGTGCGGGGAAAGAGGGCAGAGGAGAAGGAGGAGAGAGAGAGAAAAGAGGATTTACGCATGCCCTTTGTAGTCCTCTATGTTAATATCCTCATCTAGGGATGGACTGGTCAGGTCAGCAAGAGTCATCACGTTTAACTGGGTACCTAGTCATTGATTCATAGCCTGTTAGAAAGTTAGAGATGAAGCTCCTCTTGTTTTATACACATGGGAGAGGAAGGCCAGTGAGACTGCCCAAGGACCAGAGCACCATCAGAAAGAGTTCAGGGGCTTCCCTGGTGGCGCAGTGGTTGGGAGTCCACCTGCCAATGCAGGGGACACGGGTTTGTGCCCCGGTCTGGGAAGATCCCACATGCCGTGGAGTGGCTGGGCCCGTGAGCCATGGCCGCTGAGCCTGTGCGTCTGGAGCCTGTGCTCCGCAACGGGAGAGGCCACAACAGTGAGAGGCCCGTGTACCGCAAAAAAAAAAAAAAAAAAAGAAAGAGTTCAGATTATCGCTGTGCAATCACAGTTGAGAAAACCTACATTTTACAGGAAGTTTTATAATCCTTACAAGCAATATTTGCAAATTATGATGTTGAATACATTTCTCAAATGGCAAGAAGTATTATTTTAAGCACAGGGAAGTGTAAGTACAAATACCTGCCAATGCTGAAAATTAATTTGTGTCATGTTTTCCCCACAAAATGAATCAGTGTTCATCTTTCTCACTTACAAGAACGATGACTCATTATCCAAGAGAACTTGAAGAGCACACACAGGGGCGCACTTGACATTTTTATTTTACGTAGCCCTAGAAACAAAAATCAGTGAGGGAGGCCATGGCAAAGACTGTGGGAAGGCGGTGGAAGGCAGGTGTGAAGAAAGGGCAGCAACTTGAGATCAAGATGGACCATCAGAGAGGGCACAAAACAGCCCAGAGCGCTAGAAAATGGTGAGTGTCCATATGGAGGGTCTGTTTCCCCAGGCCAGCAACTTAGATCCTCAATGTGGTCTTAAAATATTCTTAATAAGCCAAAATTTTGCTGCTAAAGGACACCAATTAAGTTTTCTAAGGTGAGGCAATTAATGAACCAGCTGAAGACTCAGAGCATGCCAGCTTACTTTAAAGTAAAATAAGTCTCAAGATCAGGAATAATTTTAGGAGAGTCTTCAGGGAGAGCCAAATGGCATTAAGCTATAGCCTGCTAACAAGAACACTCATTAAAACACTTTTCTAAACTTAGCCGTGGAAATAAGTCCAAGCTAAAGATATATTCCCCATTCCCTTTGGTACTATTTTCATGGGCAGATATATTCAGGGATTGGATAAAAGAGTGGTATTCTAGTAAGATAGTTGTATTTCATCCTACTAGAACTCCACATAAGCTAAACAGAGGGAGGAATAACTAGGAGGGTACAAATAGCATGGAGAATAATACTAAATGACTGGCATTTTGCATCTTTTACAACAAACTGCTTTCACATCCATTGTCTTATTTGGGGCTTAGAGAGGTTAAATTTGTCCCGTGAATATCCAAGAAAGATGAAAACCAGTGTGTTGGGTGCCGGGGATTGGCTCACTCACCAGCCACTCTAGCGGGTCTCTCTCTGATGCTGAAAACACCATTTCCCAGACTCCTTTGTGGAAGCAAGGGTTCTGCGCAGGATTTAGGCACTGCCATTCGGATGCATGTGTGTGAGATCTGAATTGCACGGAGAGAGAGGCAGGGTGCAGGGCATCCATTTTGGGGGCACCAGACTGTGACAGAAGCAGCAGGATTTGGGAGCCAGCAGTCGTGGTGGCAACTTCCTGATCTGTTAAGCAGTTTTCTAATTCAGCAGCTTCCTGTTCAAGGCAGAGGCGGAGTCCTGATCCTGCAGCATGGCAGGGGCAGCAGCTGCCTCATAGGGGCTGCTTTACAACGTTTTGGGGAACTTCCTCCCTTTCCGCCTCTGTTGGCTAGGGTGAATTCTGTAGGCTGCAACGCAGAACCTCCACCCACGTACCCAAGTTGTGTGATCCCAACCTGGTGTTCTTTTCACGGCTTCTCACCACGAGGTGGAGAATAAGGCAAATTCCATATCTGGTTCAGAACTTGGGAAGACCTAATGATTTCTGAAAACTTTGTCTAAATGACTTTATTATGGCGTAGTAGAGATGGCAATAGACTAACCAGGCAGGAGGACTGGATTCCAGTTCCACGTGCGACTCCATGTTTTGGGGCGAACCAATTTCCTATCAGCATAGTGTCCTCATCTTAAAAATAACACACACACAGTAAAATCAACGATCTCTATAGTCACTCACAGTCCCAGTATCTGGAGACTCTACAAGGATTATTTTAAAGTATATTTATTGGTTTAGCTACCAAAGCATTAAACAGTAAGTGATTTCACTGGAAGGAAAATTTTATTTAGCTATGTGTGATAACAGATGTAACTGTTATCAGATGTAACTGTTAACAGATGTAACCCTTATGTAAAAATAGTTCCTTGGTCAGAGTTCTTAGGTGGAGTCTGTACGACAGGTTGATACTGTTTGCAGAGAGATAACGACACATATTTGTTCCATCTTGGCTACCCCATTTGGACAGAACCACAAATTCATGCATGATGTGGTCCATGTGATCCCACCCCCAAAACATGCAAAATAGTTTACGGATTTACGTTTCTATCATATCAGCATTGACAAATGAGAAACGTTCCCCATTTTCTTACTACACTTCACACTCTATGGAATGTGCAGGTGTCAAAAGTTGCAATGTTAGAAAAGTTAGTGAAATTAGGAAACTCATCAGTAAATGAAATTTCATTCCGTCAGCATACAGTTACCGAATGAGCCTTTACTTATTCTCTCATTTAGTGAACACCCACTCTGTGCCAGGTAGAATATTAGGTGTTATAGTCTGAAGGGCACAGCCTCTACTCTTATGGTGCACACGATCTAGAAGAAAAGGTAGACCAATGAATATAGGTATTTGCGATTCAGGATGATGAGTGACGGGAAGGTGACAGGGCCAGGTGAGCTGAGCTCGTGTGGGAGGGGTTTACGGAGGCTTCCCGAGACAGGGATTCATTCCCCAGGTATGTTCTGAAGGCTCAGAAAGTGCTATCGGTGAAGGAGACAGATGACAGAGCTTTTCAGAGGTGCAGAGCCAGCCTAGGAAAGTGAAGAACATTCTAGAAGGTGTGGCATTTTCAGAACAATGCTGTAGTCCAAGTAGGAATGTAAAATTGAGTAAACGTATGTTTTCTGCTTTTAACATTTTCATCTTTCACGAAGAAAAAAGCTAACAGGAGGGGAGAAGCATCAGATGAAAGAAAGAAATAATGTCAATTTCCGTTGCTGTTTTCTGAGGTGTGAAGAGTACGCTGACTGAACTAACCCACTCTCCAACCCTCTGACCTTCCACAGCCTTCTACAGTCCCACCACTAAGAACAGATTCAGGATATGCTGGAGATGACACCTTGATAAAAATTTACATTTCCTGTGAAAATGTAATTTAGCGTGTTGTCACTGAAATTACTTTGTTCTTTAAACACAAAGTAGTGAATAGCATCAATAAAAATAAATGTTTTAGTACATATTTAAAAACTTTTTTTATTGGAAGAGCATCATAGGTTCAGTACAGAAAATAAATTAATAGAGAAGGGTGAGGTAGGCTGGATCATGGACCCTCACAGCCCCTCCAAAATATCTAGGTCCTAATTCCTGGAAGCTGTGATTGTTACCTTATATAGCAAAAGGCACTTAGCAGATGTGATTAAAGATCTTGAGACGCGGAGCTTATCCTGAATTATAGGAGTGGGCAGTAAATGTAATTTAAGTTTTCTTATAAGAGAAGGTAAAGGAAGATCTGACTACAGAAGAAGGCGATGCAGTAACAGAAGCAAGAGCCTGCACTACTGACCTTGAAAATGAAGGAAGGAGGGCGGGCAGCCTCCAGAAGCTGGAAGAGGCAGGGATGGATTCTCTCCTGGAGACACCAGAAGGAACCAGCCCTATGGCACCTTGACTTCAGCCCAGTGAAACTGATTTCCAACTTCCGACCTCCAGAACTATAAGAGGATAAATTCATGTGGCTATCTGTTACGGTGTCAATAGCATACTAATACAAAGAGCAAGTAAGTAATTTTATAAAATTTCCAAACCTGAGAACTACTATGAATATACTCTAGGAAAATTGCTATTCATAGCCTAGAATTCTTAAAGTATATGCCATGATTCAATTTTAACCGTGCTCCACAATTTTTTCTTACAAAAATTAACAAAAGGTTGAAGTTCGTGGAAAAGCTTAACAAATCAGTGCACACAGTTTAAAAAGGAAGACAGAGCCCTAAGGATGGGAAAATTAGGGTTGAATACTACAATTTGTTCAACAGTCTTGTCTCATTCACTAAATCTGTTGAGAAATTACTTTAAAAGCTAGCAATAAGGTATTGTTTAAATATTTATAATTATTTGCCTTGTAAGGATATTCCTTTTAGAGTGATTCATTCAATAAACATTTATGGAGTGAGTCTTTGGAGATAAAGCAGTGATCCAAACAGTGTTTAGCTTCTTTAAGGAGTTCACATCCTTGAAAACTAGACCAAAATATCAATAAATTTCAACATCATGAATGCTATGCAGAGCTATATACTGTGAGAAGAGAAACCTAGAAAAATGGCATGTTTATTTTACACTCAGATTTTCAAATATTTAACTTCATGACATGCTGTCAGAATCTACACTCTCAATTAACGGGCTTTATTCATTCAACAAGGCCTATTCCTCCTCGTGTTCATGAAAATGACTTAGCAAGTGAAATATCTCAATAAGGGAAGGACAGTATTAGAAACTCTCCAGCCCTGCTCCTTCTCTCCTCCTCAATCTTGAACCTTCCTAGGTAACACCATATCAGTCAGAAGGTAGAGTGTTCCGAGGGTGCTGATGCCATGGTTGGGATGTTTGGGGTTAGAAGGAATAAAGAGGTTGAAGGGTAATGATTTCTTCACTGCAGTATGAAACTTTAAGCTCAGTTCTCCTCTTAGAAAGCAAATAGCACTGAGTCAAGTTGTTCAGTTAGTCAAAGTGACATTTAAGTAGTGTCTGAAGATAGTCCTCGGGGCACTGTGCTATTTATCATCCAGGATTCATGTTTTCAGCCAATCAGTGGGTGCCAGGAGCTAGCAGAGCCAGGTGGCTGTAGCATCAGACTATGGACCCAGCTCGAAGAAGGGTAGGACTGACCACAGTGATACCTCCAGCTGAGTCCTCACCTCTGTCAAAGGCAGGACCAGAGGATGCCCTCAGCCTCTACATTTCTCTAGCTCAATATTTAAGTTTATTTTTCTTTTTCAAGGTTTATGTTTGAGGTTTGAAAGAAAACTTTCATAGGATTAACTTCTGCTCCAAGGAAGAAATGATGTCAAAATTAAAGACTAATAATTCTCACTGTCATATAACACTAGAAACAAAATTAAATTGCCATTATAACTAAGAGCTCTGAAGAGTCAAGTACAAAAATATTCTGATAGAGGTTTTTAAAGAGTCCCAGGTCAAGAGGGCCCTGTGAGATCTGAGAATCGGTGCTGTAGATACACTGCAAAATAAGATGCCATTCCAGTTTAAGCTAGAATCTAGTTATTAATAAAATTAAATTCATACTTCATCTTAGATCCACAGAACGTGCTTTCATGTCTCTGTACATAACTTTCTTCATGATTCGCATGGACCTAAGCGCAAAGCATTGAGGGCCCCCAGCGGCAATGCAGGGTGGAGAAAGGAACGTGAGTTCTACTGGGTTGTATTTTCATTGTTGAGAGAACTGAGAGAGTAGTAAATGGAAGGAAAATGGATAGGCACTCAGAAGACAGTCCATGAAGTGGCAATACTCTGACACAGTAACGGCAGTAACTGGTATCTCGGTGTCTAAACCTCTGCCTTGTTGGTTCTCAAATGCAATTTTGTTACGATACCTAAAGTCAAACGGCTTCCTAGGACTGATGTATATTCTTCTATATATGTGAGAACACCAATTTATCAATGTACAAGAAACATTCTGCTGCTGCCTGTAGTATTTGCCTTCTCTAGACTACCTTTTTTTTTTTTAAGACATTTGAGAGTCTAATTTCATAACCAGAAGGTTCTTTCTATAACTAGAATTGGAGAAAAAGAAATGTCATAGTCAACAGGGGTAATTTCATCAAGACGGGGTAAACCCTGATAAACTACCTCAAGCCCTCAATGGAATGACCAGATATTTTTGTCTTTCCCCTTTTGTTAATGCTGGATAAACAATGACAAATTCTTGGGTGGTGGATTCTCCTATCCTAGATACCTTGTAGATGACTACTTTCTCTTTCTCTCTCAATGCACAATTTAATTGAACTTGTTTCATCTTACAAATAATTGTACTGATATCTCTCTAGGACCAGTCATCCTTGTGAACCCACTGACATATAGAATCTATGTGTATTTCTGCTTTAAATAGCTTTGGGGTTCATTATTACTAGTCACGCTCTAGGGTCACCTTATCTTCAAATTATCAGGAAGACTTATTTCTGACTACATGGAGAACAAAGGCAAGGAGACTAAACTTGGCTGTGGAGATCAAATGGTGTCTCAGCGTGATATTCAAGCTAGTCCAATCTGGGAGTTATATCACGGAAGGAAAAATTCTAGCCAGTGGAGATACTAGAAGACAAGCAGGTAGCAACATGTTCCAGATCCAGTGCCCCCAGTCAACGGCTGAAGGTGTACAGCAGAGTGAAAAATAATGGCAAGAAGAAAGCAGGTCAGACATGACATTCAACAAAACAAGCTGAGATGCAGGGTAAACTTCCAAACTCAACAGGAGGAACTGAGAGCTCATGAGAGAGCCAAGGTAGAGATTCAACCCGTCTTCTTCATAAGCCAACACTACGGAAAATAAGAATTTGATTAGGTAGGCATATGTGTGCCCAAGGACACCAGCTACTGACTCTACGAAGGCAAAGTAACATGTTGGTTAAGACATGGGCTTTGGAGTTGCAGAGACACAGGCTAATCCTGCCTCTACCACCGACCACGTAGATGATAATAGGCAGTCTCGGTTTTTTCATCTGGAAAATAGAAAGTATGTACCTAAAGAGTAAAACACCTGGCAGCACACCTAGCACTGTAGAAGCTCCATGAATGATGGCTATTATTGTTCCAGCTTCTTCTAGTTGAGAAGCTGCTAACAGATTGCCTGGTGAGGATCTGTGAGTGGTTGGTTCTGAGCCAGCAGGATGAAGACATACATGCCTGATGCTGAGAGGGCCTGAGGAAGGCAAGGACTGACCGATCGATGCCTCCACATGTGAAAACAAATCATGGTGAAGTGTGATGGAGAGGAAAGAGCAGGGATTGGAGTACAACCACCAGGGTTCAAATCATGTCCCTTGTTCTTTGATTTACTAGGTATATAAACAAAATACTTCATCTTTCCAAGCATTAACAATTTTTCACTTGTAAAATAGAGAAAATACTTATCTCACAGGGTTGATAGAAGAAATAGATGAGACAATGGCTTTTTCAAGTGCTTAAAATATAGTAGATATTTAAATGTATTTTCCTTTCCTCTTCCTTTCCAACTTGTCATTCATATATGAAAAAAAAGGAGGGGTATTCTCAGATTTGTCAATGGTTGGAAAATATACCACCTTGTCTGCAAAAATTATTCTCCACATCGTTCACATCATTGAGACATGACTGGAGGAAGTCATAATTGAGGAAGCTGTGATTTAGCAGAACAGGCTATAAACACTAAAGTAGGAACCAAACAAACACTCACCACTAGTGGAATGAGAAGTATTACAAATACTATCAGAAAAATGTTGATATCAGAACAGCAGAAGGAGAATATAAAGTTTCTAAAATAAGAAGATTAATCAAATGTATGGAGTTTTTTAAGTTAAAGATTGATGAAAATTGGGAGGTGAAGGACATTCCAGGAGAAGAGGACAAGGGAAAAGTACCAAATGCCTTGCCACCCAAAAAAGGAATAAGAGACCAGTTTGTTAGTATATAATTAGTTAATTGAGGAACACTTCCCAACTTTTTGAGATATGATCGAAATAAAATAAACTGCCGCTATACAGGTTGGGTAATCTGACCACTTCTGACATACATATACACCCATGAAACCAGACTCCAGTCAGAACTACACAAATTTCCATCCCCAAAAGTTTTCTTGTGTCTCTTTGTAATTCATTGCAATCTCCACCCCTTCTCAAGCAATCATTTACCTTCTTTCTGTCACTATAGTTTGCTTTTTCTAGAATTTTATGTAAATGGAATCACACAGTGTATTCTCTTTTTCTACCTTTACTAGAATGAGGTATCACCTCACAGCAGTTAGAATGGGCATCATCAGAAAATCTACAAACAACAAATGCTGGAGAGGGTGTGGAGAAAAGGGAACGCTCTTGCACTGTTGGTGGGAATGTAAATTGATACAGCCACTATGGAGAACAGTATGAAGGTTCCTTAAAAAACTAAAAATAGAATTACCATATGACCCAGCAATCCCACTACTGGGCATATACCCAGAGAAAACCATAATTCAAAAAGACACATGCACCCCAACGTTCAGTGCAGCACTATTTACAATAGCCAGGTCATGGAAACAACCCAAATGCCCATCGACAGACGAATGGATAAAGAAGAGGTGGTACATATATACAATGGAATATTACTCAGCCATAAAAAGGAATGAAATTGGGTCATTTGTAGAGATGTGGATGCATCTAGAGACTGTCATACAGAGTGAAGTAAGTCAGAAAGAGAAAAACAAATATCATATATTAACGCATATATGTGGAACCTAGAAAATGGTATAGATGAACTAGTTTGCAGGGCAGAAATAGAGACACAGATGTAGAGAACAAACGTATGGACACCAAGGGGGGAAAGCCGCAGTGGGTGGTGGTGGTGGTGGGATGAACTAGGCGATTGGGATTGACATGTATACACTGATGTGTATAAAATGGATGACTAATAAGAACCTGCTATATAAAAAAATAAATAAAATTAAATTAAAAAAAATAAAAGTAAATAAAAAGTGGTAGAGTTGGGATTTGAACCTAGGCAGCCTGTCTCTAGAATCTACGCTCTTAACTAGAGCTCAGAAACTTTTTCTGTAAAGAATCAGAAAAATAAATATTTTAGGTTTCGTGGGTCATATGGTCTCTCTTGCAATTACTCAACCATGCAGTTGTAGGATAAAAGCAGCTGTAAACAATACGTAATCAGATGGGTGTGGCTCTTTTCCAATAAGACTTTATTAAACAAAAACGGGCTGTGGGACTGAGCCCACAGGCTGTAGTTTGCCAAACGCTGCTTTTAATGGCTGTACCACCTTGTATTAATGGAAGAAGCAAAGAAGAAGAAACCATAGACTTAACTATATTCCAAGGAAGTTACAGAAGTGAGGATTGGAATAGTCATTGAAATCCCAGAGAGAAATCTCAGTTCAGTCAATAGGACAGGTTAGAAGGCAGAATTAAGAAGTGGAGTTAAAATAATTGATTTGCGAGAAGATATTGTGATGAATAATTATTTTAGTTGCACTTCATTCCTTCACATTCATACACAGTACATGGGAAAACAGAGTGCTGGACTCTAAATAAACAGAACAAAGCCAATATTACCAGATTCTTGTAATATTGTTTGTTATGTGATATAAAGTGTGAAAATGATATTCAATGTAGCATATACTCTACAGCTGTGCCTGTGGACTACATACGCATATGGGAAACAAATGAAAAATACAAAAGTGAATCTGATCTGCCCCTTGATAGGGTGTGTGCCTCTCCATTTGAGAGTCATTACTCAACAGCTGCCACTGATGGGAGAGCTTCACATCCTTCAGGTGTGCTTTATTGGGGAAAAAATGTTATAGAAATACACATCAAGAGCTGCTGCTTCTTTAGCGTATGGTTGGAATTTCCATGGTATTTCTCCCTTTGGCTGTCCTGAGCACACAGTTTCACGTCTTTCTTTCAGCAGTACAAATAAGGACAGTCAAATTTTCACCCCAATAAGTGCAATCAGATCCTGGAGCTGTAATTAGATTTACTAATGAGGACCCCATAAGTCTGTGTTCTTGAATTTTTTAAACTGTCCACATTTCAAATACAAATCCTTTTGCTTCAGTTCAATTGACCATGTATTTGCATCACTATTATATGACAGGTTCAGTGATTAGATTCTGGGAGAAAGGAAAAGATGAAGAAACAATGCCTATCCACAAAGACTTTATGATGTAACAGGGTGAGGGAGAATTAGGAAAATAACTGTCAGACAGGATTGAACCATATTTAAAAGAGGAAGAGATCAATCTGGAAAGGCTTTGGGAAAGGTGGAGACATTTACCATGAGCCTTGCCCAGCAGACAGGATGTGGTCAAAGATGTGGAACAGTAGGATTTCTAAGAGAGACAGCCCTGATCAAAGACACAAACATACAGAGTCAGCAAGGCTTGAATCAGCTTGGATATTTAAAGTGATTTTTCTTTTTATTGACCAAATTTCAATGAATGAGATTATTTTATATCAAAATCCCAAAGCAGCCAGTTGAAGGTTTAATTTAGTCCCTTTGAAATAAACTTTACATTGAACTCCAAACTGAAAACACTTCTCAACTCCATCCTGAATGGAATCATACAAATTCCACTTGTGCTATATTCTAGAGACAAATGAAGAAATAGTGAGATTAAATTTCCCAAATTCTGATCCTTATTCCTTCATTCCAATGACACCCACAACTTCAAACCATGCATTTCCTGAGTGCATTGGATTATGGTACCACGGACCTAACAAAGCTTGCTTAGAAAGTAGAGTGAACACCTTTTAGAATCTGGAAAGCACAAAGAGGGTCTTGGAGCTGGGGTCACTGAGGATATGGGATGATGAGAAATATCCAGACTTGAGCAGAAAACCTGTTGTCACATTTCCCACACTGCAAGTGCTAATAGAGACTTGGTAATGATGGCAGAAGTCTTTTCTGGAAACACTTATGACATTGGTAATGACCCATGCTGGGGAGATGAATCCAGTCTGTAGCCATGCTCAAGTAAAAGAAATTCTTATTACCTCATTTGTCTACTTATAAGTATGCCTTTAGAGGGTCCTTTAAATATTATTGATGTGGTAAGTGATAAGAGAAGACTCTTATTGCTTGAAAACACTGAGTAAGTTACCTTCATTATAGCACCTCCACGGGAGGCTTCTCAGTTTGCATGAAAGGTAGAGTCAAGGTCCAGAAAAGTTTGCTTTCATTAAGAAGAAGAAAAACCATGTCCTTGATAATTTTTTTAAAATTCAGCATTAGTAAATGATTTTAGCTGCCTTCTATTGTGTGGTTGTGATGTCAGCTCCAAAAGCTAATTTAATGCAATCATGTCTATTCTATCCTTTTTTTTTTAAATTTGAGGGATGATCTACCTTGACTTAGAATTCATTCGTTATTTATCACATATTTACTAAATTCTAATATACGTCATGCAGCGTGCTGGACATCGAGGACTCACCTGGAAACAGTTCAGACAAGAGCCCTGCTCCCATGTTGTTTTCATCCCAGCACTGCCAGTATGACTACAGTATCCCTCCTCCTAAATTGTAAACTCCAGCGTCTATTCATCTTTTGTATTCTATTTGGTGCGAGCACACGGCCTTGAATGTACATACTTACCAATTATTTGCTATGTAGAATTTCAACTTTCCACCTCATATTATAGTTGACTGTGTCCTCGTCTTCTTCCTATCCTAGTGACTGAGGAAATATAGTGTGGCAGAGATGTACTCTTCTGCTGGGACACACAGCTAGACTACATTTCCCAGCCTCCTTTGCAGTTAAGACCACATGACTCACTTTCAGCCAATAGTATGAGAGAAGTAACTCACTCAAAGTGTGCCTCTTCCAAGCCTGGTCATAAAATCCTCTCATGAGAGAGCCTCCCTGCTGTTGGATGTGACATCCACAAAGTCATCAAAAGTCAGCAGAAACCTTGTCAAATGTCATAAAATTACTGTGTGAAGTAGAGCTCCCCTACTCATCTAGATCTGTCTTGGACTCTTTATAGAAATGAAAAATAAACTTCTATTCCACATATGCCATTAGCGATCTTTGGTCTATTTATTGTAACAGAAAGTCTATCCAAATTAATCAATGTCTTTGCACCTTGTACAGAGGAAACTTTAGGATGCTAAGTGACAGAACTGAATGTTGGAAAAAGAAGTCTCCCTTCTGGGTCATAAACCACCACTATCTGCAGTCAGTAGATGACTGCTTTTGTTAGAAAACACCAAACATTGCGAAATCAAAGATTTCATTCTCATTTAGATGTTTATAGTCAAATAAGTGATAGCAAAAGTGAATGGTCATTTATAGAAGTATTATTTTTTTCTGCATTCAGGAATCCAAAGCTGGGGAAAAACTGAATACAGTTACCTTTTCCAAACTGCCACAGGCTCACTGTTGAGGCTGAAGTTTGTCTAGACCTAACCAGGTAGCCGTCAAAATTTATCAAAAGAACTATTTTATTCCTGTTTTTACCTATAGCTCTTCTCTTCACCTTCTATCAATTTGCCTCAAAAGACTGGGAAGATGCTTTTCAAAGTCCCTTTCACTCTGTCTCCAAAATACACTTAAATACATTTTGATAGAAGTAAAAATAAAGCTGCCATTATCACACACACAGACACACACATTATAGCCCTATGCTAGCTCACCAATAAATTACACATTACTCTCTAAATAGCGAGATATATTCATTTCAGAAAAGGCTGCATATTTTGTCTATCACTCTGTGATTTCATAGTAAGTAGATATGGTTTAGCTAGAATACTTGGACCAGAAAATAAATGACTCCTGTTCATCCTGTGGGTGCCAACTACGTTCAAGCATGAGGGGTTGCTGGCCCGCGGTGCCAACATACAGCACCTTCGCAGGGAGGCCAAGGCCCTCATGCTCCAGCAATAGCAGACGGCGCTCCGATGAGGCAGGCTGCTTCTGGCAGGTGGCAGCGCAGGAGGTAGTAAGTGAAAGCAGCTCAGCATAAATAGTCCCAGTGAAATACAAGAATAATATTCTGGCGTCCCCAACTCCTTTTCTCTCATTCATGACTCACAATAAACACATATTCTGATGGGCACATGGCTAAACTACCCCAAAGAAACGAAGAGTCATCTCCAACCTCTAATGGAAACTCTTCACTGATCCGGAAACCTTTCCCCCTCAAGTTAAGCAAAGTTTGAAGAGATACGGTTCTCTCCTCAGTGACCTTGGAAATCTGTCCCAGGTTGTTGGCCATTCTGGTCATTTCTTCTTGACCAGCTGCTGTCTTCATATCAAGGGGGATTTGGAGCATTCCACGGGTCAGGAGAAGGTAACGTGTTCTAGGCCATTTCTAATCCATGGAAAGCCCCAGGTGTATAAGGCTGAACCAGCCAACAAGAGAGAGAGAGGAAGCCATAGAAGCAGAGACACAGATGGCATTTGACCCAGGAAAAAAATAAACAACAAGATTCTAACACATCCATAGACAATTAACAAATTGAAAATGTAATATCTCTAAGAATTAAGAAATTTTTATAGGGTTGAAAAATGTAATTGCAGGCTTTTACTTTTGGGAGATGGAGATGAAAATTTACAGAGGCTCTTTTCACATTTAAAATACATCTTGTTGAAATTTGGTGTTGGGTAAAAGAGAATTCACTATACTATGCTCTCTAATTTTATATAGGTTTGAAAATCTCATGAAAATTATAAAAATTTTAAAAAATGAAACATAACGAAATAAATAGCACTAAGATTAACAAGGATTTCTCATTCATTTACCGTGTTTATAACTCAATTTCTATTGTTTCATTTTTCAGAAATATCTCTATTTCTACAAACAGAATTACTGAGAGGTTATATAGTCCAGCAACAGTGAAATTCCTTTGTAAAGGAGAGGAAAACAAATTTAAAAAGAAAACTTAGAAGGAAGAAATTTAAAGTTACCAGGGGTGACTAATCACAGGCTACAGGAATTGCTGGGGGTGAGTTGTTTCATTTAAAGCTCCAAAATATGTCAAGATTTTGCAGTCTGCATCTATGGGACAGACTCTACGATACAGAATGGGCACCGAAACCAATTGCATGGAATGGAAAACTCTGCCGTCTAAAGTTAATCTATTCGCTGCAAAATTTAGCAGGTCTAGTCAAGTAAATAGGCTCCAAAGTGAAAAGTAGCACAATCAGAGGTTTTAAACCTGTTCTAGTTTAACAGGTCAGAATTTCAAGTTTGATTAAATTTTTCACTCCCCTGTTGCCTGATTTCTCTTCAGCCTAGACTAATTACTTTCAGGACCTCGCTAATTGGGATGACTAGCAAAGACAATTTGTCATGTGGCTCATTTTTCTTAATGTTTTCAATAGTTAGTGTTCAATGTTTATAAAGTTATAGTGAATTAGACTAGTAGTCACAAAAGCCAACATAGAGTCCCCACAATTTAGCATTTCAAGGTCATCACTGACCCTCCGATCTTCAATAAGCTATTTGAGATTATGTTACTAAATTCTGTTTGTAATTATAACTTGGCTATAGAAAAGTTTTTCTCCGTGGGGATTCCAGGTAAACTGCTCTTTCTTGGCATTCTTTTTGCCCAGGAAATGAGGAAAGCTGAAGTAATTCTTCCTTTAAATTGAGATACTCCTTGAGGTGGCAAAGTCTTAACAATGTGGGCACAGCAATCAGCGGGAAAAGAATGACCAAGAAGCGACGTTAGCCTGAAAATTTGGGAAAATGTATTTCTACACAAGCCTACAACTGAAATCAGATCCCAAATGTCCCAGGTGATGCCCGCTACATGCCCCTCAAGTACGGGGGATGGCGCCACACCATCCGTCACTCCAAACTAAACATCACAATGTTCCAGGGCGCCAGAACTTGACACCCAAAGCCTAAAGCCTAAAACTATTGAGATATTTATGCCGCTGGGTAATAATCCTCCTGGAAAAGCAGGTAATTGATAAGTGAATGAACTACTCAGGCAATTAATGAAATACTCACACATCAAACACTGATTTAATAAGACCATATGAATTCTGAGGCTTCACTATATGCCTGGTAATTTACACCCAGAATCCCATTTAATCCTAACAAATACTGCTGTAACGCAGATGTTCTTATCCCCATTTTACAAGCGAGGACCCGGGACACAGAGGTATTAACTAACTTGTCCAAAGTCGTAAGTGGCAGAACCAGGATTCAAACTTAGTTGTAGTAAAGGCTGTTGGTGCCTTGTTGATATCCTCTTAATCCTATCATTGACTTCCAACTTCCAACCCACAACTGCATTTCTTTTCCTGATGATTTCTCTTCCCTCTGTTCCCTGCTTTACCAGCTCTTGACACAGGCCAGAATTGCCTGGGAAATAACTCCTCTCTGGATCAGCTTTCGACCAATAACGAACGGGAATTGGTATACAAATACGCCAGCTCTCTCACTCTTGCGGGGAATAACACTGGCTCCCAGGTTTCCCTAGTGGAATCAAACTTGTTTCCCATAGTGATAACTTACTTGATAGCATACCCTTCATTGGATACCTTTACTATCCAAAACTGTGCCCCACCCCAACCAGGGTTTCCTGGGATCCCCTTGCAAACAAACTACTTGTCTCAGAGTCTACTTCAGAACTAACCTAAACTAAGACACAAGGTCTGTCTGATTCTAAATCCTTATGATGCTTTCACTTTTCTACACTGGGAATATGGCAATTCAGGAGAGAGACAAATGTCCAGTATCTGACATATTGTTAATAATGAAGAAAACTGGGCGTTTAATATATATATATATAAGCCTTTCTCATTGGATAGTAGGCTGCTTAATGCATCAACTTGATCCGTTACACACTTGCACCCCTCCAGTCTGACACATCACCATTGGATCCAAAGTATGTGTCACTTTTTATTTTATACGCTTGGGTGGGGAAAAAAAATCAGCATCCCCTTTCCTCCTTGATCACTTCTAGGCCTTTTGCTGCTCATACTACATACTTTATCGGAGAGGTCATTATGCCCACAGGTTAGGAGACCATCCTTTCATTCCAGGATGTGACTACTTAGGCTCCCCTGTTAGCCCTCTAGATTAGGAACTCAATAAATATGTTACAACTGAATATGAAATAGAAGATGGGATTAATCAAAGAGAGATAATCGGGGAGCAAAAAGTATTAGAGCCATAGTAGCCTCACAGAGCAGAGAACCCTTTGCCCAAAGATGAGTCTAATTTAGGCCATAGTTTTAGATGAAACTTTGTGAATTTAATTGTGAATCTACTTCGTGCTCTTTGTCGTTTAGCCTTGAAGACTTGGAGGCACGCATTACACAGGATCTGGCTCTTGGAGCCTGTATTCCATTGGCAGAGGCAGATTACAAACCAACATTGATGAGAAGTACGTCATGACAAGTACAGGAATAGTGAGTGTTCAAAGAGCTGTGTGACTGGTAGAGGGTGGAATGCATTCTGTGTGGGACTTCAGGGGTAGCAGAAAAGTCTGGAAGGCTTTACAGAAGATGACAGTTGAGTTGGATTTTGAAAGACTGAAAAGGAATTTATTAACAGAAAAGATGGAGTAGTGGGGACAGTTTTGAGGAGAGAGGTTTAACACAACATTTTGGCTCTGGACAAGGAAAAAATGATTTCCTCTTAAAAGTCAAAATGCTTAGAAACCTAAAGTTAGAAAATATTAAAGTTATACAGTCCCACCTTGGAACGTTGGAGAAAAAAATAACAATAGCTAACAATTCCATAGTGTTTACTCTGCCAGATTCTGGTCTATGTTTTTTACATTTAAGAGCTCATTAAATCTTCTCACACCAACCTTATGTAACAAATATTACTATTATGCCATTACAGATGGGAAATTAAGGTACAGAGAGGTTAAGAAAATTGCTCAAAGTCACACAGCTATTAAGTAAAGCCAAATAATCTGGCAGTAGAGTCTTCGCTCTTAATTAGTACACTATAATGCCCTTAGCAGTAAAGGTGAATTAGGACTAACAGTTAGAAATAACTATAGAAACTTGAAATAGATAATAACCGAAGTGAGTAGCGTTTTTGTGTAAAATTTGTCTCTTACGTATGATTTACACTCTTATATGGCCTCCCAGTACAGTCTCTTGAAGGCAGTATAGTACATGGTTAATAGATTCCTGGCATCAGCCAGATGGGAACTTGGGTCCCTGGCAGCTCTGCTACATACTACCTCAGGGACCTGGGTCCCTTTTCCTAAGCTCCGGAGACACGCACTTCTCCATCTGCCAAATAAGGATAAGAGTAGTCCTCATCTCAGAAGGATGCTTTGAGGATTAAATGTGCTAATGTATATGCTGAACTTAGCACAGCATCTTACACAGAGCAAGTGAATAACAAATGTCAGCTCTTTATAATAGTTGCAGAATTTAATAACTTTATTGTTTATTTTACAAAGCTGATGAAAGGGGCTGTGTAAGAGTTAACCTAGAACAGGAAGAGAATGCCAGAGAAGTAAGAGTATTGCGGCTGGAGGTGCAAAACCCCCTCTTCTCCTGGAACCCCCTCTTCTCCCAGCTGCAGCACCAAATAAATCTTCCAACTGGTACCATGGTATTTTGTCATTTGCAGTGGTGAGTCAGCAAGGCACGGGCCCCACATTTTCTAATAATCAAGGGATCTGGTGTCTATAAATTCCAACGATTGGGACTAGAGAGCAAAACTGCCTTAACGGGCAGCACAGCAAGTGGCCAGTCTTCCCTTTCAAAGGGCTGAGGGTCAGGGCCATTACTGACACAGATTTATTTTTTCCTCTTTCTAAACAAAGTAATTTTTAATATCGTAGTGACAGACTAACATGACTATTGTATAATAAAGAATTTGTTCCTGGGAGGTATCCTCTAAGCTTTTGGACTTTCCCCAGTGATAAGGGTGTCTTTGTTATTCATAACGGGCCCAGGTAGTTTATGTTAATGAGGTGACTCAGGATGAGGGCTGGCCACATCAGAAAGACTGATCATGTGATTGGAGTGTGTGGCTTTGAGCCACATGAGGTCAGCCCAGCCTCCAGGAGGGGAGGACAGATGGAGATTGAGTTCAAACATGTGGCCAATGAATCAGTCATTTATGTCATCATAGTGAGACCTCAAATAAAAACTCTGGACACTGAAGCTCAGGTGAGTTTCCTGGTTGGTGATACATGTTGATGTTCTGGGAAGGAGATGCAGCCTGAGGTCATGGAAGCTTCATATTTGGGATGCTGCCAGACTTCTTCTTTTGACTAGTCTGCATTTATAACCTTTATAATAAGACGGTACTCCTAGGGTGGAGCCCATGTGAATGGAATTAGTGCCTATATATAAGAGACTCCAGAGAGCTCCTTTGTCCCTTCTAACATGTGAGGACACAGCAAGAGGATGGCCATCTATGAAACAGGACATGGGTTCTCACCAGACACCAAATCTGCTGGCACCTTGATCTCAGACTTACCAACTTCCAGAACTGTGAGAAATAAATTTCTGCTGTTTAAAGCAAAAAAAAAAAAAAAAAAAAAACAACCCACAAAGCTGTAATCCTGAATTCTTGAGTTCTGCGAGTCATTCTAGTGAATTAACAAACCTGAAGGGGTGATGGAAACACCCAAATCTCTAACCAGTTGGTCTGGAATGTGAGTGGCCTGGGAACCCCTGAATTTACAGCTGGTGTTTGAAGTGAGGGGACTTCTGTCCTAACTCTGGGTAGTTGGCATCAGAAGTGCATTGCAATGATCAAGTTGAGAAATAAGCAGGACATGATTATAAGTAAGACATTTTACCCCATCAGGAAAGAAAAAGAAAATGACGTGCCACCTTAAAGGCATCTAAAATCAAAGAACCGTGTGGCTGTGGGAAGCACATTTATAAAGATCTGTTTCCTTTAACCTGGAGTTGCTTGCTTACCTTTATTCACATTCATACTGCTGCGGCCTCTCCCATTGTGGAGCGCAGGCTCCGGACGCGCAGGCTCAGTGGCCACGGCTCACGGGCCCAGCCGCTCCGCGGCATGTGGGATCCTCCCGGACCGGGGCACGAACCCGCGTCTCCTGCATCGGCAGGCGGACTCTCAACCACTGCGCTGCCAGGGAAGCCAACACTCCCGGTTTTTAATTAATGAAACCATCAAATAAATGTGACTTCGTCTAGACAAAAATGCCAATGCCACAAGACTTACTTGTCTACCTTTTCTCAGCTCAATGCCTAACTTGTTTAAAATTGTACAGGAGGATGCCAGATGTTTAAGACACCCATTGGTTATCATAAATGCTTTTATCCAATCACTGATCCATGAGACACATAAATACTGACAACCTACTATGTGTCCAGCACAGGGCGAGAGAGAGTGAAAAGAACAGGACACTTGGCCTCAGAAGCTTCCTGAAGTTGTGTTTGCTAGCTCTGTGACCTTCAGCAAAACATTTGCCCTTTCCGTAAGATAAGGAGATTGGACTAGATCACATTATTGGGATTATAAAAGTCCTGTCCAACGGTAAACACTATTGATTCCCTGAGTCTGCCTGCATTTCCTAGGAGACTGAAGCCCGAGCCCCTGTTCCTCACTGTGTGTTTGCCGACTCTCTTGTGAGTCTTCCCTCATCTCCTTCTCAAACCCCCCTCCTCGTTCCATAAATCTGCATACGAAAGGACCAGACAGCTGTAGCTCTCAACAGCTTTGGTTTTCATCACTGCCTGTGTCATCCTGCTTGCTGAAGCGGCTTTTTAAAGGGGCTGAGCCTCCTTTAAACAATTCTAAATATTTTTGAAGTTATAAACCAGAACATAACAAGCTTACCAGTAGAGAAAACAGTAGAGTTTTTCTGCAGGTGGTTAAACTAACTAGAGGACTTCTCTGTGGGAGCTATTCTGTGATGTAGGCTGATCACAGAGGGGACCAGAGCAGTAGTGGAGGAACTAGGATAATGTCAGGCAGTAAGAGAAGCTGGAGAGGATGGTAGCATCATGAAAGGAAGCATGAAAAAGGGAAAGAAGCCGCCTTAAGAGAGGACATCCCGCAGGCAACCCACTCTGCTATGTGCACTATTTATATCCATTTAAAGTTCCCCACACAAGCAAAAAGGAGTCATAGCAGTTGTAAGGAATAGTACTGGAACTGAAAGGACATTACTGCTGGAACAGCAAAGACTTCTGGTCTTGCGACACATAAGTCAAAGGTAGAGAAACAGACATTCACACACTCACATCCTGCCACTCCCTGCTATAATTCTTTTCCCGCTAGCCTGACTCCGCATCCCATTTTAAGCTAATCACTGATTTAGACATAATGAATTGTTCTGTGGCAGCTCAGGTAAGCAAACAGCACCAGACTTTTTGTCTTTTAATACCAAGAGAATAAAAACAGCAAAATATAGCAGTACGGTAACTTGAGATTTATATTGCAAAGCCTAAAAACTCATGGTCCAAGAATGAGCAATGTCTTTGACATGACCTTGAGAGGCCACTGCCCAAGACTCATCCATGCCACTTGTACCCCTCTGCCCCCTCCAACTGCTCTGAATAAATAGCATTTTTCTTTGCGATGGTAACATCAAAACACCTCCAAACACTGGCACTTTAAATTTCTGACCCCAATATATTGTGATGTCTGACTCCTTGTTGATATCTGACTTTCACTTTTTTAGTCCTTTGTGCTTCATCTTGTAATTCTCCTTGACCTATTTCCTAAAAGAGCAGGGCCATGGCTGAAGAAATGGTACCCTTGGATAAGAAAAGAAAAAGACGTAGAACTTCAGTAAGAGTATAGCACTTAGCCTTATACATGAGTATAACACTTAAGACTGATCAAATTCAGACCCTGTTCACAGGAAAATAAAAAATGTAGTCAGTCACTTCTATGCTTCCCTTGTGTAGTAACAGATACTCAAGAACTTAGATACATGAAGGTTACAGGCTGCATGTTTGCTGTCATCATTTCCTTGATAAACATTCTATGGAATAGGACCTATGGGACCGCAGAAAAAGTATAGTCTTTGGAATCTAGCGGGCTGGATTTTAGTCCCAGCTCATCTACTTAAAAGTTGTATAGCCTTAGGCAAATGAATTGACCTACAGGACCCTCAGCTTTCCTTATCTGTTAACAAAGGAGGAGAAGGAAGAAAAAAAAGGAGGAGGAAAAAACAAGACAAGGAAGGAAGGGAGGGAGAAAAGTAGATAGGAACTCATAGGGAAGCAGTTATATAATATGTTTGAAAGCAGTATATACAATGCAAAATTTATATAAATAAATATGATTTATAAAAATGGTACTTTAAATACTGTTAAAGGCCTCTGCTTATTGAACAAATATCCAAGAAACAAGCCATGTTTTCTTGCTCGAATACTTAGGAAAAGCATCGCCTTGAGATGAACTGCAGAATCTGCACCCCAGGACAACTGCTGTTTGCTCTTGTTGAGTGGCAGTGTAGGTCTGGCTTTCTAGGACATTCAGCTCAAACCCACCCCCTCCAAAGAATGTGTCTTTTCTCGTTAGCACTTTTCACAGATTACAGACTTCTTGGTTTGACTTTCCACTGGCAGTGTTTTTCCCTGCAGCCTGAAGTCCTGCCCAGGTTAGAAAACTAGGCATCAGACCATACACTCAGGACAGTCCTGTTGACAACGACCCCTGGACTGAAACAGTCCGTGGAGGGTGGGAGGATGACTGTCTCACTGCACATTGGAGCTGTTAGTTCTGGTTTGGTGTTCGGTAAAGAGAATACGAATCAGGACATGGAGTCTTGCAATAAACAGGAACTAACGGAGGCAATTAGGAAAGGACACCTGGTGGTGAGAAATCGCAACATCTAGGTTGGCCATAGCCAGCCATTGCTCCCAATTGTTATTCACAACAATGGAGAGCCTCTGGACTGTGAATGCCAGCAATGACGGACGGCCATAAAATTCGCAAATGAGTTTTCACATTGTCTAATAAAATTCTACGACTCTGTCAATCTGTGTTGACACAGACCTACACAGGACTGGATGATAAAATGTTGTAATGGGAAGCTAATTGTTTCCTTGGGTTTACATGTTTGTCTTTTATTTCTATGGTTCTAGATACAAATTCTGGCTCTCTTAAGAGTGACCGTGAAGATGGTAGTCAATTCTGAGTCCCTAGCAGTCAAATATCCTATTGCCCAAAACATCTCAAGCCAAACAGGATGGGCAGCAAAATGAAAGCCCCAACATTCAGATCTGAATTTAGGGCTATGTGGTATCAGGGCTGCCTCACATATGGCCCGAAACTGTATATTTTAAGTAAACAAAATAAATAAAAGGTGGATACAGTCATGTAAGTTCTAGATTAGGGATTGCTTTATATCTGTTCTAAAGATGCCATCTTGAAAAAGGATAAGAAAGAGTATTTTATGGTCTAAAATTAGCCTTGGAAGATATCATCATAAAAGTGTAATTCAATTCACATGTAACTTGGAAGGTATAAGCTGGAAAAGGGAAATAGAGGGTAAGAATTCACAAAACAAGACAGTTTTTACTTTATGTTTATTTGATTTTACATGCTCAGCATGAAACATAGCTGAACAAACAAATAATTGTGGAGGGAAGGGTGGGGGAAGGAGATCTGGTTAGATATAAACACACAAACTCTGGGTAAAATTTTGTTTACTTTGCTACTCTGCTCCCATTGGCTAGAACAGGCAAGCATATAATAAATATTTAATAAGTATTTCTTGAATAAACAAAAACTCAGCATATCAAAATTTGTCTTGTTGGTTAGACAAGATGTTTACCTAAGTTTTTTTTTTTTTTTGGCAGTACGCGGGCCTCTCACTGTTGTGGCCTCTCCCGTTGCGGAGCACAGGCTCCAGACGCGCAGGCTCACTGGCCGTGGCTCACGGGCCAAGCCGCTCCCCAGCAGTGGGATCCTCCCAGGCCGGGGCACGAACCCGTATCCCCTACATCAGCAGGCAGACTCTCAACCACTGCGCCGCCAGGGAAGCCCCTAAGTTGTTATTTTTAATGCAGCTTCAGAAGATATAGAATTGACAATTCTCCAAAATGTCTGTCCATTGAAAGTCTCAGAAGCACGGACACGAAGATATGGTACAACTACCTGGTCATTTTCTATATTAAAGGTGAAAGAGAACATTATCTATTAGAATGATCACCTATTAGTGCTGCTTGTAGATATGTATATATTATACTTCACTTGGAAAAGTCCTTTACTGATCTTTGCTCCATTTCTCTAAGATAGTGATTAAGCATTAATTATGCTTGCTCCTTGCCTGTCTTTTAAAGAGTTATGGAATTAAAGCTAGTAGCCTCTTTCGGATTGTTGGAAATAGATTAAGATAATTATTTTCAAAATAAAAATTGAAAAATCGAAAGAAAAATCACACTCTAGAACATGATGGCATCTGAGAATCAGATTTCACAGGGACTTGAATCTCATTAGCATCAGTTTTCAAAGCATTTCAGCCAATGGAACCATAGTTCACAAACAAATACAAATCAAGCGCGGAAGCCCAAATTACTTCCAATCTTATATGCTCCGTCTGTGCCAAAACATATTCAAAGTCAAAGTATGAATCTGTGGGATAGTTAAGTCTTTCTTGCCTACACAGACCCCAGGTTCTTGAGTAAAGTACATATGTTGTAGGACAGAAGAATATTTTATATAGAATCTTCACAAAGATTTTTTTAAACACTTGACAATTAAGATAACAAAAAACATATGACAAATTATCTAAAGTAAAAATAAATGTGATAATACTATATCAAGGCATGAATGTGTACAATATATATAATGTATAATTTGCATTGTGGTTGGAATTTATAAAAGTAAAAATTTGAGAAATTTACACACAGACTCTCATTAAGGGAGGTTTAGTGATGACAGGTTCTTGGAAAGAAAGAACTGGCAGAGGTTCTCAACGCAGCTCCCTTTCAGATGATAAAAGACGATGCGTTGCCCCCTGAATCAAAGAGGAAAAGTAACTCTCTTGACTTCAATCAGAGCAGCTAGACAAATCCCTCAGCACTCCTGAGGACCTCTCTTCGTGGGTTCCTTTCTAATTTCAGATAAGCACTAAATTATGCAGAAAGGGAGAAATATACATTCAATAAGTTGGCCTGGAAGACAATTGCTATATGACTGCTTACAGAAGACAGATCAGGAACGTGAAACGAGTTCTACCCGGTCATGGTGGGGCTGACCCAGACCCAAACTGCCCAGGGTGTAAATCCAACAGGACTTGCCTGGGCTCTGCTGTTGGGCGGCTCTGCCTTTGAATGCAATACTCAGTCAAAGATGAGGTTACTCTTTGTTATATCCAAAGAGATTCCAGAATGAAGATGTATATTCACAGCAGCTAGAAGAGCACGTCCTTGAGGCGAGCGTCCGTCCTCATCCTGCCCAGCTATCAAGGCACGACGTGCGTATTTCTTCTCTGTACCTGCTAGGTGACCAGTATTTTCCATGAAGGCTCTAAAACGTCCTGTCATCACACATAAGAATAAAGTTCATAGTGTTTGTCTTCTTTGACATCTTGAAAAGCTCTTATGCCCCAAGCTTATCTGTCTACAATACAGCTCTGATCATGTCACTCTCTTAAATGAAAACCACTAGAGTATGTGGCATTCTTCTAGGACCCATACACCTTAATTCATCGGGCTTGTGCACAGGCCGTACCTCCTGCCTGTAACACCCTTCTCAACCTCGTGACAGCTCACGTGGCCTCTCTTCCTGCAGTTTTCATCAACACACATTTCCTGTCCCGCCAGGCTCAGCAATGCCTCCTCACCCTGAGTGCCCACGGAACTTCACCTCTATCTCTATTTTATTCGAATTCTATTTGAATCAATAATTTACTTATGTGTTTAAGTAACAGCTCTGTTCACTAATTTGGGCAAATTACTTCTCTTGGTCTTGGTTTTCTGCTCTTTAAAATTAGGAGGTGGAATGGTTAGTTACAGTTATATTTTCATGCACTATTCTCCACCCTGTTTTAGACTTTGAGAACAGACTGGTGAACAGGACTAGAGTTTTGCTCCCTTTTCCTTACATCCCCACTAGAAAGGAGAGAAAGAATAAACAGACAATAAATCTATGAACAAAAACCAATTTCAGATACTATTGGGAAATGCCATGATGAAAATAAAATAAGTGATACTGTAGATAGTGATGAGGGAGGGAGGATACTTCAGCCCAGGTAGAAGGGCAAGACCTCTCCAAGGAAGGGAAACATCAGTTGAGAACAGAACTGGACACAGAGGCAAACTTTGTATCCACGTTCCAAGGGGAAGAAACATCAAAAACACTACAGCGGGAATGCTCTGGGTGTGTTCAAAGAGGATGAAGGAGACAGCAGTGACTGAGACCGAGTGACAAGGTGGGGGAGGGGAAGGATGAGGTCAGAGACACGAGCAGGCAGCACGTTACACAGGGCTTTGCAGGAGTTTGAATTTTATTCTGCTGCAACACAAAAACATCACAGCATTTTAGGCAGTTGACATAATCTGCTGTATACTTTAGAAAGTTCAACCTGGTTGCCACATGGAGGAGGGATTTTGTTAAAGGGGGGCAGAAGCTGAAAAGCCAATTAGGAAGATACTTCTATAGTACAGGTGAGCGATGCAATGGTTTGGGCAGTGTTGTGGCAGTGAAATGAAGTAAGTCAGGTATGTCTTGGAGGTACAGCCAAAATGAATCACCAGCACATTAGATGTAGAGAGTGAAGAAAAGAAATTCATCAAGAATGATTGCTAAGCATTGAACCTGAGTCACTGGACGAACACTGAGGTGGGAGAGGCTTGGGCAAGGGTGTGGATTTGACTGCAGAGGTTTCAGCCTTAAGACTGAGCCATCATTGGACATCTGAATGGAGATGCGAAGGGGGCAGTGGATTCGATAAGTCTAGAGCTCATGGGAGAGTCTGGGAATCACCTCTTGAGTCTGTCTCCTCTTGTGAACCATCAGAATGTTGATAGAAAAAGCCATGGAGTTAAATGGCTTTGAGAAAAAGAGTGAATGCAGAGAAAATAAAAGAGCTGAAGAGAAATACTAACACTTGCCAACATGCAGATCTAGAAGAGAGCATGAGCAAAAGATGCAAAGGAAGTGGAGAGAGAATTCGGTAGAAAAGAAGAGAAGAGGCATGTGTTGTGTCCTAGTTCTGGATATAAGAATGCGTTCCAAGAAGAGAGGGCCAACATCTGCTGTTGTACGAATAAGAGAGTATCGAACCTTGTCTTTGGCGAGAGGGGAGGTCATTGTTTTGTTGTGGTGGTGGTGGTGGGAAGTGTAATTTCTGGCAGTGCTGAGTGCCTAGTTGATATTCATGGCCATGAAGTTAAGGTGATTTCAGCTATCCTGATGGTGTCATTTCCTCCATCAACTTTCAGCTCCCTTGGCCCAGGCCGGGAGGGATGGACAGTTGAGTTTAATCAGGCAGAAACTCAGAATGGGTTATTTTAAGATTCTTCTGATCTCTAAAGGCTCATGAAGTAAAACAAAAGATTTATTTTATTTTAATCTAAAATTTCAAACTACTTTTTAAACGAACTTTTCAGAATTCTCCAAAGTAAGATTATTTACGGTTGCACGCAAAAACTTGACAATGAAACAACGGGGAGAGGGATCTTTAGCAATCTTGCATGTTATTTAAATCATAACTATTGGACTAGGAATATGTATTAATCCAAAACAAATGTCATGGTTTATCCTTCCCATATGTTTCACTTATTTTTTTTCATCCCTTCCTTTTCCAGTTTTGATGTTGGGAAGTTGAAAAGAATGGACTGTGGTAAGCTGGATACCCTGCTAGGTGTAGCCAAGAGATATCCAAAGTCAAAGTCAGAGTTGCCATAAAATTTTTTTAATAAGACAAAAGCAAGGAATTTATATATTAATATAAATTATTTATCTCAGTGAATAATTCAAAGATTAACTATCCCCCCAAACTCTGACATCTTATAAAGGCAGCATTTGTCTTTTTTTGTTTCCTTTTAGGAAAATCTAAAATTAAAACCTACTTTAAATTCTAAAAATAAGTGGTTTAACTCCTGAAAATTTATTCAATCACATTTTAAACTCCAACATACATATTTCTCAACTTGTAAACATATTTGCATTCTTTTAAATTTAAACAGAAATAGATTTGTTAAAATCCGGTTCTCTGAAATATTCAAGAGAGTATCATCTGGCCTGATTTTTATAAATTATATGTAATGTTTTTAATAAAATACTATCGAATTCATGCTACTTAGGAGCAAGAATTAATGATTTAACTCTATTTCTTATGGAACCTGAATTTTTCCACCGTATCTACTCAGTGGACACAAATAAGTCGTTGTCATTCTCAGTATGAAGCGATGTTTACCTCTCGCTAAATTCATTTTGTCATGATAAAGAAAACCAACCTGAATTCCAAACATTACAAGTGACAAAACATTTTATAGAGCATGCATTTTGCATGTAGACGGCACCTGAAATGCTCAGCTTTCATCTAAACGCAAACGCCAAAGTGAAGTCAAAAGTTATTTACTGTTGCTTCTTCCTTGACATTTCTTAACAGGACATAACAAGCTGGTAAAAAAAAAGGGAAACCTGGACAGACAGGTCTCCTGATCTGTGCATTCGTGAGCCCCACTAGCATTCCTCACACAGTGGCTGTACCAGCGGCACCTCAATGAGAATATCAATGCCTTGCATTTCTATGCTACCTTCAAGTTTACAAAGTGCTTTTCATAGTGGGTTGGTTTCTTTTTAATGAGAGGGAAAGTTTTATGGAGGATTTTATTCCCTTAGAAGGCAGAAGACTTTTGGCAAGATTTTGAATCTTTCCTCTGTGGCCAATTAGTGACAATTCCACTTTTGCAAGACAGCCGTCTCCCTGTCCAATTTGACAAGGCAAAGCAGGAAGACTGGCACTGAATTCGATGCCAACAGTAGTTCAAAATCTCACCACCATCAAAATAGGAATTCAGATGCAAAATTCCAAGACTTGCTTAGTCTGCCCTGGCCGCCAGAGATGCTGAACTATAACCAGAGTCGGCTTCTAAAAGAAGCGGGTTGGGAGCAGTGCAACTGGTATAAAGTTTCTACAAAGGGAGGCAAAACTGCAGAACTGTGCAATCAGGTGCCTGCCAATATGTTTGTTTCAGCCTTGTTTATATCGGGAAAAAAATTAGAAGCGAGGCTATTAATGAATAGGCAGTTGGTTAACTAAACTATGGCACAGTTGTTAACTGGAATACTATGTCACCAATAATGAAAATACAATGGAATGCCAGCTGGGAATGGATGGGGTAGACCAGATAGTGTAGGACCTAGAAGGCTACAATAACGCAGAATTTGGGCTTTTTCTCTGCGTGAATTAGCAAGTCGTTGGAGATTTTCGAGCATGGGAGAGACAGGATTGGACTTGCATCTTCAAAGCCTCGCTCTGATGTGGTGTTGAAGAGAGACTATGGCAGGGTACATTGGGGGAGGGCCGATGATGGCTCAGAGCAGGTGCTAGCAGCATGGGGGTGGGAAAAAGTGCTCCAAGTCTATGAATAATGAAGGTCAAGAAAGCAGGATACATTGGATATTGGGTGTGAGAAAAAGTGAAGAGTCAAAGAGGTTTTTATTAAGCAGGTGTGTGTGCACACGAGGAGCCCCAAGCACAAGAGACGCGTCCCCCCAGATAACAGGGTGGCCGCTGACTAAGTGCTTTACAGATCTTTATTCTCATCTTTGTACTTTTGTTTGGGCTTATGCAAGGAACATGTGTTACTTCAATAATTTAAAAGCTATTTAAAAAAATAAACGAATGCCAACGGGAATGAGAAACACTGCCCCGGTATATACTTTTTTGGTCAGCCGCCTCTTGTCGCCCGACAATCAAAGCCTCGCAGAACAGCAAGTGACAACTCTAGAATATGAAGCAACAGCTGACCCCCAACCTGCCCAGTTTCAGGATTCCTACCGAGTTGCATCTCTTTAGCTGGGTCTTTTCTAACTGAAGGAAAGAGTTGACTAGGGCCTCCCACACAATAAACCTGGAGATTAACACCAAGGAGTCCGCACACCTGCCAACCAAACCACAGAAGTAAACCTCCATCTGTGTAGTGAGATGAGTCATCGTTATTCTCATTAACCCTCGTGGTTAGCATATTTGAGTCTACCTCCTCAAAATTTGTATTTTCTGTTTGTATTTGCATAGGCCTTATGGCATACGTAACCCTTTTTTTTTTTTTTTTGGTAAGCCACTCGAAAACTTTTTTAAACATGTGGGGTAAAATAAATACATAAACACTTGGATTTTTTTCTCAAGCCCCACCCCCATTCCAGGTAGATCGCTTTATTTATGTCTTATTCAAAATCATACGTCATGCTAGCCACTCCCCGAACTGAGAGCCAGGCAGCTGAGAAAAATATTCATGTAAAGGTCTGTGTGCAGCGCCTGAGCTATCTGGAGAAGAGGTGCAGACAAATCTGCTACAAATGCATTGGGCCTGGGGACCCACGTGTGACCTGGGACACATACTTTCTCAGCAGACACACAGCACAGTGGGCATGGGTGTCCCTCTGCACGTGTATCTCTTCATTCAGCAGTGGAGATTAATAAAACCTGGCTGTGACCCCCAAATTGTGACACCGTGCATGGCAGGATGAACAACATGGTTTTCCTCGCAGTGGTAGGTCCTCAAGCATTAATAGAAAGACTTCCGATGTCTTGTATAAAACCAGATCCCTCCTATTCCTCCGACGCAGCTGCACCGCTCCCTCTTTATTCTCCAACACGTGCGTGCCTGGAACCCAACGTATAGGTGGTGATTCCAAGCCGGGCCTCTCCCCGGCTACTTATGATAGGGACTTTTGCGTTTGTAGCTCCTCTTGTGGCAACTATTCCCACACTTGGAAGCTAGGCAGGCAGTCTGTGCATGTACTAAGCATGTGGCTTTCTGCATATGTCTGCACATCATTTTTCAGGAAACTCTATTTCACACTACACCAGCTTGATGAGTAGCTTTGTTCACACCCACTGAGAAATAACTCCATGTGAGAATAATACCTTTACAACTTTGAAGTGTCCTCAGACAGACTTATCTCCAGGCCATCATCCTGCTGTGAACTCTCATCTTGACTTTTCACACTTATGGGCAACAGTCATGCAACATACTGTCAACCAACACGCAGGTTGGAAGAAACGTGAATGAAGGCAAAATTAAATGGGAGCCTCAACATCTTTCTAGTTTGGTGCAATTTTTAATAACTAAAAAAAATCCACCACACATGCAAGTATATCTTTACTTGGTGTCAACTTAAAATTTCTGTTCTGTGTCTTTGAAGCACGTTTACATTTCTGATCCTCACCAACATTCCTTTCGTCGAAGATTGGTGTACAAACCAGCATCTGAAATCCCTGTCCTCAAGGCACTTTCTACTTATGTCTTCCTTAAAGTAAGTATTTCTGGCCAAAATCTTAATCTTTAAGCCACAATTATGGACTTCCCCTGTGGCGCAGTGGTTAAGAATCCACCTGCCAATGCAGGGGACACAGGTTCGAGCCCTGGTCCGGGAAGATCCCACATGCCGCGGAGCAACTAAGCCCGTGCGCCACAACTACTGAGCCTGTGCTCTAGAGCCTGTGAGCCACAACTACTGAGCCTGCGTGCCACAGCTACTGAAGCCTGCGCACCTAGAGCCCGTGCTCCGCAACAAGAGAAGCCACTGCAATAAGAAGCCCACGCACCGCAACGAAGAGTAGCCCCTGCTCACCGCGAGTAGAGAAAGCCTGAGCACAGCAATGAAGACCCAACACAGCCAAAAAATTTAAAAATTAAAAAGTTTTTTTTAAAAAGCCACAATTATTATAACACTGAGGCAACTGAAAGCTTAGTGGGGGCATGGTTTCAACAAACTGAATTTTCTCTTTGAGATTTATTATAATTTCACCAATCCTATTCGTTGAAAATCCAGCAGAATACAGGCAATCAAAAAATACCTGTTATCGGAATAAATAAGATAACCAACTCTTTCATTCCACAAATAATTGTTAAGCCCCTGAGATGTGCCCCACCGTGATCTGCTCCAGATTTAAAGGTGAGTCCAATGTGGGTCTGGACCTAAAAGAAACTCATTCATACTCAGTAGAAGAGCTGACATGTTAATTATACCTTTCCTAATTCAGCAGGAACATGTCTCAGCAAGGGCTGAAACACACACGTCAAACTTGTCGTTAATTTTTAGTTAACTAGAAAGTTCAATTAAGTGGAAACCAGCTCACTCTTAGTGCTTAATTCTTTCAGGTAATACCAACTAGCTCAACATCTGGAACTCGGTTCAACCCAACAGAAGCACTGAGTAACTACCGTAGACTCTGCACCATGCTAGGCACTGGGGATGCGAGGATGAGAAGGTACCAGGATGGGAGGGAGAAGGAAAGGTTAACGGCAACCCACCCGCTGGGACAAAAAAGTGGGCTAGTACAAAAGACCTGTAATTCAGAATAAGAAGAGGAACAACAGAAGAATATGCAAGACTTGGGAACTGACCAGGATGGTTAGCGAAAGGGACAGAGCAAAGGTGAGTGTGTCAAGCAGCCTTCTTTCCATAAGGGATATAAATTCCAGAGGCCTGAGTAGGTCCTAACCCAGGACACCTTCTAGAAGCTGTTCTTACAATTTCCAGCATCAGCTTGTTTCCTTTTGATTTGTTCCTCTCCTAAAAGGTCAGTAGAGGGAAAATCTGATAAATCAAATCTCCAGAGAAGGTTTATTCTGTTTAGTTAAGAGTTATCATAACTAATGGACCTAGAGACTGTCATACAGAGTGAAGTAAGTTAGAAAGAAAAACAATTATCATATATTAACACACATATGTGGAATCTAGAAAAATGGTACAGATGATCTTATTTGCAAAACAGAAATTGAGACACAGATGTAGAGACAAACGTATGGATACCAAGGGAGAAAGGGGCAGGGGTGGGAGGAACTGGGAGACTGGGATTGACATATATACACTATTTTTTTTTTTTTGCATCCAGAATTTTAAAAAAAATTTTTATTGGAGTATAGTTGCTTTACAATGTTGTGTTAGTTTCTACCGTACAGTAAAGTTTATCAGCAATACGTATACATATATCCCCTCTATTTTGGACTTCCTTCCCATTTAGGTCAGCACAGACCATTGAGTAGAGTTCACTGTGCTATACAGTAGGTTCTCATTAGTCATCTATTTTATACATAGTATCAATAGTGTATATTGACACATATACTGTACACTTTGTCCTAGGAAAATGAAACTGCAGTTACCGTCATTTATGAGTTTAAGAAAGCCATGTAAGATAAAGGAAATCAAATTTCCCATTAAAAAGGAAAACAAATTTCATGACAGTAAAAACTTTGAGAGGTTGTATGAAATAGTCATAATCTAGTTTACAGTGTCGAAAATTTTTACAAAAACCTAGCATGTGAACTGTTTTATCTGTGAAAGATGTTCAAGTGAACTCTGAACACCAGGACAGAAAGGGAGCCAGAAACCACGATACCATTTGCCTGTTGCTTCTCCGCTAGCATGGCTCACCACAAGCACAGTCAGCCGGCCAGGAAGTGGCAGGGATCCAAAACATCCTATCAACTGGCTAATAACCTCTCTGACCAAGTTCACCAGTAGTTATGTCCTCTAATTTAAAAAATACAAAATGAAAATAGAAACAGAGAAACTTTCCCATTAGAAATAACAAGAGACATAGAGTATTTCCGAAGCAAATGATTCTATGAAACAGATTCTCCTCTGGCACTTGGGTCTCTTGACTCCAAAGGCATGAAGAAAAGAATTATGAGATAATTCCTCTTAAAATTATCAATGCTTCCTATTGATTTCTCTGTGGTAGGGGTAAATCATCAATTTTTCTCAAAGGAGACAAAGATTTCCAGCAAAAAGTTCTTGAGAACTCAGAGAAGACATGCAGAAGTGAAGCTGCTTTTGATTTCTGAACTGTTGATCTACAACTGATGGCTGTGATGAAGCCTGTCCAACAGAGCAGGAAGTAAGCATGGCCACCTCACTTTGATCTAACACATACTTTCTTGGATTGATACAGCTGATAGGTTTTCTGGTCTTTCTGTCTCTTCGGGTCCCTGAATGCAGGCTAATCATCTGCATCTCCAGCACCAGGCAGATTCCAGGTTCCAAAGGAATAAAAGGGATTTAGAGCTGGAAAGGCATCAGGATGCTCATCCAAACCCTTCTTCTACAAGCAAGGAAAATCTCTCTAAATACTAACACGGTGAACATCTAGTGGTGGCTGAATGCCCTGCGGTCCCAGAGGATGTGCGCAGAAAGCAGGGGTCCAGTCTGAGCGGCTCAGTGCTCTATGCCACACACCACCCCCAGAAAGAGGAGTTTCTCAGTAAATATGTTAGCTTAACAATTCTGCATCCTTTTACAAAATTGTTTAAAACAAAGTTTGTGATCAATCTTTGTTTAAAGCTAAATATTAGAAAAGAGGCACCAATGGTTTAGAAAACAAGACATTTCTTCTCTCTCACCAACCTGCCATTCACCTTTCCTTTTATTCCTATTGATTTGAAAACCTGCTCCTGGACTTCCCTGGTGGGGCAGTGCTTAAGAATCCGCCTGCCAATGCAGGGGACACGGGTTTGAGCCCCGGTCTGGGAAGACCCCACATGCCGTGGAGCAACTAAGCCCGTGCACCACTACTGAGCCTGCGTTCTAGAGCCCGTGAGCCACAACTACTGAGCCCATGTGCCACAACTACCGAAGCCCGCGCACCTAGAGCCCGTGCTCTGCGACAAGAGAAGCTACCGCAATGAGAAGCCCGCACACTGCAACAAAGAGTAGCCCCCGCTCGCCGCAACTAGAGAAAGTCTGCGCACAGCAACGAAGACCCAATGCAGCCAAAAATAAATAAATAAATAAATTTAGTTAAAAAAAAAAAACCCTGCTCCTATGTTATAGGGGTATAAATTAATGGATTTACTATGCTGAACACTGCCCCTGGTAAATGATTCTTATATTTGCAGGGTTTGCCTCCTTAACCATTCCCATGAATGATTTCAGTGATTCTCAGATTTTCCACAACAATTAATTAATTTGCTCATAAATTCTAACTAACACTTAGCAGCTCCTACAGTATAACACTACCAGAGTTCAGAACGGTGCCTCCTGAGTTTTGGAGTCATCCAGTTCATTTCTCAGTACTGAGCTGACGAAATAAATTGACACTGTCAAATGATGCTTTCAAATGATAGAGGCAGAACTTTGCAATCACTGCCTTTGGCATTGGTTGAGTTCCCCTCCCCCATTCCTTAGAGATGACAATTACTATAAGACTACAGATCCAAATGATAAACATAGGCCATTGGGGAAGGTGCAAACCTCAAGTAGGGACCACCCAACGTCCTGAAGACCATTCATATATATTGTATTTTTACTTCAAAGAGAAGCACGATTTGTTCCCCTGTCTGCGTTTTGCAGCCTTAAAGGCTGTTTCTGGGTATTGGATCCGAATGATGTATACAGGGAGTGATATCCAGCTGCCAGCAGGGATGGCATCTGTCTCGTAGTGGCACATGAGCCTTCCAGGTCTTTACTGAACTACTGCCTTGATGTTTATCTGAAACGGGCTATGTAGATATGGGTGGGAGCACATGTACTATTCTTTGAATGATTACATTGCAAAACTACTTGGAAATTAAAACAGCTGTCTAAAATGTGTATTAAGTCAACAACAACAGATAATCTGAGGGAGTTTTGCAAAGAGAACTCTCTCATGATCTTGAGAAATATCTTTGCTGGAAAAGTAGATTCCACTCTCCAAATTCAATGAGCAACTTCTGGAATATACAGAAGGATGTGACTATTCCAAAGAAATATTACTGATCAAAAGGATCAAACTCTTGTGTTCCATAGAGTAAGAATTGCTTTATGCCTTCTGGACTTAACAAAGACCACAGATGTATGTATCCATATGGGTGGCTCGTAAGTGTACCTGCTTCAGTATCTGTGAGATCACATACCAACATTAACAGATACCAATTTAAAAACACAACAGCTCTGTATCTGACTTTTCTCCTTGTGACAACTCATGACTTCCATGTGCCATAACCCGTTAGCAATTCCTTCTTCAGTTCATCTTACATTTCTCATCTCTATTGGAAGCACAGTGATAATTTCATGTTCAGAAGAGCTAGAAGGCCTAACCACTATGCAAAATTTCACAACCATCTTTCACAAGACAGGAAAGTGACACATATGGAGCACCCCAAAGCACCATCTCTCTTGGCGAACACAACGTGTCTGTGATTTGAGAGCTCAAGTAACCAATAAACAAACCAACAATTCCAAAGAAAAGAAAGATAAAAAAATTGAACTTATCATCTCTAACCACATTTCTTCTAGGAGGGAACAAAAGATCGATATAAGTTGTCATCTTCCTTGATAAAACCCTGCCTTAGAAAAGTTAATTACAAAATCCCACTGAGTCTGACATGTAGTAGGGTAATGAAAACACTCTGCTTCTAGAGAATTACAGTATAGTACACAGTGCTCACAAACAGAATGAATAATTGAAATCCAGAGCTTTTATGCTTCAATGAAAAAAAAACAATATTTCATGGCACATAAACTTATTCAGCTTATTTGCATTAAGGTTGAATGATCAAATCACTGTCCACAGGAAAATCGTGACGGTACCCTGATTTAAGTGTGATGAGCATTCATAAATATTCTTAGGAAGCAAGATGTACCTACATTTAATCAGCACTTATTAAAATTTTATTCCCTATAGTTATTCAACAGGATCTGTGGTATAAAAACATAATTACAAAAATCAGATTTGAGCTCATTTGACAACAGAAGGGTTTTATGGTGACCTATCTCCAAATGTTCCTATTTGTAATTAAATGCAGCGATCAGCAGTAAGGATTTTGAAGCTGTTTTAGTAGTTCCGCTATTCTGCTTAACATGTGGCACCCGTAATAATTAAAATGATACTAACACATGCACAATTTTATGGCCCTTATGGTGCAACCCATTATGCCAAATAAGGGCCTCTGTTTTCACAGCATACTGCACATGGTCTCATTACACCCACTTTTCTTTTCCTGTCTTCACACTAACAACTGTTAAAGTGAATCAACACACGAAACGTACTATAACAGCTTAGTGTTTATGATATGTGTGCTGTTAGTCAGTGAACAGGAAAATCTAAACATTTACTGTTTATGTAAAGAATAGCGTTAGTGTTAGCGAATTGCTCGGGTCTGCTTACTTTATTATCTAGATCACAAACGTAATGATGGGTTTCAATGGCATCTATATTTTCACTTTGTTTTGTTTTTCAATGCAGATGTCTATAAAAACCAGAGGAATTTAGCAGTTACATATCTTAGAGTATTTTCTCCTCAACTGCTTAAATAATTTAAGGAATCGCTTAAAGAAAAGATAGATAAATCAGTGTCATTCCCTTTTTTAAAAAAAATGAAAGAAAGAAGGAAAAAGAAGAAGAGTGAGACATTTAGAGTTATTGGGAGGTAATTTCCTCCGCAACATTCCGAGGCTGGATCTGGTTTACTTAAGATGTTAAAAAGCTATAAACCATTTTTATATGGTACCATAGTAAAATTTACAAGCAGCAGGGAATTTGAGATCAGCGCCACTTTTATCATGAATAATTTTGTAATTAAGGAGCTCCTCAAAGACCTCCTACACTCATTTTACAGTCATCAGTTCCGAATAGCACTCAGTCTTTTTGTTCTGGGACATAGTCCAAAGTAGGTCCCATCGGTAGAACACCAACGGATGGGCAAGATCTCATGTCTGCATTTTCCATTGCCATTTTTCTGAACATTAGTCGAAACTGCAGATGAAGAATAACAACCTTTCTTTATTTTTTTTCTTTGTAAGTCAAACCCAATTCTGTCCATTTAGGAATTTTGCCGGATTGGCGCTACCCGGGAGTCGACTGAGTAGGCCTTGAATGTTAACGGCTTAATAGCTCAATTGATTGCAAAGATACAAAAGAAAAATGCTCACAGATTGCAGCCTTCACATGGTTTGGCTCCGAGATCTCATCAACAGTGTGACGTCGACCGGTAGAGAACCATGTGGATGCTGTATGAGGACCATGCGCTCGTTACAGAACTGTGAAAATTTGTGGGACTGCAAAATGAAAATTACCAGCCAGGAAAAAAAAAAAACAGCAAGATGAGTCGTGGTAGAGGGAAAGCAGCTTGAGACAGACCTAACACATTCTTCTATACAAGCTTCTTAGTAGAAAGACTAGGAACACTGAATATTATGTAAATATCACCGCAGGTCCAACAAATCTGTCAGAACCCCAGCCACCCCAGGCTCAGACTGTCACACTCAGCACACGGAAAAGATTTCATCCCTGTTAGGAGGCATTCTCCAACTCTACCTACAAAAACAAAAAGACAAAAACCCACCCTGTTCAACAATTGAAGAAGGCATAAAGCTTTCTATCTGAACTTGAAGAAAGTTGCATCTGCAATCCATATTCTTTGATTAAAATAAGCATCTGTGATCAGCATTAGTATTTACTACCCCATGATCAAAAACAAATAACCCGCTTTGTTTGTTTCTTACTGCAAATGAATTAAATTAGCAGCCTTTAGGAGGACTTGCTGTTTATATCCTTGTTTCAGCAGTGGTAGTATTTGAAGTTTCCTGCGGTAAGTTCATTACTCGTATTTTGTCCAGAATTAGTGAAGCGTGCTGAAAATTGCTAATGACAGATGTTTCTCCACTCTGTCACACTTCTTGTATCATTTGATTTGGAAAGCAACATACGGTGTTCTGCTCTATCAGTATGTCACAGACTGTCTGTAAACAGCTGGTCATAACTCAGTTCAGTGAAAACCATTACTTTCCAATGAAGGGCTGGACACCCTCCAAATTGCATTTTGGCATGGCCTCGGCTGCATAATGCACAAAGTTCCTCTGTTCTGAGGTTACCTAAGGAAGAGTTCTCACTTTCCTTACTTGTGTTTATGTTGCAGAAAAGAAGAGTGTTTTCTCAGCGACAGATAGAAGATCAAGAGGATATGAAAAACTATCTTTTAATGATTGTATCAAGCACTCAAAAAAAATCTGGGAATGTTGCATTGCAAAAGACAACACAAAACCCACCCAAAATGGGTATCTTCCCATTTCTAGTTATGTCTCTGGCTGAAGGGAGCATGAATTATTAGGATCAAGATGACACATTTCAAAGTCTCCTATAGAACAGTCATGGCATATGAGCACAGCCATGTGGCCATCCCTTGATCTAGTCACAGTGAGAGGTATTAAAATCATCCCCCTGTCACTTATACAGTGGTGAAATCCAAATAAATTTGTCCTGCCTTTCTTTAAAATCTGAAACTCATCAAGCCAAAATCCAAATATTAAAATCACGTTAGTACAAGGCCATACACACTATTTTTTAACATGACATTTTAAAACATGTTGACAATTACTCTCAATAATGAACAATGCCAGGTTATTTGAACCATACATCGAATAACAAGGCATCATTAGCAATACCTTTCAGAATGTTTGGAGATAAAATCTCACTGAAAACCTCTGGATGGAGCAGAGAGATAAATGGAGATACTGAATATATCTGAAGCCACTTGGCACTTCCAGATCCATAGGGGCTTTGTGATTATACACGAAGAAATGAAAGAGAAGGAAATGAGCCCATTTGAGGGACTGGATGATAAAGGAACATGCCCACCTCAGCTTAGCACTCATTCAATCAACTCTCCATCAACAAATACCAAGTACTTACACGTGCCATATAATTGCTGGAGATATTCTTGTGGGACTCTTTTCTATGCATAAAGGAGAGGCTTATGAGCACTGAACTCTAAGTGTATGCTTTTTGCACCTGGCAAAGCCCACTTCCTCCTAGATCAGGCTCCTGTGTCACCTCTCGGAAGCCTTTCCTGACTCCCCCGGGCAAAGCTGGCCCACATCTGGGCCTTCCCCACACGTTCCTAATAACTTGACTATAGCATTATAGGTAAAGTGCAGCTGGAGCCCAGGAGAGAGAGCAATTGATTCCATGAGAGACTCGGGGGAGACGTCAGAGGAGGTGACATTTTGCCTGGGTCTTAAATAATGACTCACGTGTGCAAAGTAGACAACATTTTAGAACATCTCAATCAAGAGAGATGTCCTCAACTAGTGAAAAAAAAAAAAAATAAAGCAACACCCTTTGCAGATCAAATGTCATGAGAGCAGAAGACAAATGCAGGAGAAAATTCCAAGAAATAAAAACTATATACGCTGTGAAGAATCTCTTTAAAACAACGTATCTTATCTGGATCTTGTTTCTTCTCATCTTCTAGGCCAGGGGCTTAATAGTACCGTTTTCTCTCAGATAAAATCAATATCTCCTTGTATGAAAGGATGAAGGATTCAACAATCGACCAAAGATAATTTTAAAATGAAAACACATCTATTTAAAAGTCATATCACTCATTACACCATTGAGTACAATTGGTTTCACAAAACGTTAGTACTTTAAGACAATGGTTAAGAAGTATTGCCATGTGATTCTTAATACAAGATCATTGTTGAAAATTACTTTATAATTATTTATATGGTCTTACATTAATAAAGAAAAGTTGCCTTACTATAGGATGTTCCATCCTTTTGAGTAATAGGCTCTTTGAAGTTGCTATATGCCAAGTCTCTTAGCTTAGGTTGACTTGCCCAGTTCAACTAGGCTGAGCCACTGAAGAGTTTTATCATCTGTAAATGCAGCAGCAGAAGGGGTTTAAAAGGTCATTTCTCTCTGCCTCCTGCAGAGGGCTTTTACCTGTTTAAGGAATGCAGTCAGCTAAGAAAACATGTGATTGAACTTCAGTGGCTCAAAGCTGACAAAAGAAAATTATAGAGAGAACTGTTTTCATTAGTTATCCTCTATCCCAACCCTCTCTGCTCTCTTTCCTTCTTTGAATATTTACCTCTATTTATGGTGACTCTCCTTCTGTAGCTCAACCCTCACTGCTTTGCCTCAGCTGAAGCACTTAATGAAGGGCTATTGCTTTTTCTTCACAGAGAAATACTCTCACATATCATTAAAAGTAAGTGTCTGTTAGTTTTTCCAAGAGGTAGTACAGGAACCTCTGTAGACTGATTATGCCAGGTGGTGATAATATAAAATTTGGACTTTCGCATGAGTATTACACAGTGAGCTGTCTTCCTTTTTTGCTGTTGTATTTGCTATTATTTCGATGATGGCCTTTTATTCTTCTTTTTTAACTTCCGTTGATGGTCTTTTTTTCCATCACTGTAAGTAGTGCTACTTCTAAATCTGAGCTATGGCTCCTAGAGCAGATGGGTGAGAAGAGAAATAATTTCCACCCTATAACTTGTTAGAAGAGCTCAGTGCCTTGCCAGTTGGCCAGGAGTTTAGTACTCAAACACCAAATACACAGATTCTCAAAGGTTGGTCTTCTCTGTTGGTCTTATTTGAGTCTCTCGAAATCTTTACAGGGCCAGAAAATTATTCATTGAATTTCTGACTAATGAAAATTGCAAGTTATGGCCAATATCCTATTGGTAGTCCCCTGTTGTCCTTCTGATGGAAACCTTGGCCAAAAAAACAAACAAACAAAAAAAAACCCGATACCATTTCTGTCCAACACGTCCAAAGAAATCAAAGCCACTGGTGGACATTTTGCCTCAATGAACATAACTTTTTTTAACCGTATCAGGAAGGAAACACTTTGCAACAATACACAACTAGAGCTTTCAAGGAAACAGCGGAGCAAGGATGAAAAGGCACAAAAGAATTACTTTCGTATTGCCAGATATGAAAAATTTATAGTGGAATGCTGACTCCTCCCAGTTTGTGGATCGGAAGATAAACCAATACAAATTATCCCCGAGGGGACAACTTAACAATCTGATTTTGTTTTCTTCAATTACATTGAACTAATATTTATTGAATGTCTACAAAGTGGAAAACTGTTTGCAAGGCATTAAGAGAAAATAAAAATGAGTATATTCCTAAGTGTGGAGGAATGTCCCTAAGGAGACCAATGGAAATAATCATACAAATAATTAGAATACAAAGCAGTGTTATAAAAGTGCCTTACATACAAGTGTGTGTGTATAAAATCTCTCAAAAGTGTTAATGCATCTTATATAGGTATCTAGACCCTCATTTTCCACCAAAATAATACAAAACCCTAAGTCCCTGCAATTAGATTACAAATAGCTTTTGATTATCTAGGCCCTGATTAATAGAGTGCCTATATAATTTATCATCCAAACAAGGACACTTTGAGAGTGAAAAGTGATGCTATTAATAATTGTGCCAAGTCAGAAGGAATAAACTGGGGTTGTCCCTGGCAGATTAGGACATATGGTCACCCTATTGATTACCTAATTTCAGTATTACCAAGACAACATTGGTCCCCTTTTTCTGCTTCCTTCTGCTACCTGACTTCATAAACCATTTTATTTCTTATTAGGTAGTATCCACAAGAGACTAGCCAGGAATAAAATGAGACTGTGTCCCTCATATCCATCAGTTTTACACAAAATAAAGATTGGATGGGAAATCATTTCATGAACACTTATTGGACCAGGTACTGTGCCAGGTGCTGGTGATACAAAGATGTGAACAAGTAAATCCCTGTCTTATTTTTGCTTCAACAACATTGGAAAAATTTATATATACTCATAAAATTTTTAAATATTTAAACACTATTTTAAAATATTTTAATTTTATTTTAAAGTATTTTTTAAATTATTCAAAATATTTTTACAAATAAATGTTTTTAAAGCATTGAAGTACCTATGGTGAGATAAGGAGAAAAAGGAGTGCTGACATGATTCTTCTGCAAATGGCTTTAATTCAATTTTCCCACTCATGAGTGATGATAAATTCCTCCAGAATGTCTCTTCGTACTTCCTTGCCTTCTTTCTACTTCTCCTTTACTTTTCTTCTCCAAGCCCAACATAGAAGATTATTGAGAGAGGAAGGAAGGCAGGCAGGCAGTCAGGGTTACAAGGGTGTGGTTAGTTTGTGGGAGAGAAATGTCTTTGGGTTTCATCTCAAATCCAGGTTTAAATGGCAAAACATACATGCAACGAGCTAAGTCAAACTGAAAAGAGAAACAAAGACTCGTTCCTTAGGAAACCCTGAAAGAGATTTTTTAAATTATATGCATAATAGGATGAAATTTAAAGAAGAAAAATATTCCATCAAAAACAGAAAAAGCAGAAAGACAGAGCTCCAGGGAGGCAACTAATCATGGGGGCAGGCGGGTGCATATACAAAACAGAGCATGTAAATATTAGAGAAATGCAAATCAAAACTACGATGAGGTATCACCTCACACCAGTCAGAATGGCCATCATTAAAAAGTCTACAAATAATAAACGCTGGAAAGGGTGTGGAGAAAAGGGAACTCTCCTACACTGCTGGTGGGAATGTAAAGTGGTGCAGCCACTATGAAAAGCAGTATGAGGTTCCTTAAAAAGCTAAAAAGAGAGCTACCATATGATCCAGCAATCTCACTCCTGGGCACATATCCAGAGAAAACTCTAATTCAAAACTATCCATGCACCACAATGTTCATAGCAGCACTATTTACAATAGCCGAGACAAGGAAGCAACCTAATGTTCATCGACAGATAAATGGCTAGAGAAGATGTGGTACATATATACAATGGAGTATTACTCAGCCATAAAAAGAAATGAAACTGAGTTATTTGTAGTGAGGTGGATGGACCTAGAGTCTGTCATACAGAGTGAAGTAAATCAGAAAGAGAAAAACAAATGCCGTATGCTAACACATTATATATGGAATCTTAAAAAAAATTGGTTCTGAAGAACCTAGGGGCAGGACAGGAATAAAGATGCAGATGTAGAGAATGGACTTGAGGACACGGGGAGGGGGAAGCGTAAGCTCAGACGAAGTGAGAGAGTGGCATTGACATATATACTCTACCAAATGTAAAACTGATAGATAGTGGGAAGCAGACGCAGAGCATAGGGAGATCAGCTTGGTGCTTTGTGACCACCTAGAGGGGTGGGATAGGGAGGGTGGGAGGGAGACGCAAGAGGGAGAGGATATGGGGATATATGTATATGTATAGCTGATTCACTTTGTTATACAGCAGGAACTAACACAACATTGTAAAGCAATTATACCCCAATAAAGATGTTAAAAAAATTATATGCATAATAGGATGAAATTTAAAGAAGGAAAATATTCCATCAAAAACAGAAAAAGCAGAAAGACAGAGCTCCAGGGAGGCAACTAATCATGGGGGCAGGCAGGTGCATATACAAAACAGAGCATGTAAATATTAGAGAAATGCAAATCAAAACTACGATGAGGTATCACCTCACACCAGTCAGAACGGCCATCACTAAAAAATCTACAAATAATAAACGCTGGAAAGGGTGTGGAGAAAAGGGAACCCTCCTACACTGCTGGTGGGAATGTAAAGTGGTGCAGCCACTATGAAAAGCAGTATGAGGTTCCTTAGAAAGCTAAAAAGAGAGCTACCATATGATCCAGCAATCTCACTCCTGGGCATATATCCAGAGAAAACTCTAATTCAAAACTATCCATGCACCACAATGTTCATAGCAGCACTATTTACAATAGCCGAGACAAGGAAGCATCCTAATGTTCATCGACAGATAAATGGCTAGAGAAGATGTGGTACATATATACAATGGAGTATTACTCAGCCATAAAAAAACAATGAAATAATGCCATTTGCAGCAACATGGATGGACCTAGAGATTACCATACTAAGTGAAGAAAGCCAGACAGAGAATGACAAATACCACATGATACCGCTTAATTGTGGAATCTAAAAAAAAAGATACAAATGAAGTTATTTACAAAACAGAAGAGACTCAACAGACACAGAAAACAAACTTAAAGTTACCAAAGGGGAAAAGGGAGGGGGGGATAAATTAGGAGTTTGGGATTAGCAGATACAAACTACTATATATAAAATAGATAAACAACAAGGATTTATTGTACAGCACAGGGAACTATATTCAATATCTTATAATAAACTATAATGGAAAAGAATATATATACACACATGTATAACTGAATCATTTGCTGTACACCAGAAGTTAACACAACATTGTAAATCAAGTATACTTCAATAAAAAAATAGAGCATGGATGGCAAACTCAAGTGCCTACCAGAAAGGGCAGCTGATGTGAATGAGCAAAGTGACTCAGGAAGATGGTCAGGAAGTCACTAGGACAGGGTGTGGACTGAGGCAAACTGCAGAGTTGTGCTCCAGCTAAAAGTGGCAGCAGCTACTGAGCAACAGCCAGCCACGTGAAACTGTGGATCCAGTGTAGCCAGTTCTGCCAGCTTTCAAAAAAATCTAGAGAACCGTATTTTTTTTTTAATCTTTTTTGTTTAATGTTGGCAATGAAATCAAATGGAAACCTCTGCAAACCAAACCTAGTCTTCGGGGCTGCCAGTGTGAGACTCCTGTGAGAAAATCTTTGACTGGCACACGGCTGCAGAAGAACACAGGGCTTTTTCTCTCACAGCCAGGAACACTTGCTTTTGCCTTACATCTCATCCTTTCAAAAAGGAAACTTTTTAAGAGGAGTGTTTGTGGGTATGTGTGGGTGTGATATGCAGGCTTTGAAATATTTTAAGCTTATGAAATAAGTATTTATTGCATATTTTTGTTGTATTCTATTAATTAAATGTGGAAAATTGCCATATTAACAATTAAAATCAAGTTGAATGGTATTTAAAAGTGAAGTTCACTTCAAGCATTCAACAATTCCATGAATCTTTCTCCACTCTACTTTCTGTTAACAAATTCCATTTCTATTCATTCAACAAACATGTACGGCACACTTTATGTACTAGGCTCTATTCCAGGTGTTGCTGATACAAGAAGACAGACAAACTTGCCTGCCTTCACTTACATTCTGGTGGAGAAGAAAAAGAACTTAAAAAGAAAATTCCACCACACATATAGAGAAGGAAAATAGGAAACTTTGGAGTGTAGGTGGAACTCAGGTTCAAAAGTTTCGGTTCAAATGTCAGTCGGACTTGACTGATGTTTTGAGACATCTTCAAATGCTAAAAAGAAATCATATCACAATGAATCACCAGCCTCGTTTAGGAAGTGACTGATGTAAAAAGTTTACGTCATTGGAAGATAGATAAGGAAGTGAATTATTAAGTGTATGATATAGGAATACGAGCGCAAGAGCTTACTATATTGTTGTTATATCACAGTACTCAATTGCTTTCTAAAGTTGATAAAAATATTATTTTTAATTCAATCAGTACAGAAAAGTATAAAGAAAAAAAATCATCCAGAAATAGGCACCATTAGTATTAGCTCAATTTCATCTTTGCATATATAAGATAGAAGAATGGATGGATGGATGGATGCAAACTATGTCTTTTAATAACTGGGATCAAACCGCACATGCACAGTGTCACAGAACATGTCTGGGGTTAAAATCTTGCCTCTTCCACTTTCTAGTGAGGAAACATGACTTATCCACACTGTGTCTCAGTGTCCTCATTTGATAATGAAGATACTTATTCATAGTATTTTTGTAGGTATTAAAGGAAGTAATCCATATACAGCATTTAGGGCAGGGTATAGAACATACTAAATGCTCAACAAAGGTTAGTTGCTATTATTATTTGCTTCATCAACCCATTCATGATATTGGTTTGATTCTAAAATTATTTTCTCAATTCTGCTATCTCCCTTTTCTTCTCATTTTGTTGTTTCCTTATCATCTTTTAGCTATTTATTTTCTTTCTTTCCTCTTGTTTTATTGAGGTATAGTTGATTTACAATAGTGTGTTAGTTTCAGGTGTACAACAGAGGGACTCAGGTTGTTCTAACGTGGGAAATGCTCTCGGGGACTTATTTTTAGTTCCCTGACAGGCTGCGTTCAGTGATCATTTCCTCTCCTCCCCACTTCTCTTCCCCTTCCTTCCTCCCAGTACTCTCGCCTATTTGCCTCGCTCTCCCTTCTCACTTCGCTCATCTTAGCTGCTCATCTCTGGTTTCTATTTTCTCTGATATGGCATGACTGACTTCCCTTTGACCTGTCTTCCGTACCATCCTTCTTTTCTGTCCTGTTTCCTCGCACCGGTATTTTCATGCTGAGTGTTTAGTGTTCTGTGTGTCATCTGACAGCCTGGGGAGAGCATGGGAAGAAGAGGACAACTGAGCAGAGGCGCCGTGCTGTCCTGGCCGGGGTGCGCCTGCTCTCTGCTCTCCCTTCCTAGATTTCGGGAAACGATCTGTAGTACCCGGGTTCACTCCACTTAGTGGGGAAAGGAAAGGAACTCATCCCTGCGGTGATGCACTTTTACTTCAGATTATATCTCGCCTTTCAGTGTGGATCCTGGAGATCTTCACCACCATCCGATTCTGCCACCATTTTTCACTCTCTCATTTTTCCAGACCCTTCGCATGGCCATTTCTCTTAATGCTTCCTCTTCCCAGAGAATCTCAGCTCAGTGAGCACTATCTCTGCAAGATTCTCAATTCTACCTTAACTGGTCAAGGGCAACTTCACTTGCTTTTCTAGCAAACAGTGCCATCTTCTGCAAAGAATAGTCATGCAAGAAAAAGGATGATTTGTCTTACTTGTCAGTGAGAGGAAGACAAACTTAGAAAGGAACCAAATGCCCAATAATAGGGAATAGTTAACAATGAACAGAACATCCTCTCAATAGGATATATGGAACTATTAAGAATTCTATTGATAACACAACCTTTAATAATACGACCTCAACTATGTAAAAATCATTTATACATTTATTTATTTATAATGTGGAAAAATATATTAAATATTTTAGTATTATCTTTAGATTGTATGATTATGGGAGATTTTTGTTTTCTAAATTTTCTACAACTTTCAAATCTTCTAGATTATATTACTTAGGCAATCAGCAAACAGAATCCATAAAACATTATTTAAAGAAAAAAGTAACTGTGTCCAGTTTAGCATTTTCAAATGCAAAATAAGACAGAAATATATAATTAGAAAAGAGCTACTTCCTCACATCAAGACTGAATCTTATTTGTTTTTCTTACAACACAAAGACTCGGATATTTATTTTTTACTAACATACATCATAACTTACCAAATATGAATAAGAAAAGCCTTTTGTGTGACAAAGTCAATTCTGCAAAATTGTGTGATGATGACTTTGGTGGGAACTAACAGATCTGCCAACATAACCTCCTCTCCATGTGTCATTCAGCTAGCTATTTGTTCTTTCCGAGGACTGTTTTTACCCTAAGGGCCAATTTCATTTAAAAAAAAAAAAAAAAGAAGAAGAAGAAGAAGAAGAAAATATGCTGATGAATTTTATGATTTTCCTGCTTTTTCGACTGCCTGAAAAATCAAGCCAAGCAATGCCAACGTTCTACCTTTTAGGGGTAGACACAAATTGCCCCCACAAAAACAACAATCTTAGACTGCCTGGTCATGAAGAGAGCTCCTGCTTGTCCAAAGAAAGGCATGAAATCAGGAGTTGACAGAGATTCTCATTCAGGAAAGAACTGTCACCATTTTTGCTGTGCTCCGGCCAAAACAGCATATGGCAGCCCAGCTGACAAATATAATCTTTTCCTCTTTTTTTCCCATTTCACATGCACATTTCATTTGTGGAATATTAAAACTTCACACCAAGTGCCTGTTAACCCCTTGGCATCCCAGCAGCCCTCGTCTGGGATGTGCTATTTCCCAGGATCCTCTTGTCCAGCTGCGAGAGGGTTAAGGCCAATAGAGAGAGAACCAGTGGTCAAAGGCCTTCTGACCCTTCCCTGTGTCCGTCAGGAAGGACGACTCTCAGCATTTCCAGGCAGAGTTGTCTTTATGTTAGAAAATTCAGAGCTTCCTGGCTATGAAATATAAACCACCTTGTTTCCCTGCATCCCAGAGCCTTTCAGTTTCCCTAAACAAGAGTATCTTCAGACACAGCTGTCCTAACATCCTGCTGTCCGTGGGGACCCCAAGGCAGGCCCACTGTCCACTCCCCGAGCACATTGTTGGCCCCGGTCCTGAAGGAAGAAAGCCTGCACACGTGCTCTAAATAGAAAAAGCAACTTGTTCACATCTCCAGCGCCCTTCACAGACATAAGCACTGGGTTCAGGTTCAGATGTCTTTGCTGACAGAGGCAATGCTCACACAGCCCTATTACACTGCAGGACGCCCCCTGCGAGCCCAGGCGGCCCAAACACACTTCCAGCTAGATGTTTCTATATATGTGTCAATGCAAGACTTCTCTTTCCATCCACTCCCTTATATTTTGTTTTTCATTTACTAAAATTGCCTAGCATAAAATAAGGCACTCAATATATATTTGCTGAATAAATTTCAAACACACAAAAAAATGCAGAAAATAACACAAGACATACACCCATGGATTCACCACTGAGATTAAGCAAATTCTGCCATATTTGCATCCAATGACTCTCTCTTTTTTAAAAAATAAGATACAAAATGTTTCAGGAACATCAGACCCCACACCACATTCCTCCTCTATCCAGTTAACCACAACTCTGAAGTTGCTGTGCCTTATTCCCTTCCCAAGTGTTCTAATACACACATGTATCCATAAAACATATAGATACTAGTAGTTTGTCTTTTGAATATTTTCCATGAATATTTTCCATGCTCTATGTAACAGTTACATATATTTCGCCCTTAACATTGTTTCCTTTTTTTTTTTTTGATGTGGACCATTTTTAAAGTCTTTATTGAATTTGTTACAATATTTCTTCTGTTTTACTTTGGTTTGTTGGCCCCAAGGCATGTGGGATCTTAGCTCCCCGAGCAGAGATTGAACCCACACCCCCTGCATTGGAACGCAAAGTCTAAACCACTGAACCGCCAGGGAAGTCCCAACATTGTGTTTCTTTGTGCAAGTTATTTATGTTGATATCCATAGATCTAGGGCACAGTTTTAACTGCTCTATACTTTCCCATCATTTCAATAAACAAAGCTTTATACATTCCCTTAATAAAAGACAGATTATTCCATGTTTTTGCTATCACAAACATTCCTGCTTTGAACATCCTCGATCATATATACGTATGACATATATTCTCTAGGGTGGGGACCAGTCCTAAACTATCAGCATCTTCAGTTTTACTAGACTGACAAATAGTTTTCCAAAGTGATTAGAACAGTTCTTGTTTTCATCATCAATTATAAAAGTTCCTGTTTCCCACATTCTTGCCAACATTTGGTGCAATCAAACTTACTAATTGCCAAACTGGTATGCAGGTGGTAGCTTATTGTTGAATTAGTTTCCATCTCCCTAATTATTAGAGGGGTAGGGCAGCCCTCCTTATGCTTATTAGACATTTGTTTTATCTGCTTTGTAAATTGCCTTTGCCCGTTTTTCTTTTAGATTGTTTGCATATTTCTTATTGATCTGTAGAAGTTCTATATAAATAGTATCACCTTCTCTAAGCCAGTCAATGGCTTATTTTTTTGTTTTTTGCTATATCATTTTTGCTATGTGTAAAGTTTTATCATCATCATTATTCCTATTATTATTGAATATAGTCAAATCTATCCATGTCTTATGGCTTTTACTTCTTGTGTCTTACTTAGGAAAATTATTTTCCCATACAACAATGCTAAAATAAACATACACTCTTGTATTTTCTTATACAATCAGTTCAGCTACAGTGTCTGTTTTGAAAGTGTAAATTTGTTCCAAGACAATTGTTACAGTAAGAAAAAATATGAGCATAATACAAATATCCAATTTGCTTCTGTACAAGCCCATCAGCTAGAAACATTAGGTAAATGCAGAGAACAGCACACAGCCTAAGCAGGCTGTGTAGGAATACACACAGCGCACGCATGTGTGTACCTCAAACATCTACCAGCTACCTCCGATCACAGGTATGTTATATGCCACACCTGTTTACATCTGGTGTTACAACTTTCCAGGAGACCTCAGATAACCTCTTTCCACTGCCTCACCATAATTCACCAGCTGAAACTCTTCTCATGGCTGCTCCACAAGCAACCTGTCAGTTTTTTCCCAAGGTAAAGGGCCATATTTACTGTAGTATTTATGTATTTTGTAACCATTTAATACCTGAAAAAGTGCTTCCAGTTTCTTCCCCTATCTTTTTTTTCTGTGTTAATGATGAAGTTTTTGCGTGTTGCCCCCCTGATTCCACTTCTCTCCTAAGCCCTGTGCTTTTTACTGTGAGATTTTGCACGGTGGGGGGATTTTTAGGAACACATATATTGCTGACTGATGAGGTTTGCAGTCTGGAATACTGAACTATTGAGATCATTTTTTTCCAAAAGAAAAGCTACTTAGCCTCCATTTTAACTATTACATGTTTCTTTTACCTTTCTTGTCTCATTTCACTAGCTAGGACCTCCAGTAAATAGTTGGATTAAGGCTGAGATCAATGGTATCAGTGAATGTGAATGCTTCTCAAGTTTCATGATTTAAAATATTTGTTGCAGGTTTTCAGAAGATATATTTTCTCAGGATAAGGAAAAGTCCTTCTAGTCATAGTTTACTAGACAAGATTATCATGAGTCATTGTTGAATTTTATCAGATACTCTTCCTGTATCTATAAAAGGATCCTATGGTTTTCTCCTTTAATCTCTTTATGTCCTAATTTAAAATAAAGAATTTGTCTAATGTTAATGCTAAACTATCCTTGTTTTCTTGAGATAAATGCAAATTAACTATAAAATAGATACATGTGGGCTTCTCTGGTGGTGCAGTGGTTGAGAGTCCACCTGCCAATGCAGGGAACATGGGTTCATGCCCCGGTCCGGGAAGATCCCACATGCCGCGGAGCGGCTGGGCCCGTGACCCATGGCCGCTGAGCCTGTGCGTCTGGAGCCTGTGCTCCGCAATGGGAGAGACCACAACAGTGAGAGGCCCGTGTACACCCATGGCCGCTGAGCCTGTGCTCCACAATGGGAGAGACCACAACAGTGAGAGGCCCGTGTACCTCAAGAAAAAAAAAAAAGATACATGTGATAAACATATACATATATGTATTACACATGTATATTTTTCTATAGTTTTGTTTTAGCACAGCTAATGAAAAATAAAATTCACTTATTTTAACTGTACAGTTTGAGGAGTCTGGGGAGATATATATAGTTATGTGACTACCACAGTAATCAAAATATTCCATAATTCCCCAAATCTTTGTCTTCCTGCAATTTTACAGTGAGGTGATTAAGCTGTGGTTTCCTTGAACTTTATCCTACATGAAATTTATTGAACTTCTGAGAACTGTAAGTTAACGTTCTTGAAAAATTTGGGGAAATTTTGAGCCTTTATTTCATCAAACTATTTCTATATAATTTTTTCTTCTCCTTTTGGATTTCCAATAGCATATATGTTGGAATTATTAATATTGCTTCTTAGCTCTTGAGACAGTTCATTTTCCTTTACATTTTTTTCTCTTTGATTTTTGGATTGGGTAGCTTCTATTAAACTATGTTCAGGGAAATAGTCAATCAAGTCCAGGAAGCACAGAGAGTCCCACACAGAATAAATCCAAGGAGAAACACGCCAAGACACATATTAATCAAACTATCAAAAATTAAATACAAAGAAAAAATATTAAAAGCAGCAAGGGAAAAACAACAAATAACATACAAGGGAATCTTCATAAGGTTAACAGCTGATCTTTCGCAGAAACTCTGCAAGCCAGAAGGGAGTGGCAGGATGCATTTAAAGTGATGAAAGGGAAAAACCTACAACCAAGATTACTCTACCCAGCAAGGATCTCATTCAGATTTGACAGAGAAATTAAAATCTTTACAGACAAGCAAAAGCTAAGAGAATTCAGCACCACCAAACCAGCTTTACAACAAATGCTAAAGGAACTTCTCTAGGCAGGAAACACAAGAGAAGGAAAAGACCTACAATAACAAACCCAAAACAATTAAGAAAATGGTACTAGGAACACACGTATCAATAATTACCTTAAATGTAAATGGATTAAATGTTCCAGCCAAAAGACATAGACTGGCTGAATGGATACAAAAACAAGACCATATATATGCTATCTACAAGAGACCCACTTCAGACCTAGGGATACACACAAACTGAAAGTGAGGGGATGGAAAAAGATATTCCATGCAAATGGAAATCAAAAGAAAGCTGGAGTAGCAATTCTCCTATCAGACAAAATAGACTTTAACATAAAGACTATTATAAGAGACAAAGAAGGACGTTACATAATGATCAAGGGATCAATCCAAGAAGAAGATATAACAATGGTAAATATTTATACACCCAACATAGGAGCACCTCAATACATAAGGCAAATGCTAACAGCCATAAAAGGGGAAATCGACAGCAACACAATCATAGTAGGGGACTTTAACACCCCACTTTCACCAATGGACAGATCATCCAAAATGAAAATAAATAAGGAAACACAAGCTTTAAATGATACATTAAATAAAATAGACTTAATTGATATTTATAGAACATTCCATGCAAAAACAACAAAATACACTTTCTTCTTAAGTGCTCATGCAACATTCTCCAGGATAAATCATATCTTGGGTCACAAATCAAGCGTTGGTAAATTTAAGAAAATTGAAATCGTATCAAGTATCTTTTCTGACCATGACACTATGAGACTAGGTATCGATTACAGGAAAAAAAATCTGTAAAAAATACAAACACATGGAGGCTAAACAATACACTACTAAATAACCAACAGATCACTGAAGAAATCAAAGAGGAAATCAAAAAATACCTAAAAACAAATGACAATGAAAACACAATGACCCAAAACCTATGGGATGCAGCAAAAGCAGTTCTAAGAGGGAAGTTTACAGCAATAAAATCCTACTTCAAGAAGCAAGAAGCAAGAGGGAGGAGATAAGGAGATATGATTCACTTTGTTATAAAGCAGAAACTAACACATCATTGTAAAGCAATTATACTCCAATAAAAATGTTAAAAAAATAAATAAGACAAGCCTTAAAATAAATAAATAAATAAATAAATACTATCTTCAGGTTAATTGATTCTTTTGTATAATATTTCAAATAACTCTTTCAGTCCATCTGGTGGATTTTCATTTCAGTTAACATAGTTCTCAGCTCTAAAATTTTCAATTGGTTCTTTTCACAATTTCCATTTTGCCATTGTGATTGCCCATTATTTCTCTTATCTTATTATGTTTTGCTTTAATTCACTAAACATATTTTAATCTACTTCTTCAAATATAAGACTTGCTTTGAAGTTTTCATCTGCTAAATCCAATATCTGGACCCACTCAGCCAGTCAGAGTAAGTTTCTATTAACTATATTTTTTTCTACTTGAGTAAGGCTCACAAGTTCCTGCTTCTTTGGATGTCTAGGAAGTTTTGGTCAAACTTGAAATTGTACATAATATATGGGAGAGACTATAGATTCTGTTGCGTTCTACTGACAACTGGTAATTAATTCCTGGATTCTAAATGAAGAATCTGTATCAGCTGTGATGTACAGCCACTGATGTCTCTGCTTAGGTTTTTCCCTTCCAGCTTCTGATTTTTAGCCTGGCCCCCTGGCCATCTCCCTTCCTCCTAGTAATTTAGTGATCACCCAAGGATTTGGGAGGGGATATACTCAGTATCAGCCTTGTGATGGCTAGGGAACTCAATCTGTAAAAGTCTAGGCAAACACACCCTCATCATGAACATCTTGCCTTTCAAGGACAGACCTCTATTATCTATGTGTGCTTTTTCTCTGGGCCCTTGGGGTGTCTCTCGTTTATACACATAGCTTAGAGTCAACTAGACATTTGGGAAGTATCTTCTTTGATTTTGGATCTTAGTCTTACTAAAGATACTTTTATCTTACCCTCAATCTTGATTTTTATTTTAGGTATGTGTTAAATTCTAAGTTGATGGTTTTTTAACTATATTTTGAAGGTGATCGTCCATTGTCTTCTGCATTATACTGTTACTAATTAGAATCTGCTTCCAGTATAACTTTTCTTCATTTTTAGAAAATCTCTCTTTTCTCTCTGGCTACTTTTACAATCTTCTTTTTGTCTTTGGTGTTCTGCAGATTTGCTGTGATCTATTTCTGCGGATGTATTTTTATTTATCTTGCTTGGAATATGTTGTGTTTCTTGAATTGGTAGCTTCATGTCTGTATATCAGTTCTGGAAAATTCTCAGCCATTGTTTTTTTGAATATTGTCTCTTCTCTTTTAGTCTCCTTTTCTGGAACTCCTATTAAATGTATGTTGATCTTTCTAAATTTATCCTCCATATTTTTAAAACTTCTTTTCACATTTGTATCTATTTGTATCTTCAAATGATATTCTAGGTAATTGAATTATTTCTTTGTTTTCTAATTCCGATATGTCTTTTAGTGTGTTAATACTTTCTTCAATTTTATTCAGTTATTCTAATAACTTATCAATGGATTAACTAACTGCTTTTGTTTTTCTGGTGATGGGAATCATGCCAATCATCTCCCACAAGACTACAAGCTCTGTGAGAGTAAGTATAGGGTCTCACAGTTATGTCTCCATTACACAGCCCAGAGCTGTCCATTTGCAGATGCAAAACAACCAACAAGCCAACAACTGAGTCTTTAATTTAACAGACTAATTTGCATTTCTAGAAATTTTACTTTATTTTCTTCTTGTCTGTTTATTTCTCATATCGTATTCTTTTCTTAAGTTTTTGATTCCTTCTTTTACATTTTTCATTATAATAAATATACAGTCTCCAACAGATTATTCTACTGTCTAAGGTTCTAATCTCCCTGTTTATATATGAGTCTGTGCATGTGTGTTGGCTGACTCTTGTTCATTAGGGATTATTTCCATATATGTTTTGTAATTTTGGACTCTGAGCTCATCTGCACTAAGTCTTTACCATGGAAATTCTGTGATATGGTTTGAGGAAATGTCCCTCCAGAGTTTAATGTTTGCTTCATCCTGGTACCAAATTTCATGTTGAATTCTTTGCTTAAGAGTTTCTAAATAATGCTAATAGTATAACTATAAACCTCAACCCCTCATGAAGTTCAGTTTGGGGGTTTTAAACTCTTATGAGATGATCATGATGATACTGATGATGATGAGTTCACTGACAACGCAATCTGCGCTTTGTGCAAATACCTTAGTTCTAACTTCTCACCTCATGTAGTCTTAAAGTCTCATCTTTTGTTGCTACATGATCATTAAAACCCAAGCTCCTAGATGATTAAGATGGACAGTCTCTCCCAGAATAGCCCCAAAATTAGCTTGCATGCTTCTTTCTTTATTTTATTTCTCATATGAATTTCTAGCACTTGGGGAATTTCCATTTTATTTTCTGAAAGCTCAGCCATGCATGCAAATTAATGTTGTTGTAGTCTATCCAGTATATATAAATGTTTGAGCAGGAGAATGTTACGATGATTTTGGTCCATTGTCTTACCAGAAGAAGAATTTCCATTCACTCTTCAACTCACTCCAATTTGGTTCTCATCCATATCACGCTCTGAAATTGCTCTCGTTAGAGTCATTAATGACAGTCACGTTGCCAAATACAGCAGGCAGTTTTTTTGTCTCCTTACTCGGTTTTCAGCATTACTTAACAAATTTAACTACACCCTCCTTTTAAAAGTTCTCTAGTCTTGGCTCCTGTGACAACAAACTCTTCTGTCTTTCTAATTTTCATTAGTTAATCTTTGCCTCAAGGTGTCATCTTCTTCTTTGCTGCCTGGCTCAGCCCTAGGTACTTTTATCTTTCCATATTTTCTCCCTCGATGATCTCATCCATTCCCATGGCTTTAACCAAGCCTGTATATGCCAGTGATGCCCAAATATAAAGCAATAGTTCGAACCTCTACTTTGAACTCCATACTTGTATATCTAAAGACTTTCTTGAGGAGTGAACTCAGGTATCTCACAAGCATCTCAAACATGTCCAAAATTAAAATCTTGATCTTCACATCAACCAAATTAATTCCTCCTCTTGTCTTTTCCCCTCTAGTATATGGTCCTTTCCTCCACATTAATATCAAGAACCATAGAGAATCATCCATGGTTCCAAATTCTCGCTTTCTACCTCTCCACATCAAATGTATTACCAACTCTCTGTCAATTCTTCATCCCATATTCTTCTCAGTTTCTCCACTGCAACCACTATGGTTCAAACAACTATCTCTTCTCTGGACTCCCAAAACAGCCTTTTATCTTACCTTCTGCTTTCACTATTTCCCCCTCTAATTACTTCTCTATACAACAATTACAGTACTCATTAAAACTTTAAAGTAAATTACATTACTCTCCTGCTTAAAACTCTGTAGTGGCTTCCCATTGCATTTTAGATAACATGTATATGCCTTCCATGGCCCCTACCCTGTATAACTTGTCTCCTGCTGCATCCTAAACTCCTCTCATATTATCCTCTGCCTTGCTTACTCATCACGCAGCAGCACACCAACCAGCTCTAAGTTCCTTGAATCATCAAGTTCTTTTCCAGATGTAAATATTGTGTTCCCATGCCCAAAATCTGCTTACGCATACATTACCTTGGCTCTCGTTTTCACCTTTTAGTTCTCTACCAAAATGTGACTTCTCTCACAGGAGAGATCACTTCTCACAGGAGAGATCACTCCTCTCCAAGGAGAGATCTTTTCTGTAACCCTACCTAAATGAGGTTTTCATCCTTATTCTCTATTATTGTGCTCTGTTCTTTTCCTTTTCAGTAATTTCCACAATTTTTAATTATATATACTTTGTTTCCTCACTCACTCTTTGCTTTCCCACTTACTCTTACTTCCATGAAGAGAGGGCCCAAATTATTTTGTTCAACCAACAACTATCACAATGGTTTACACTTAGTTGTCCTCATAAATATGTGAGGACTGACGATGGCACTTATTGGAAAAAAAAGAAAAGGGAAAAAGAGCATCTGTAGTGGTGGTGTTCAACGTCAGAGAACAGGAAAACTACCTGAGATCATCAGCCCTCAGTGTTTGTTTGCAAATGTATTTAATGAATGAAGGAAAACAACACTTTTTTCTGAGGTTCTGTAATGTTCCAGGTTTTTTTAATATGTGTTATTTCATTTAATTCTCACCTCTAATTTGAGGTGGATATTATTTTACCTAATTCATATAAGTAAGGCCGTTGCTCTAACCAGCCTCCTTAACACCGGGCTCTCCCTATTGAAGTCCATGGACAGTGCGACTTCGAGGCAGTCATATGGAGAGAGAAAGGCAGTGATAGACATTTTCCACCATGACAAGAAATCTGCTCATGGAAGAAGAGAAGCAAGCAATTAGTTAAGCGTAACACTGGCTCCTTAATTAAAATCTCCCTTTGGATTCAATCTATTCCATGGAATGACATTTAATAATATTGAGTCATAGTTATGAATGAGTTTGCCCAAATGTTTTCTTCTTTGATTAAGATAAGCATTGCCCATAGAGAAACAACCTTCCAGGTTAAGTCATCTGTGAATGGAGCTTTACCAAATCTTCTTTTTCTTCTGGAGCTCACATCTCCAGTGAGTATGGCCTACGAGACAGTACTATGAGCACATACTTTTCAAAAAGCTACCAAGCAAGACCAGGTGTCCAGCACTATTGCCACTCACTTCAACAGTAAGAATAGACATATATACAGTTAACGGTTCTGACCCTCCACAGTTGAAAATCCCGGTATAATTTTACAGTTGGCCCTCTATAGCCACAGTTCTTCATCTGCAGATTCAACCAACTGGGGATCGTGTAGCACTGCAGTACATATTTATTGAAAAAAAATATGTATATAAGTGGACCTGTGTAGTTCAACGCCATGTTCACGAGCCAACTGTACATACAATCACATGTACACATGCATACACAGCAACAAAAGATATCCATCCACTTAAAGAGCTGCAAGAGGATGTGAAAGACTGAATCTTTATTGTACCTTCAAGATAAGACCACCACTTCCCCATGACACCTTCTGAACCCATGATGGTCAATCTGCCTATGCTTCCACTAAAACATTTTGTTGAGGGTGTAAAAGAGCGAAGGAGGGAAAAGTGCAGTAACAAAGCTTTGGGTTTGAAGGATTTCCTTTTTCTGGAATCAGCTGCTTTTGAAAAATACTATTCATGGCCAGATTTTTGAATCTATACCTCTATTCCACTTCACTTTCACCATTGTTTACGGTGGGTCACTTTTCAGAGGAACCATGGAACCTCTGGGCAACAGAGACAAGTCTATTTGCTCTTTGCCATGTGGGTCCAAGGGTGTCCCACCTTTGGATTTTCTGACACATTCAAGACTGGTCAGGCTTAATTCCTTTGGGCTAAAATTGAGACATCAAGGATGATTTTCTTTTGCTGGGATTATAGTTAGCTGTGAGTGTGTCTAGCTAATGAGATCTTAAGGATCAGGATCTGTGTTGTCTTAATTACTGTATTCCAATAATAAACACCTGTGGAACGGAAACTGGCCTATTACCATGATCTTCTAGCTGGTCTTCAGTTACAAGTGGCAGAAAACCTAACCCGAATGGCTTATGCAAAGAGGCGATTCCTTGGTTCATAAGATTGATAAGTCAGGTAACAGCATTAGCTTCAGACATGGCTGAATTCAGCTGCCCAAAGGAGTCATGAGAACTTGACCTCTTGGCTTAGCTCTTCTCCTCTGAGTTTTGGGCATTATTCTCAGGCAAGTTCTAAACCTTTCAATGCAAGATGACTCCTACTTCTTTACTTTCCTGCCCTCCCAGATTCAAGTACAGCAAAATAGAAGAAGCCTGTTTACTAATGTCCCATGAAAAACTCTGAGACTTATTCTAATTGGACAGGATGAATTACTCATATAGCCGGAGATGAGCATGTTCACTACTGGAGCCAGGGCAATGTCCAACCCAGAAGTGTGAAATTATCTGTCATCTGTTTAGCACCATTTTCCCATTTTAACACTTAAAAAGCACTTACCACCTGCCAGACGCAGTACTAGTTCTTCACAATAAACTCAGTTAATCCTCACAAAACCCCAGGTGGTAGAGGCTGTCACTAACCCCAGCCTGCACATGAGGACCTGAGACTTGGAGAGGGTACATCCTTGCTGCAATGTCTGGCGAATCCAGGTCCTTAACTCCTGGTCATGGGAATTTCCATCTTCCCTGAAGGGTCTTATAGAACTTATACTCCACCTTGACTACGAAAAAATAATAATAAATGAGCAGTAAGTTCTCCTAGGTGTTTGGCCCAAAAAGACTGGTGAGAGGCCTTCGGGCTGCCAGGCTGAGAAGCCTGGGCACCCACCACTCCTGCCTCCCCACCACTGAGGAGGTCACTTTTTAACCTCTTTGCATCTCCAGAGCATCCGTCTCCTCTCCACCTGGGCCTCTTCTCCCTCCATGCTCATTGTTCCGGCATCTGATAATACTCTCTTCAGATAATGTGCCTGACACGTGAATTTGTTATGTTAAATGTAGGGAACAGCAGTTTGCTATTAACTATTTAACAGACAGCGTATCTGAGCTAAACACCTCCAGGTAGAGCTGCTGTTTTGATGTTTGATCAAGGACTTATTATAAACATAATTATCATGTCAGATGCTTAGCGGAGGCTTCTTGGGTTTAAAAATCCAAAGCAAGTTGTAAGAATGGATCAGCATGGCATTCAGTCTGTCAGTTTCACTGCTGTACTGTTATTGCTGATTCGTGGCTCTCGAATGAATGAGATCACTGAGGACAGTTGACGCAGTCCAGTGTTATTTCTATACAGTGTTGCTGAGGCTATTTGACCCCCCAAATCCATTTGACACTTCTGCCTGGACATGTGACTTCCCCATGAGAAACGCGTTTCCCAACCTGCTTTTGGTAAATTAGAATGTAAGCAGAAGTGACATGTGACATGACACATGTGACATGACATCCACGTCACTTTCCTTTTTTTTTTGGTCACATGGCTTGTGGGATCTTAGTTCTCTGACCAGGGATCGAACCCAGCGCCCCCTACCATGGAAGCATGGAATCCTAACCACTGGACCTCCCGGGAATTCCCAGTACGTCACTTTCTTAAGAAGGGATCCTTTGTCCTGGATTCATTTTTCTTTACCCTTCCTGTGAGCTGGGACACAAATGTGGTACCTGCAACCCAGGGATGAGGGTGAGCTATTCTCCAACCAGGACAGCTCACTTTGGGGCATTTGTACAGTCTCATAAGAGAGAAAAATAAACCTTTGTTTTCCTTAAGCCACTTTAATATAGATCCTCTTTGTTTAGCAATTAGGCCTCACCCTAACTAATAATAATAATACACATGGACTTCGAACAAAGCAAAGAATTGTGTTCCCTTAAGTTAAAACTCAGTATAATCTCATATAACGTAGAGCTGATGCTTGTTATTCACAGATTCCGTATCTGCAAATTCACCTATTCGCTGAAATGTATTTGTAACCCCAAATCCAAACTCGTGGCCCTTTCACAGTCATTCGCGAACATTCACAGAGCAGAGAAACTCTTATGGACTCTGTTTCCATAAGACATCGGTACAGATGAAGCATGTGCTGGCGGCTGAGTTCTCCACTTCCATCTGGATGCTTTTGGAGGGGCACAAATCAATGAACAGTAAATTAAAAACTTACTTGCCTGCATTATAGACTTTTTTGGGCAATAAGACTGAGAATTGAACTCAGCACATCCTACCTTGACAACATACCCATGGTACAGAAATATAATCAAGAAGGAATCCCAGTAAAGAAGATGTGACACATATATACAATGGAATATTACTCAGCCATAAAAAGAAACGAAATTGAGTTATTTGTAGTGAGGTGGATGGACCTAGAGTCTGTCATACAGAGTGAAGTAAGTCAGAAAGAGAAAAACAAATACCATATGCTAACACATATATATGGAATCTAAAAAAACAAGAGAAAACTGTGAGTTTCCTAACTTGCCCGATCCCTGTGGAGATTGAACAAGGTGACACTGGGCCTTCTTGTTCCTGCTCAAGTGTCCTTTTCAGGATATATTCTGTGCCACATTTTTGTGCTTTGGGGTGGGAATTCCACTGTTCAGAATGGCCCCCAGGCATTTTGCTGAAGCACTGCCTAAGTGTTTCCAAGCACAAAAGGTTGTGATGTGCCTTACAGAGAAAATCCACGAGATAAGGTTCCTTGGCATGAGCGATAAAGAGCTGTTGGCCCTGCTTCAGTGCTAGTGAATCAACAACATATATTAAATAAGGTGTCTTTAAACACACATAAAACAAAGTTATGTAGGATTAGTTGATGAAAATGTTGTAACCAGAGGCTTGCGAGAACCTAACCCTCTATTTCCCCTGAAAGTGATGGTTCATTATTCACTAACTCAGTGTTTGTGGCCATTTTATAGAACCTAACTATCGTGAAAAATGAGAATTGACTGTGTTGACTAGACTTGCCCCCTATATTGGTATTATCATGTGTCCCATTCTAAGTGGCACTTGCACACTTTGCAGGTAAATGAAAACAAAAAAACCTACCAGCTTTACTTATACATCTAAGGATGACGGAGGGGCACAAATCAATGAACAGTAAATTAAAAACTTACTTGCCTGCATTATAGACTTTTTTGGGCAATAAGACTGAGAATTGAACTCAGCACATCCTACCTTGACAACATACCCATGGTACAGAAATATAATCAAGAAGGAATCCCAGTAAAGAAGATGTGACACATATATACAATGGAATATTACTCAGCCATAAAAAGAAACAAAATTGAGTTATTTGTAGTGAGGTGGATGGACCTAGAGTCTGTCATACAGAGTGAAGTAAGTCAGAAAGAGAAAAACAAATACCATATGCTAACACATATATATGGAATCTAAAAAAACAAAAAATGGTTCTGAAGAACCTAGGGGCAAGATGGGAATAAAGATGCAGACCTACTAGGGAATGGACTTGAGGACATGGGGAGGGGGAAGGGTAAGCTGGGACAAAGTGAGAGAGTGGCATGGACATAAATACACTACCAAACGTAAAACAGATAGCCAGTGGGAAGCAGCCACATAGCACAGGGAGATCAGCTCAGTGCTTTGTGACCAGCTAGAAGGGTGGGATAAGGAGGGTGGGAGGGAGACGCAAGAGGGGAGAGATATGGGGATACAGGTATAGGTATAACTGATTCACTTTGTTATAAAGGAGAAACTAACACACCATTGTAAAGCAATTATACTCCAATAAAGATGTTAAAAAAAAAAAAAAAGAAGGAATCCCAGGAGGTGTCCAGCTCAATCCCCCCTTCACACAGATGATGATGAAACCAAAGCCCTGAGGCTTAAAACCATACTCCTAGCTGGTACTGATGCAGAGCAAAAACCCAGGTCTTCCAGCTCCCCAGCCATGTCCGCACAGGCTTGCTGGGTCATGGGAAGAGGACTGGTTCTTTGGTGTAATGAAAGGAGTAGATGAACTGAGCGCTGGAAGGAGGGAAAGCTGGACGGAGAAGCAGGACCGCCTGATTCTAGGGTCTGTGTTCTTGACTAGGGGCCAACAGGCAACTTCTAACCTATTTAAAGTCAACAAATAGATAACTCATGAGAACCTGCTGTACAGCACAGGGAACTCTATTCGGTGCTCTGTGGTGACCTAAATGGGAAGTAAATCCAAAAAAGAGGGGATATATGTATACGTATGGCTGATTCACTTTTCTGTAGAGCAGAAACTGACACAGCAGTGTAAAGCAACTATACTCCAATAATAAATAAATAAAGTCAGTCAACAAATAGTGCTGACTACACAAGACCCTGTACTAGTGCTGGGTCCCTGAACTTATTTATTTCCCGGCAGATGAGTTTATTTCTCTCAAGAGTGAGAGCTCCATGTTTTGAATGGAGTTAGATGGCTGACCCTGAGCTCTGTCTGCCACCCTGTTTCAATCTTACGACTTTGGCATTCTTAGGTGGCCTAGTTTTAAGGACCCAAACCCTTTCCTTCAACGGTATCACTCACGTCATCACCATTAAGTACTTATCACGTCTAAACAGTAACTTCTTGATTAGAGAATATTCTATCATCTTTTTTAACTTCTGAAGCATAGTTATTCGATACATGAGTTTCCCCAATGCCTCTCTGTCAGGATGTTTGAGGATATGAATCCCACTGAGGGAAACAGTAGTGTGTTCCTGAAGATGAAAGAGCCGTCTCCCCATGGCATTACCTGTGATGGGTGAGTGGGTCAGGAAGTCTTAGAAGGTAAGTTTCTAGAGGACAAGAACCTGAACAGCGAGCACGGACTACATGCAGCTAACCTAGTGTGGGGACTTTTTAAAAAGATCAGCTTACATGGTGACTTCGGCACGCTGAAACAATGTCTGCACGATGCCAAAAGCATCCAGATGGAAGTGGAGAACTCAGCCGCCAGCACATGCTTCATCTGTACCGATGTCTTATGGAAACAGCCAGCACGGATCTCTGGGGCCTGGAAGAGTTGCCGGGCAAGAAGCCAGAGGGGAGAAATATTGCCAATCTATGTTTAAATTAAATTAATTAACATTTCTATAACTCTCTACGTGGTATATATTTTTATTCACCTCTCGGTCCTCACTTTGGCTACAGGTAACCACGAGAGTGGCTCGATTTAAGGGCACCAAAGAAGAAGGCACACATGCATGGAAACACAGCACTAAGTTTGGAATCACCAGTTTCTACAGATTAAAAAGCGAAGAACCAAAGTTCCCTTCAGAAAACAAAGGAAAGTGATACCAGATGAGAGGCAGACACACAGCCACGTGCAATAAGTTTCTCAAGTTTCATGGCAACCAGGAGATAAAAACGAGTGCTGTATGAAGAGAGCACCAATGACGTGTTTCCTGGAGCAAATGCAAATTCCTGAAGCCTCTTAGCTCAAAGTCAGATCTCATATTTCAGGGCAGACAGATTTTTCTAGAACATTAGTCACTTCTCCACAACAATTTAAACTTGCACCCACTGTGAGATGATTTTTGATGCCAACGGATATTCACAGATGTCTACACGCAAAGCCCTGCCTGGACTTCCAAATTCCACCTGTGCAACAGCTTCGGACAAAACAAGATTGTAAAGTTACTTCCAAGCCGTCAGATTTGGGGATAATTATGCACTTCCTAAGCTGCAAACTTGAAAACCCAATAAGAGTTTATGATTCATGTCCTATTTACAGAAGCATTATATTTTCAGTATTCAACGTAACATGAATTATGCATGCTAGAATTTCATAATTGTATATAATCCTACACATGACACAGGTACTCCAGCCCTTCTTAGAATTATATCTACGAAAGCTTTCAGTGGTAAACACTGTGATCATCGTCACATACTTGAAAAACACAATGTTTCACATCAGCAGTCAGCAAACTATGGCTGGTGGGCCAAATATAGCCCACAGTCCATTTCTATGTGGCTCAGGAGCTCAGAATGGTTTTTATAGTTTTAAAAACAGTTGACTCTTGAACAACACAGGGGTTAGAGGCATTGCCCCTCCACACAGTTGAAAAGCCCCTTATAACTTGACAGTTGGCCTTCCCGAACCCTGGTCCCACATCCAGAGATTCAACCAACTACGGATTCAACCAACCATGGATCGTGTGGTACGATAGTATTTACTATTGAAAAAATTCCGTGTATAAGTGGACCTGTGCATTCAAGCCCATGTCGTTCAAAGGTCAATTTTGTTTTTAAAAGTCCAAAAAACAAAGCAAAAATGTAAACAGAAACAAGACTATGCAAAGGAGACCATATGTGTCTGTAAAGCCTAAAATATTACTGTCTGGCCTTCTATAGAAGAAGTTTAGTGACCTATTTTATTTTTAAAGATTTTTTTTTGATTGGACCTTTTTTTTTTTTTTTTTTTTTCAGTACGCGGGCCTCTCGCTGTCGTGGGCTCTCCTGTTGCGGAGCACAGGCTCCGGACGCGCAGGCTCAGCGGCCATGGCTCACGGGCCCAGCCGCTCCGCGGCATGTGGGATCTTCCCGGACCAGGGCACGATCCCGTATCCCCTGCATCAGCAGGTGGACTCTCAACCACTGCGCCACCAGGGAAGCCCTGATTGGACCATTTTTAAAGTCTTTATTGAATTTGTTACAATATTGCTCTGTTTCATGTTTTGGTTTTTTGGCCTTGAGCCATGTGGGATCTTAGCTCCTTGAGCAGGGATAGAACCCGTACCCCCCGCATTCTAAGACGAAGTTTTAACCACTGGACCGCCAGGGAAGTCCCCTAGTGACCTATTTTAAATGATGAGCTGCAAATAAAATGATTTTCTTTTACTTTATTGATTTATTTTATTTAATGAGGTGTAATAATACCTGAGCTCAGAGGTGGAGGCTTTGATCTCTCGTGATGGACACTGACTGCCAAAAGTTCTAAGTAGGAAACTCTGAGACAGCGTTCAGATGTGGCAGAAAGGATGCTACTATATTATCAGTCAGTGAAGCCTCCCCAGATGGAGGAGGACGAAATGGAGGCGCAAGCCCCACACACTGCCCTCCCTGCCTTATCCCCTAGGGGGAGATTTTTTAAAGTGCAGTTATATTTATATATGCAATTAAATGTGCAAAGGTAGGAAACACATTAACAATGCAAGACTACAGAGCAAAAGCCAGCCTGGCCTGGAATATATCATGCCACATGTTCACTGGGTGACTGAAATTAACTTTGCAGAGCTGCATACATTAATACTTGCACCCAGAAAATTCAGGTCATTGTTTGCAACTGGGCCTCTCCACAAGGGTGGTTGTAGTTTAGGTGCTCTAGAACCCCGGAGACTCTACACTCAAGCTTCACAATCAAGTATTCAGATCATTTTAGGAAATATTCATAAATATTGGAGGACTGTTACAATAGCCACGGACAGACTGGCAGGCTGCTTCCTTCTAGCAGGTTACATATTTTCATGTGCCAACTCTCTTCCTTCACCTATGAGGGAAGAGAAACCAATCTCCAAAGAGGAAGGCCAGGTACTTCCTTGGAGGTCCAGTGGTTAAGACTTCACCTTCCAATGCCTTCCAATGCGGGTTCGATCCCTGGTCAGGGAGTTAAGATCCCACATGCCGCGTGGCCAAAAAACCAAAACATAAAACAGAAGCAACATTGTAACAAGTTCAATAAAGACTTAAAAAAAAAAAAAAGCATTCAGAGAGGAAGGCCAGTTCTGGGTCTGCAGTTATAAGTTGAGAGCAGTAAATAAATTCCTTTAAACTCTGACAAGGACATAAGCCCGAAGCACCACCTCGTTGTCGTACTTCAGTTTCAAAAGCACAGCATGGTGTATTTCTGTGGCATTGCTTCAAAATGTATTACCTCATCAATTCATTTCTGAAAAAGTCAAAATAGTGGAGGCAGTCTATTTTGCCAACATTTTGAATCAAAGCTGTTTTGAGTTCTTCAGGCACCAGAAAGCAGCGTTACTTAATGAGCCACGTCCTCTCCCGGCGCTGGTGCAGCTTTTGGGTTCAGAGCTGAACATAACCTAGTTGTTCATTGGTTCATTCACTCAACAAATACTAATCGAGAGTGGACTAGCTGTCAGATACTCTACTCAGCTCTGGAGACACAAAAGTGATCAAAACACAGTTTCTAGACTCAAAATCCAGAAGAAGAGGTAGATGAGTACGCAAGCAATTAAGGGGCAGTGTAGTGACTGCTGTGAGAGGAAAAGTTTAACATTCTAGGAGAGCGTGTAGGACGGGCATTTAGCCCAGATCAATGTGGACAGGGAGTAAGGAAAGGCTTTCCAGGGAAGTTGAAGCCTCTGCTAAACTCCCAGAGACGAGAAATTGGACAATACGACTTAACTTGCACCAGCACCTGAGTACTCAGGGCATGTAAGTGAATAGGACACCCTGCATCTCCAGAGGGTGGCAGGGACTTGGAGAGGGGCATGATACACACGAGGTGGCTCAGGGTAGGACTGGAGACAGCTGTGGAGCAGCAGGGATGGGGCCACACCCAGTTATTTTCAGCCAATCAACCTCATGAAGCACTTGTGTATACTCTCCTCAAAAGACCTATTTTTAGAACTGGGACAGAAAGGCTGTAACGTAAAAGTGTATGACAAAACTATCACGAGTTCTGGGGAGAGTGTACGTCCCAAGGACTCCCTCTGTGTTCATTTGCTAGGGCTGCCATAGCAAAGTACCACACACTTGGTGGCTTAACCAACGGAAATGTACTGTCTCCCAGTTCTGGAGGCTGGAATTGCGAAATCAAGATGGCGGCAGGGTTGGTGCCTTCAGAGGGCTGTGAGAGAGAGCCTGTGCTGGGGGTTTGCTAGCCATCCTTGACATTCTTTGCAGATGGTGTTCTTCTTGTGTCTCCACATCATTTTCCTTCTGTACATGTCTTTTTCTCTTCACAGGTGTTCTTTTCATAAGGACATCAGTCATATTAGATTAGGGGCCCACCCTACTCCAGTTATGACCTCATTTTAACTAATCACATCTGGAATGACCCTATTTCCAAATAAGGTCACAATCTGAGGTAGTGGTGAGTGAGAACTTAAACATACGAATGGGGTTGGGGGGGGCACAGTCCAACCCTTAAAACCCTCCTAGAAGGCAGAGTCAGGGAATGTCCTTCCTGATTCTCCCCACAGAGCAGCAACGGCAGCAACAACCATCTAATGACGCCTATGAGTGGAAGGGACCAGCATCCAGCCCCCGGAGCCAGGACCTCAGGGTGACAGGGACAGGGAACAACAGGAAAAGCCCAGCATAAGAATAAAACTCTCTTAGGGCTTCCCTGGTGGTGCAGTGGTTGAGAGTCCGCCTGCCGATGCAGGGGACGCAGGTTCGTGCCCCGGTCCGGGAAGATCCCACATGCCGCGGAGCGGCTGGGCCCGTGAGCCATGGCCGCTGAGCCTGCGCGTCCGGAGCCTGTGCTCCGCAACGGGAGAGGCCACAGCAGGGAGAGGCCCGCGTACCACAAAAAAGAAAAAAAAAACTCTCTTAGACCGGGAGTTTGGAACTGACATGTACACACTGCTATATTTAAAATAGATAACCAACAAGGACCTACTGTAAAATAATTAATTGCTGCAAAATTAACTAATTAATTAAATAAAAAAGAATAAAACTCTCCCTTTCAGCCTCGAACCCCTAGGTAGCGCCTTCCTCCACGCTGGCATCTTACCTGTCCTACTCACTGGCTCACAGAAGGTGGAGCGAGGGCCCCCGGAGGTGAGCAGTTTGTTAGTGTGCCCCTGTAGCCGGCAAGGAGGTCAGACAGCCCTCCCGAACCATGCAAAGCAGGCTCTTTCCAGCCCCCAGGCTACGTAAGGATGGGAAAGGAGGACAGAGAAGGAGGAACGGGGGTCACCTGGTCCTGCCCTGTCTGAGAGGCTAGAGCCCATGGTCGAGTGTTATTTTCGAATTCGGTCAGTCACACCAGCACAGCATCACCCGCCTGCAGTCACCCTCCTGCCGGTGGGGGAATTAGGCTAATTATGTCTCCGGGCAGGTATTCCCCTAGTTTCAGGGGAACGTAGGCATAAGTAGGAAAGTTGCTATGGAAAGGAAAGTGTGGGCCACGACAGGATGGTGAGTGAGCAGTGAATGAATTCCCCAGAGGTCCGTCCTCCCCAGAGCTTTCGCCTTCGCATTTCAGACGAACTTCTAGAAGCAGGACACAGGAGACCTCAGATGGGGTCATTTAGGAGGCTTGCATGTCACAGGTGTCAACTCATCTAATTATTTTACAGATGGGGAAACTGAGGACTCGAGACATGAGGACACTTGCCTAAGGTCTCCCGGCGGGAGAATCACCATAAACACCTTATGGCAAAACTTGCCATTCAAAGCTCTTTCACAAAATCATTCTGCCTCAAACTGCCTGGCACCCTGTATAAGCTCACTAAGGCTGCCTTAACAAAGGACCCCCCAGAAATGTATTTTCTCACAATTCTGGAGGCTGGAAGTCTGAGACTAAGGTGTCAGCGGGGTTGGTTTCTTCTGAGGCCTCTTTCCTTGCCTTGCAGATGGACGTCTGCTCCCTGTGTCTTCACATGGTCTTTCTTCTGTGCACATCTGTGTCCACGTTTCCTCATCTTATAAGGACCTCAGTCATATTGGGTTAGGACCCACCCTAATGACCTCATTTTACCTTCATTACCTTTTTTTTTTTTAAAGAAGATGTTGCGGGTAGGAGTTTATTAATTAATTAATTTATTTTTGCTGTGTTGGGTCTTCGTTTCTGTGTGAGGGCTTTCTCTAGTTGTGGCAAGCGGGGGCCACTCTTCATCACGGTGTGCGGGCCTCTCACCATCGCAGCCTCTCTTGTTGCGGAGCACAGGCTCCAGACGCACAGGCTCAGCAGTTGTGGCTCACAGGCCCAGCCGCTCCGTGGCATGGGGGATCCTCCCAGACCAGGGCTCGAACCCGTGTCCCCTGCATTAGCAGGCAGATTCTCAACCACTGCACCACCAGGGAAGCCCCCTTCATTACCTTTTTAAAGGTCCTGTCTCCAAACAGAGTCATGTTCTGAGGTACCAGAAGTTAGGTTCTCAACATATGAATTTGAGGGGATAGGATCCAGCCCATAACATCCCCCCAGAGGCTTTTCTCAGGAGTTCCTGCTCCATGACCTGCTTTGCTGGTGCCACATGACCCTGACAGGAAGGGACCAATGAGCTCCCAGGGTTCTGTCACCCAGCGGCCCAGTTTCTGTCGTGACAGCTCTGCAAGCAGGGATGATGGGCTGGACCCACTTGGGCTCTTTGGGGGTAGTCTGAACTCAAGACATGAAGAAAACACTGAGCAGGATCTTAGTTAAGCAGAAGCAAAGGATCAGGCTAGGAGAGCAGGGTCCACAGAACGTGCTCTGGATAGAGCCACAGCCCTGCTGATGCGGAGAGGAAAAAACCCGGACCCCAGGGCCGGGCTGGACTCTACTCGAACGTCCAACACCCACATGGCTCCAGCTCGGGAAGGCCCCCAAGCTGTGCCTGGGGTTTGAAGCTGCCGGTGTGTGATCTTCCTTATTTCCAGGAGTATCTTGATGTTAAAATCCAATCAACAAATGAATGTAACCACCACCTGAAATACCCGTGGCATCCAGAAGAACCCTGTTCTAGATCACGCTTTTTCTTCCTCTTCTCATGTAGAAAATGCTCGTTCCCTGTGGCCACGAAGAAACTCGCGCATATGCTCTCTATTTTCTCTGAGACTGTGAAAGTCATGAGGGGTTGAAACAGAGCTGAAATCACCCTGCTCCCTGAAAAAATGGGAGAATACGTGGGAAACAAGAGCCCGGAGAAGCAGAGTCTACGATGGTCACACAGCAGTGGACTGCACACTTTCTACCTGTATCCTGAGTTGCATATAAGACAAATCTGACTTCAAATGCAGTGGACGGAAGGAACAATGGTGATTCATTCAACAAACCTACCATGAATGTCCTCCGCAACCGTCTGCATTGTATTCCTCACTGTCCTTTTGAGAACGTTTCAAAACGGAGAACTTTCAAGAGTCCAATGCCATTTATCTCCTTGCTTCTAGTTCACCCCGTTACACGGCAATTAATTACCCACCTGTCCTTCTCATGATAGTACCTCTAGGTCTGTAAGCAGTTATATTCCACCTTTTGCCATTACATTAGAAGGAATGATTTTTTTTTATACTTCTTTACCTTTTTCCCTTTCAGATTAAGCCCTCTGTTTCTTTGCCCACATCTGTTGTTCCACTCCGACTCACTTCAATTTTCCCTCCATCCTTTTGATAGACACAATCCCCAGATACACTATAAGACTTCACAGTCATTAGTTGTAAGCCCCTCTGGGGTAGAAAACAGGTTTCTGTTTTTTGTTCCATTTCCCCACTGCGTCTCCCTCACATGGATGGTACCTGACTCATTCCTACATGCAGGTTATGTGTGGCCAGGGGCCACTGCTCCCCCAGGGCAGTGGGACTCTTCACTTATCTCACATGGAAACACTAAGATCCTGGACCTCTCTTACCTTCTAAATGACGCTTAGTTATACCACTGTCTCTTGTAATATCTTCCCTTGCTGACCTGAAGCCACATTGAGGCTACCAGTTTACTTCTCACCCCTGAGTCTTACCATCAGCTCTGGAAAAAATCCAGATACATAACACAAACTTTTCTCTGACCCTAAACTTGCTCAATTGCCAATGGAGGGATTCGAGGTTGGTCAGAAAAATATCTTAACCTTGATACGACTTCCCCCAGCAACTTCAAGATCCCTGGACCAAGCCTTCCTTTTTAGAATGAACAATTTCTTGCCAAGAGATGCCCCAAAAGGCTTCAGAGGCAAAAGCACACTGACAATAGCTGATGAGGATGCTGCAGGGTTAGCTGAGCAAATATACACTGTACCTCCTATGGGAAACGGCTGGGGGAGGGGCAGAAGCCTGTGTGGATGGGGAAAAAAGGTGACTTTTTTCTAATCATGCCTAAGTATCCCTTTTTCGTAAAACAGTTAAGCTGTTAACTTCTATGCTAAGGCACGTATGCACTTTGGAAAGGTAATTTGAAAGCGAGTTGAGCCATGACAAATAGGGACAGCTGGCCTAATTGAATCATTTGATCTAAGACAGCTCAACTTGGTTATCCTCACTGCAGCCCACACTGATATTAGCGAGTGAATCATTAGCCATGAAATCATGTCGACTTTCCCAACTGCAGCGCTCTTGACATGACAGCGATCGCAGCCTGCCTTTCATTATAGCCCCGATAAGTTCTTTAGTCTGTCAGGAAAAAAACAAAGCAGCTTGGAAAACTTCTGGGCTTGGCATCAGAAAGCCATTTGCTCCAACATGCCAGGTAGAGCATTTCAGAGAAAGACAGGCTGTGAGTTAGCTACAGGAGCAAGCCAGGGGCATCTAAGCAAGTTCACGCAGGCTGGATGCACTGAAGCCTCCCAGGCATCCACACCTGCAGGTAAAATGCAGGAGCGACTTAATTTTGCGAGCACCAGTCTGTAGTCAGTCGGGAGAGTGGACGCTAAGTGGAGTCGTGATAAATACTCTAACACTTGACCTACAGACATCCCTGATGGGAGGCTTCACGTGTGGAGGACAGTCCTGTCATCTTTAATTTAGTTTTTGCAAAAGGAATGCAAGGGTTGAGTTCCTCTTTTCACTGGTCTTGTCAAAGGTGGTGAGGCACTTAAGGGAGTGCAAATGGAGGGGCCAGTCCGCTGGAATGTGGACCAAGCCCTTGGGTCCAAGCAGCACGAAAGCTTTAGGGAAATGCGCTACCTCCTTAATTTGCTCCCTTCTTTGGGTCTCCCCCTCTCAAAATTTCACCCGAGGGGACACTGGCCTCAATTCCCACCGCAAGCAGAGACTGGGACAAAGGCTTCTGTGGGTCAGGAGGAGGGAGACAGAGAAGGAGAGAAAGCCAATACCAGATCCTCTGACTGCAAGCGACAGAAAGTCGCAGCATTCACTTTCTACTCCCCGCCGGTCAGAGAGAGCTCCACGGGGATTAACTCCTTGCGCCTCAAATGTGTGAGTGAAGAGCGCTCTCTTTGGCTGTCCCACACGGAGCATCAGCCCCGCCCGGGACAGGGCAGCCAAGGCGGGCACCATCCCGCTGCTGCTCCACAAGCGTGCGAAGCCTCCCTAGAGTTGGTCTCTTGGGCTAAGAGATGGGCCAATAAGATTTGAAAGAAACCGTACTGATACGAGTTATCAGAAACCCAAGTGTAGCTTGGATGCCATTCACAGCAGGCAGAACGTAGACAAACTGACACATTAAAAGATTTCCACAAAAGTCTGAGTAAACAACAACGGCATTTGCAGATAACTTTTATACTGAAAATGACATTGAATTTAGAATGGAATATAGACGAGGCCAAGGAATAAGAACGGATACGGCTCACTTTCACAGCCATCTAAACAGTAGGTGAGTCAAAAGTAATGACAGAAATTTCTTAAAATGAATGTTGAGTTGGAAAGCCCCCCAACGCTGTAGGTATGTGTGTCCATTATGGACACAACAATCAGTCTCAATCACAAACTCCCAGAGTTGGAGAGCAGCTTGGAATTCATCTCCTCCACACCCTTGATTATGACGAATGAGATAATCAAGCAACTTCAGATTCTGCTGCCAGGTGGTGGCAGACTCCATCCTGAACCCAGACCATGCTTCTCTTGCTGGCGAACTTGAACCACAAGACCAGTTTCACCATCTGATGGGAGCATGGCACACCGAGTGAGAGCAATTTGATATCTAGAGAGGGTCGTTTTGTAACACCCTAGTCCTCTACACAGCAAAAATATATTCATAGTAGCCATGACATGAAACAAATAAAGATAAAAGCCAGAAAAGAATTGCAAACAATGAAAAAATTTGTATGTACTGCATAAATATAATTATGCCAGGAAAAACATCAAAAATTTTAAATTAGAATAAATATCATAGTACAAAAAAGGGGGATAAAAGCACAACTATCTATCCAATGTTTTTTTTTTTTTTGCGGTATGCGGGCCTCTCACTGTTGTGGCCTCTCCCGTCGTGGAGCACAGGCTCTGGACGCGCAGGCTCAGCGGCCAGGGCTCACGGGCCCAGCCGCTCCACGGCATGTCGGATCTTCCCGGACCGGGACACGAACCCGTGTCCCCTGCATTGGCAGGCGGACTCTCAACCACTGCGCCACCAGGGAAGCCCTATCCAATTGTTTTTAAATGTACCTAACAGTTTGAACTTTGATCCATTAGTTACAGTTTGATATAATAATATTTTATGTAAATCACTGTCTGGTACATAATTTATACATTTTAATAAAACCAAAATGTCAGCAAAAAGTACAATTTAGGAATTATTAAACAGTGCCACTTGTGTAACTTTTCATTTTCTTGATTTTATAATAGATCTAAAGAAATTAATAATTTTAATTAATATTAAAATATTTAAACATATTTTAATATGTTTTCATTTCAAATGCATATTCAAATTCAGTAAAATGTTTCATGCAGAGCTAAAATTTATCTTTACCAACAAAAATCTTACACTTGCCATTTGTACTTGGTTTTACTGCTTTAAATTGTAGATATTAATAAAAACTCCAAGCTGTCACACAGAATGGATAGAGTTAAAGAAATGCAAATTCTCTTTCTTCATCTTGATAATCACTGTGTTATTGTTGTTTATTTCTAATCTAGTTTTTAAACTCAGGGATGTGTCACACCCCAGGGATGGGCATATGAACTACACCCAGAGCAAGGCAGGACCATTCGGAACCATAAGATCTTTCTCCTGAAATGAACATGTAGTGTTTACGTGTCAGGGGCCTATTGTGCAACCAGGAATTCTTTAAACTAACTTCAGTGTAGAATATCATGTTTATTAGAGGATAAGGTATAGCAATGTGCTGATTAAAATACTATTTAAACTCAACAGTAAGCCCAACAATTGTCAGAACTTAGATCACAAAGGTTTTTTTCAGAGTATTTTGCTACTGACATTGTTTAGATTGCTGCTAAATGGGACAATAAAAAGCAGACCAGGACTTCCCTGGCGGCGCAGTGGTTAAGAATCCAACTGCCAGTGCAGGGGACACAGGTTCGAGCCCTGGCCCGGGAAGATTCCACATGCCTTGGAGCAACTAAGCCCGTGAGCCACAGCTACTGAGTCCACGTGCCACAACTACTGAAGCCTGCGCGCCTAGAGCCCGTGCTCCGGAACAAGAGAAGCCACCTCAATGAGAAGCCTGTGCACCGCAACAAAGAGTAGCCCCCATCGCCACAACTACAGAAAGCCCGCACGCAGCAATGAAGACCCAACACAGCCAAAAATAAATAAATAAATAATTTTTTAAAAACCCAACAGTTTCATCATCTTGTGTGCCCTGGCTGGCCGTCCTGTACTGTGAAAGCCACTACTGACATGAGTGACAACAGGCTGGCTCTGGTTTAAGAGCACTGGGTCAGTCTCACATATGCCAAGAGTCTGTTGTCAGGACAGACCCTTGTTCCCATCATGCTCCCTTCTTTATGCTCATGTTCTGAGATAATGATAGAGCTTTATTTATTTCCCTGTCACCTATTTCTGAGGCTTGACTTTAGCCATTTTTTTCTATCAAAAATTTCTCCCATAAAGAGTTTTGATCCTTAAGCTTGTTCAGACATGAAGATAAACAAGCCAACCAGGATTTGAGACCCCAGCATTTAAACCATGACTTTTTAAAAATCACATGCCGCACATATGTGCAGAAGCCATACCTTCAATGCTCCGTAGCCCTGCTCACGTTTAAACATTAATCTGATTGAATCAGGTCAACTTGACCATGTCCAGTAATTGATGGACAACGTGAGGGCTGGCAACATAATACTTTCCAACGATTAACACGCCTGCTTATATATGAGGAATCCAAGAAACAAGAGAAGTCAAAAGACTTTCCAATAGTCACTTAGTTGTAGGCCCTGTGTTCTCATCCCCTGCTTAGATCCCTCTCCACTTGAAAGCCATGTTCCCTACACACATTGCCTAGAATCCAGAGTGGGAAGATGCCACTGAAATACATGAAACTACTTAGAGACATGACAGGGCATCATCAAGTGCTCCGATGAAATCCCTGGAAATTTAGGGAGGTGAAGCTGACTGGAGATGTGAATAAAGGGCCAGTAGGTGAGATGAGGCTTGAGGTTGGCCTTTGAGGCTCTTCAGGATGAAAGAAAATGGAGGAGGAATGGGCTCCTGCCGTGGTCCATCAGCGAGGACAGAGGAGCCCCAGTACGTGAGGGAACTATAGCAGGCAGGTCATCTCACCTCTCTTAGCCCATTTTATTCTCTCCTAAATGAGGAATGGGCACAGTTGTAATAACACAGAGAAATTTTATTCTCCAGAATCCCTCAAAAAATAAGCCTGTATTTACTAGAAAGAAATACCTTGATAAGCAAAAGCAGACTCAAGTACCAAAGGTATTCCAGTAACTGTAAAATAAGAAGAATTTGCAATTTTTTTGAGATGGAGTAGGAGAGTGAGCAGAGGGGAAAAAGGGAGAGGTGGGTCAAAATAAATGATAGAATGTGGTACCGAATATAATGTGACCCCCTTCTAATGATCTTTCGGATGCTCATTAAAGCATACCCCAAATCACACGTGCTTAGCGTGACAAGATTTCTTATGGAAACTGGCAGGGGATGGAGTTCTGCATCCCAGGTGGTCATGGGCAAAAACAGGTGAAGCATCAAGGATGCAGGAGACAATTGGCTTCTGTGCCCCACTGTACAGCCTAAGGGCTCTGAATTCATTTCCTGGGGCTGCCATTACAACTGACCACAAAATGAGTGGCTAAAAACAACAGAAATTTATTTTCTCACAGTTCTGGGAGCCAGAAATCCAAAATCAAGGTGTCAGCAGGCTCATGTTCCCTCTGGAGGCTCTAGAGAAGAATGTGTCCCGCCTCTTCCAGCTTCTGGTGGTTCAGCAATCCTTGGCACTCCTCGGCTTCTACCTGCATCTTTCCAAACTCTGCCTCTGTCATCACGTGGCCTTCTTCCCTGTGCGTCTCTGGGTCTCTCCAAATTTCTTTGTCTTTATAAGGACACCAGTCATTGGATGTAGGGCCCATTCTAATCCGGTATGACCGTGTCCTAACTTGATTACACCTGCAAAGACCCTATTTTCAAATAAGGTCACATTCACAGGGTTAGGACTTCAAGGTATCTTTTTGAAGGACACGATTCAACTCACACTGGTCCTGATATATCCTTGAATACTTTGTATGTGCTTTACTATGAGAAGCTCCAAGTAGCTATACAATAATTGAGCCATTAACTGACAGGCTTACAGAAATGAAGACAATCCACTTTCACCTGGTATCTTCATAGAAGGCCTTTGGCTCCTCTTTGCTGGCCCAGAGTGGGGAGTCATGGAGAGTGGAAGGGTAGAGTTGACAGATCCTTACACCTTCCCCAATCTGACAGTAGTTCCAGAGAAGCATTAGGTCCAGGTGACAGGGAAGATTCATCTGCTAGCAGGCACTCAAAGAGCACAATGCTTGGCCTGGCCTCAGGACTCCTCAGGTATCTCTCTGGGTACATAGCACACGTGAAGGCTCTCCTGCTCTGTTTCACCCCTCGCCCTTTCTCTTCCCCACTCCCATGTGGTTTAGGTCTGTGGATCCCAAGTATAGTTGGTACTTTCATCTCATACTACAAAAACATCCACCTCGTCATTACACAATTCTGAACGCATGCCATGGTCGATTACATTTTTACTTCTCAGTTGTAATTATTACAAAATCCTAATCATAGAACTCCCAATTCAATATACTGTCTGGTAACTTTAGGTCACGTGCCTTTCTCCTTGACCTAAAAAAACCCTTCCAATTTCCCTCTTCTGGGCTTGAGAGAGTCTGACGAGTTTTAAGGGCTCTTAGACAGCTTGTCTATTTCCCCACATCTCCTTCCCCCTCTGATACTAATACTCTTGCTGATCCACCACTCTTGCCCCATCTATTGAAGCCCGCCTTGGAACACTTTCAATATTCCCTCACTTAGCATCTCCATGGAACTCTCATAACTTGCTGTTTCAGCCTCTGCTGTTACCCTTATCAAACACACACACACACACACACACACACACACACACACACACACATTCTTTCAGCTGTGTTGTCAACCCCTTGAGGGCAGGATCTATGCCTCGTTCCTCTCTGCATGTTTTATAACGTTGAGCAGAGTATCTAACATATGGTAAGTTTGTTTAAAAAAGTATGAATATCATGAAATTAAACTTGGGAGGCTTCTCTTCCATCTTTTCAGGGCCCAGACTCCCCCGAATCACAACATTCTAAAGGCAGTGAAGCTCACAAAGAGACATGCATTTCATGTCTGGCTTATTCACATGCACAAGTATAACATCCTATTCATTCTAAGGAAGAGATTATGTTTATGGAGATAGTGTAATTCTTCCAGGAACGGGCCAGGATTGTGCTAAAGACCTGGTGGTACGAGAGAAACAACATACCTTTGTCTCTGCCATGAGGATATCAAGGAAGGAACTCAAGGAAGGAAACACACTTCAATGCTCATCTTAAAATGTGCAGCAGAGACCCGGCCCTATGCAAATGAGATGCAAATCTGTTGCTATTGAACAGAAATTGGAAAACTCCTACCAGGCTGAACTCCCTTTTCATATTTGAAAGAGGACTACTATGCTTACCGCACCCTTTTTGGGCTCTCTGGCCAGCTTCCTCTTACACTGTAACAGGCTTGTCTGAACAAGCTAACTTTTGAATCAAGGTGCTATAGACTGAATATTTGCATTCCCCCCAAATTCATATGTTGAATCTTAATGCCTCATCTAATGGTATCAGGAGGTGGGGCTTTTGGGAGATGCTCAGTTTGTGAGGGTGGAGCCCTCATGAGCAAGATTAGTGCTTTATAAATAAAGACGCTCCAGAGACATCCCTTGCCCCTCCCACTCCGTAAAAACCCAGCCAGAAGGTGCTTGTCTGTGAACCAGAATCTGCCAGGGCCTTCTTGGACTTGGACTTCCCAGCCTCCAGAACGGTGAGCAACAAATTTCTACTGTCTATAAGCCACGCAGCCTATGGTATTTTGTTAGGGCACCAAAATGGACTACGGCCTAAGGAGAGCAACAAGGCTTTCACAGCAGCCCCTCTAAATGCCGTGTGACTAAGCAAGTTAGGAATGATGGAATCTCTGGCAATGGGATCAGCTGCTTCCAAATTTGTGATTTTGTTTCCATTTTTCACAATACAAATACCTCCCTGATTTTTCAGGGTTAATTGAGCAGTTTGGAAGAGAATGTACCCTTTTTCAAAGCTGTCCAATGTTTTCCCCAAATATTTCCATTCCTTATTCTTACTTGATTTGCACATAATTTTCTCCTGAGCAGACAGCATGCTGTGTGCCAGCTGGACCTGAACTGCAGTAGGTTTGTTTCCAAGGTAGGTTCATGTCCAGAGCGTTGATAAAAGACCAAAGAAAACTGACCAGAAGATGATTTTCCAGGAATATATGAAGCAAAACAATCTAAATCTGGATTGTCATCATTACACATCGGGTGGTGGAAAAATTTTTAAAGCATAATGTCAAATGCAGATACTACTCTATGTCTAAAAATTTATTTTTCAATCTATATTCCCATGCCTCCATCTCCTTGCCCACTACCACCTACAGGAAGGGAGGGAGGGAGGGAAATTTGTAATAATTTGTTTTAAGACGAAGTAGTTCTGTTTGAATCCCCCAATCTTCACAGCACGTTATAAATATCACTAACTGCTTTGTAATTAATAATGTAAGAATTTATTTTCAATCAACAACACAAAATACTCCAAGCATCATCAGTGAGCCACTTTTAAGTTATCTGCTACCCAGTTCCTATCAAAACTCCTGCTGTTAAAAGCTATATAAACAAGCAAACAAGAAAATTCTCTGACTGGTACACAGCAGATCTCCTTCTGTTCTATCCTTCGACCTCTGGGAACTATATTATTTAAGTCTCTCACAAACGTGTTCTCCCTGAGTTGCAGTTTCACAATAAGGGAAATTCATCCCTGCATCTGTTATTAAAATCGTGTTGAGGTGAAGGATGTGGTCCACTGTCAGACGTGGGCCGTCTGTAAGAAATTTGCTTTGGAAATCAAGGGACAGAAAAGCTTAGTTTCATCTGGGGAAGTGGATTGGCTGTACGGAGAAATCTGACTCCACGTTTGATCTCTGAAGGCTGACGGCTTTTAACCCCCTCCCCTCCCCTTGTGCCCTCATTTGGGCCAGCTGATAACAAAGCGTCTGCTTTGGCACCTGCAGGAGATTAAGACAACACAGGGCTTCACCAGGCCCCACCTCTAACCACAGTGAAAACCCAGTCCAGCCTCCTGCTCTTCCTCTCTCAAGCCCTTCCGGCCTGCCGGAGAGACCTGCCGTGCTCTTCCCCGAGACCTCACTTACGTCAGTAACAAATCCTCCTATACGCTCTAGGTGTGCGTGGGCCATCACCAATGTCGACGAAAACAAATTCTGGGTCGGCGGGTGGGTTCCTCCTGCTTTGGCAGAGTGACCATCACAGCTACCTTCTGTCTGAAGTGAGGACTAGATAACGTGTATCTCCCTTTTGATCTCGACCACCATAAACACCAAATAACTGCGGCAGCCAGTGTGGGCTATTTGTGGACCCCTCCAAGTCAGGCAGATGGGCACCTGGTGGCTATGGACATGAACTCCCAGACCCAGTTGGAGACCCCTTCTTCATGCAGGCCTAGTGCCCTGGACTCCCTTGTCACACGAGTGCTTACCAGTGCTTACCAGTCTGACTCTCCAACAGACTGTAAACTCTGATAGACTGCCATTCCCAGCACCTAACACAGGGTGGGCGCTGAGCAAACATTTGATGAATGAATAACTGAAAGAATGAAATTTAGGTAGAGAAGCGATTTGCATAAAAGCAGGGCAAAGATTAATGTATCACAGGGGAAAAAAAAAAAGAGGTTTCTTCTGTAGCTTAGAAAATGAGAGATACCCAATAGAAATCCCAGCCTCTGATACTCTAGCACAGTTATGCTGCAGTGTGACATCTAATTGCTCAGGTCCTACACCACCACAGCCCCCCTTGCTGAAATACGGGCACAAATCACAATTTACTTCCCAAAAGTTAAACTTCATTAGATATTAGTTTAATTTAATGTTTTCCAGATTAATTCAAGATTAATTTATATCCAGGCATTTTGCACAGCCCAAGCAGTATCTCTCCTTTCTGTCATTTCTATCATCTCACAGACAGCAGAGAAAAGGAAAATGTATGGTGAAGAAGCACTAGGATGGAGTAAGTAGGGGGAGATTTCATTAAACTATTACATATCTTTTCCTTGAATGTGGAAAAAAAAAATATAAATTTGCCGGTGAGTAGAGTAGCATGCATATCAGGAAGTCGGGTAAACAAAAGCTTTGCAAACATGAGAAGTGTTTACAAGATGACCTGAGCTGAAAATCGGACACTGTACTTAACACTACATATTCTTCCTAAGTCTCATAATGTGTATTTATGCCAAAAGAATCTTTTATCCTTTGTTGCTGGGATTTGTTTTCAAACAGAATGAAAAAAAAAAAGATTGTTGATATTTGATAAGTCTCTTTTTGTGCATGACTGTCTTTTCCAGAATCACAGGGTCTTAGAGCTCAAAGAATTGGAGGTTGGGGCGGGGGGGCTTCCCCGGTGGCGCAGTGCTTAAGAATCCGCCCGCCAATGCAGGGGACACGGGTTCGAGCCCTGGTCCGGGAAGATCCCACATGCCGCAGAGCAACTAAGCCCGTGTGCCACAACTACTGAGCCTGCGCTCCAGAGCCCATGAGCCACAACTACTGAAGCCCAGGCGCCTAGAGCCTGTGCTCTGCAACAAGAGAAGCCACCACGATGAGAAGCCCGCGCACCGCAGTGAAGAGCAGCCCCCACTCGCTGCAACTAGAGAAAGGCCACGCACAGCAACAAAGACCCAATGCAGCCAAAAATATTTCAAAAATTTTTTTAAAGAATTGGGGGTGGGAGTGGGGGTGGGGGTAGGGCGCCCCCCAATCAAGCCCCATGGAATTCACACCATTTTAACACACTGCCCAAAGCTTAAAACAGGTCAAAGCACAACTGTGCTGGTAAAATTGGAGGCGGGATTTAATCCCTCCCCCACATCCCCCTCATTCTCAGGAGCTTCCACTCAAGTACTTCATCTTCAGTCCTAGAGCTCAGCAAACAGTCTAAAATGCACTCATTTAATCTGACCTCCCCATTCTACAGGTGAAAAAACGGAGGCAGCCAGGTCCAAGAGACTAGTCAAATTGCACTGATAAACTGTAACATATCCAAGTTAGACCTGAAACTGGGTCCCCCTAAAACCAAGTTCCCCTGCTGAGTTTATGATTGACCTCTCTATCCAGAACTTTATTCCCTTTCTCGTCGCGCCCCTGTTCCCCTCAGGATTGAGGAGTATCAAAGAAAAAGGGGGGGCTGAAACCCAGCAGGACCTTGTGGGGCCCTCTCAGGGACAAAAGCAGCCCCTCTGTGTCCCCTGTTTCTTATTTGTAGTAAAAGGTTTTAGTCTCCTAGACCTTCCTTGAGCTCCAAAGAGCAGACTTAAGCACTGACTAATTAGGGAAGTGCGGGAGTGCAGAAACAAAGGAAAAGCAGTTAAACCAGAAAAGTAATGATAACAGTTCAGCAATAAACAGACGTCGTTCCTCCTCAAGGAATAAACCTAACAACCTGACGCACTCTAATGCACATCTTTGAGTCGTTCTGCAGAAACTAAGATAGCACCCCTCCCCACCCAAGTGGGGGATGGTGACTACTTGCTGACCACAAGCACACAGACCCCAGACTGGTTGGAATTCGAAGTTTGACGATTCCGAAATTCCACCCTGTTACCTCACCACCAACCAATCAGAAGAAGGTCATGCACCCTGCAGCCCTCTCCCCAAGTGCTGCCTTTAAAAGCACTTCCCTGAAAGCTTACTGAGTGCGGAGCTTTTGAGCATGAGCTGCCCATTCTCCTTACTTGGCACCTTGCAAAAGGACACTGTAATGTCCTTAACCAAAACCCGGTGTTAGTAGATTGGCTTTGCCGTGAGGCAGCTTTGGTAAGAGGCCCCTCTCTGCCTTGACTCGCTGCTCCTCTGACCGCCCTGCACAGCACCCAGACCTCCTTGTCCACAAGGAAGTGACAGCCAAACTGACCGTCCAGGTCTGGACGGGTCTAACCAGGTAGAAACGGCCACAAAACATGACCCTGTGAGCAGAATGGCCAAGCTCCTAGGTAATGAGACTGTCTCCTGGTGACTCTTTTTTAATCACTAGTATCTTATTGTATTTCACTGTAGGTGGAGCTGCCCTTTCATTTCAGTTTGCCTAGTGTCTGGTGTGGCTGCCGTGGATTTGCCTCAACTCTGCTCTAGTTCCTTCTCAAGCCCACTCCTAGATCCTTCTCAGGCAGACCACCCAGGGTGTCGATGGACGTTAGTCTGATGCTAAAACCACCACTGCATGTGCTCGGTAAGTGTCACAAACTGAGAAGAGTGGCCCTGTGGGCTCAGCTGTGTGAGACGTGATTCTGGTGACTGCCCCTTGCTTCATGCTCCGTTCCTGGTCTTATTTCTGAGCTTCACTCTTCCCTGGAATATTCTTGGCACTATGGCTCTTACCTCCAGTACACAGACAGTTTCCCTATTGTTGTCTCTCAATCTGACCCAATCCATTTTTCATCTTCTAAAATGTCCTCAAATCTTCTGGTCTGCTGTCTGTTCCCTTTCCTTGATTTCCAGCATTGTTATGCCTTTGTTTACTTTCATTCATTATTTTTAAGCATCTTTTCAGGCACTTCAACAGGACGTAGGAGAACAGGGGAAATTATACCTATGCTCAGCTGTCCATCTTGAACGATGTTCCGGTATTTTGAAATCCTCGACTGGGATGCTAAAAGCTTCCACGGTTTAATGGAAAAATTAAAAATGTGTCCACACTCATGAAGTCATGTACCTTGCCAGCTTTGAGGACAGGTGAGGAAGACCACAGGTAAGGGATGAGCAAGCAGGCCAGCCCTGCTCACTTGGCCACTCCCTGACTTCCAGGTGGGTTAACACCCCACCTAACAGCCCCCTACATAGATAAGAGCCTGGCACCAGGAGGAGAAAGACCTAGAGGCTGCAGTCCTGACCAAGACTCCCAAAGATCAATAAATAATCACAAGGGAAGTAGAGATATAGGGGAACTCAGGGATCAGCTAGTTCAACATCTTATGTTGGCCCCTAGGCCCCATGAAACCCAGGGAGTTGAAGCTATTTTGTCAAGGCTACATCAGAATTAGTGATACACTCAGAACTTGAACCCAGATTTTCTATACCTAGATTATGACTTTTCTACCCTTCTGATTGTTTCTTTTTCTCCTTTTCTGTTTACTGACCAATAAACCAGAACAATTACCCTCACCAGTAAGTTCCTCTCCTCTGTCCACCCCTTTTGCCAACATAACTGCCTCTCTCCACATAACACTCAACAGTAGAGCTCCCCAGTGCTTTGTGACCACCTAGAGGGGTGGGATAGGGTGGGAGGGAGATGCAAGAGGGAGGGGATATGGGGATACATGCATAACTGATTCACTTTGTTATACATCAGAAACTAACACAACATTGTAAAGCAGTTAATACTCCAAGAAAGATGTTAAAAAACAAAACAAAACAGTAGAGCTCCCCATGCATACAAAATCCAAGATGGCAGGCTTACTTTTTGTAATCAGAGATGCCAGTATTACTCACTGACTACAGCTCAAGTGAATTCCGTAACTATTAAGCACCTAAGAAATAGAAAGCATTGTACTAAATGTTGCAAGAAATACTAGGATGAATACAAACAATTAAGACAATAGAGAGAAATATATATATAAAAAAAAAAGACCAATTATGGCCAGTTAGTCAATTCACTAGGGCACTGGTGAAAAAAGACAAGTGAGGCAGACATTACAAGTGCTCAAGGCACCTGGTCTTCACTCCCTGCAGGCATTTCTCAGTCGCCTTGCAGGTAGGTGGGTCCAGGTGACTCATTCTGGCCAACAGAGTATACATGTTATGTGTCACTTCCAGGCTGAGAGGAAGAGAAGCCCACAGATGATTCTCCAGATTCCCTTTCCTGCGCTGACAACTGAAGTGACTACTTGTTCCAATAGTGCAGCCACAGGATGGGGGAGGCTCTCTAAGCCTGGGGCCCCCAGTCTCTGGAGCAGTTTCCTGCCAACCCACGTGGGGCACGTAACAGAAGCCAGAAATAAATGTTCGTCCTTTTAAGCCACTGTAATTTTCGTTACCAGAGCATAATCTAGTCTACCCTGACTAACTAGAGAAGCCAGTGAGAGAAACTGAGAAGACAGCAAGGAAAAGAGATCACGGAAGTTAAAGGGCAGTGAGGGATCTGTCCCCGATTTAACAGGAAAAAGTCACTAGGATTTTGATCTTCATATGACAATCATTCCATCAACCCTTTACTCTTAAATACAGCTTCACTCTGCTTCAATAATTTCCTTGGATAAAAAAGCACGTTTAAAAATACCTCATTGCAAAAGTATAAATTTGAAATGTGATAAACAAATGCATATTGCAATCAGACCAAAATATTTACATGATGTACAACATTAAATAAGTAAACCATTAGAGTAGTCCTTTTGAATTGAGCAAATGGAGTCCAACAGAACAGCTGTTAATATTATCTCCCTCCATAAAGAGAAACCTTGACGACTCATTTAGAGCTTCATAAATTGTAGCCTTTTCCCTGCTGGGTATAAAAAGGGTTTTTCCATCCAGTCTGTTATTTGGTATACATGGCTAGACTTCATATGCAATGTAAGATCCTATCTGCCCATTTTGTCTCCTGGATCAGGAAACTCCCTGTCCACCCAAGCACCACGCGCCTCATCCAAGAAAACTCACTAAAAATAAAGCTGGAAAAAACACACGTCTTTTAGTGGCAATCTAACTCCTCCTATTTATTTCTTCATAGACCCAACTCCAAGATAGCACGCTTTCTGAATATACATAACGCATGACAGAAGAATCACAAGAAAGTAATTCTTAAGAGATAAATCATCTCAAAACAATTTAAAGTTTTTGTGTATTCCTCTGAAATCACATCCTTCTCCTTTTCTTGGCCTGAGATAGTGGCTTCTTTCTATTGGCTTTATCTGCCAAGCCCATTATCTTGGTGACAGTTCAGAACACCTGGCCTTATTCTCCAGAACTGTAAATGTTTCACTGGACTGCTCAAGTGAGCAGTCCTGGTTCGGACTTCCCAAGGAGTCTTAACTGAGAGAGCCCTTGTCCTATTCCCAGATCTGTAATATTTCTACCACCCAGACAAGCACCCTGTGAAGAGGAAGGGAAAGATTTGTCCACTGTCAGCCATTCGTCCCTCTACAGTATGGAGAATGTTTAAAGGGTAGCAATCAGTAATATTTCTGAGTGTCTTAATTACTTTGAAATTGTATAGGAAGAAAAGAAGAACAGTTGTGGCAGGTATACCATACCCTCTTTAATAAAGGCACCAATAATTCTCAATTATTAAGGGATCTATCATTCAGTTTAGAGCATGTAGGTGGGCACCATGAGAATATACAGTATTTTCAGGGATCTAGACTTGGGAAACTCGATTCACTGCCACAAACCCATGAGCAACCTTTGCTACTTACTAGTTTTCTGCAGAAATGAATTTTCACCAATGAACAGAGAAGCTGAAGATAAGAATAATAAATGGAAGGTGAGACATTAAAGGCCCCATGCCGAAGTTTCTATATATAGATCCTTAAAAGTTCAAGATCTTCATTTTAACTATCAGTAGCCAAGGCAAGAACAGGATTCTCTGAGGAGGCATTGACCAGATTAACGCAAACAGAATCATGCCATCCCTAATCTCCCATGTTTTCTTTGAAATGTACACAATAAACCAGATAAAATCAATGAAATCAACAGAACTTCTTATACTTTAATAACTGATACAACCACAGCAGGGAAAAATTGGCAGCACCTAGTAAACCTGAACTTGCACGTACAACCCAGTAATTCTACACCTAGGTATATACCCTACTATATATCCTAAATATATACCCATAACTTTTTCACAATTAAGAGAGATTATATAAGAATGTACATGGCAGCACTGTTTGTGAAAGCAAAAACTGAAACTACTAAAACCCACAAACAGGAAGTTGGATAATTCTGGAACATTCACACCTGGATTACAATACACATAAAAATGAATAAGCCATAGTTATACGTGTCAACATGGATGAATCTCATGAACTTACCAAAAAAAGGGGGCAGGTAACAAAATAATACGTAGAGCATAATTCCATTTTGCCAAACCCAGGCAAAATCAAACAATACATTGTTTAAGGTTACATACAATCACATACAGTAAAACTAAAAAGAAAAGCAAGAGAATAATTCACACAAAATTCATTATAATGGCTAGTTAGGGAGTGAGGAAAGAGGAGGGTGCAGTTTTGGAGGGACATATGGTAGGCCTCAAAGGAATTGGTCATCTTCTATTTCTTAAGTTGGGTAGTGGGCAAATGGGGTCCTTAATGTACATATGTTACATAGATTCCTTTGTACGTGACATAAAGTTCATACACAAATTATTAAATTTAGTGTGCATAAGAATTCCTGTTTAAAACATATATTAACAGGACCAGTTCTCAGGGAATGTGTTTCAGCAGGTCTGAGGAGTAAGGGGAGACCTCAGGTTCAGCTTTTTTAAACAAACATCCCAGGCGCACCTGCAGGTGGTCCATGCAGGGCCGTGGACCACCTTATGAGAAATACTAGATTGTTCTTCCTGAGTTATCAAGGTTTATACCAAAGGTTTATGGACTTTCTCAAATGAAATCTTATTAAAAAAAAAAAGTTTGTAAAAAGGGTCAAAACAAGGGGGTTTTGGTTAGTGTTGGGAAGGAGGCCCCAAGACTTGGTTTTGGTTCTTCCTCTCCCCACTCTGACTGCAGCCTTGGAAGCAGCTCTAGAAGTCCGTAACTCAATGACCAATGGCAGAAAAACGTCCAGTGTCAATCCCATTCAACATAATCAAAATAAAAAGAACCCATTATTTAGGCTTGACTATAAGACAAAGGCAAGCTGGGAAATAAACCTTGGGTATGTTTTAACCAGAATTTGTAAAATGTGTTTACCAATATGACTTGATTATACACACAATTTGCATATGTGAAAGCACCATGTCTAATACATAGTAGGTATGCAATACAGCTTAAGTGAATAGGTACCTGATTCATTCAGAACCTTCAATAAAATAGGATTTAAGGCAAGAGACATTATTCTGTGATTCCAGGTTTTGGGTGCAATTTACAACATAGTAATAGCCACAATTTCTTCCACTGGAATGCTTCCATGGAGGCAACAAAAGTAATGGATTTGTTAAGGTACCCATGGCAAACCACAGCACCCTGAACACCTGCTGAAAGAAAGAATTTTCTAGTTACAAATGTACTTTGAACATGCTGTCTAGAGCAGATCTACTCTGCATGAAACATGTAGCCAAAGTGAGAAAGGAATGGAATGGAATATTCAAATAGGGGAAAATAGGTGGGTGGCTACATATTGGTGTAAATGGAACATCATGTAGAGAAATGTGTTCTTTCTCTCTGAATTTACATTTTATACACAAATCATATAATTAATACTAGGCCATAAGCAAAACGTCATGAAATGGTTTTGGGGACAATTTGGTAAATTGTTGCCACGTATAGAGTCCCTCCCCACCAAATACTGGTCAAGACGTACATGATCTGTAATGGCAAAACGAACACAGAAGTTAGTATTCTGGGTGAAAACCCCCTTCTCCTCATAAGCCCATTGGTTTCTGTTGATTCTCTTGGCGGTCACTCAAGAGAAGCTGGCATGGGCTGTTGCCTAGCAACAGTATGCAATACACTTTTCTACCAGTCCATGGAAATGCTGTCTCTGGACCTCGTGCCATTCAGCACCATGGTTTTGTAGATGATGACGATCTCTTAGGAACTTTTCTTCCCTCCCTCCAAATGAATGCCTGAAGAAGGTTATTTTAACACTTACCCCATTATCACAAACACTGCACTTGACTTAACAATGACCAGGAAACAAGAAGGGACGTGCACTGGCAACGCCTAACTTCTCTGACCAATGAAAGAGGAACCAATAGGATCATACATCTTATTAAGAATGCAATATATTTTCTTTAAACTGTGACTGTTTCACACCACCCATAGTAATGTTTAATTAGTGCTGCCTATTGCCAGATGTAGCACTAAGTGTTTAGGATATCCTATCTCACAACACAAACATTGTTTCTCTCTTCATGGACCTTATTTGCCTATTCTTGAATCTTCCTAGAGGCTAAATGTTCACCCATAAAAATACATTCCAAACCCTGGTGTATTCCAGTTAAAAGGGAGGTCCTATTTTTTTAAAGCCAATAAATATTTTCAAGCCTAAATCAGATGACTAAAATCCTAGTTGGTCAAGGTCAGGTGAATCCAAGTTAGGAACTCCAGAAAATCAAGTCAGATGACCAGGAATCCTGTGTGAAGTACCATGCCCCACAGAAACGGTATCAAGAATTTTTTGACACTCATAGTCATGTCACACAACTGAGACTCTTAAATCCAAAACAAAGGATAAAGGTTTTCGTAGAAGATGTCTCTGAAAGGCCAGAAACTAACTTAGCAAGAGGTACGAGACAGACAAAGGACCAGGGCCCATCCTGTAACCTAGCATAGAGGCCCGAGGACACCCAGAGAACGTACTGAGAGCTTCATTCAAACATCTTCTAACCTATTCAGAAATATGTTCTAAAACCCTCCATAGAGGGAGGACCAAGAGACCATGACAACTGTTTGAGAACCCAAAGGAACTCTGGATACTTGAGCGTTCTTTAAAGAGCCATATCACTTAGGAAGAAAATATGTCCAATTTGAGGAACAGCAAGACAAAGCTACCAGCAAATGTTTGGCAGTAGAAAATAATGACAGTATTAAAGAAACACAACTATTGAGCAAAAGCATGAGGTACTAAGACCTCTAGGGAAGGGACAGGGGACACTGGGGTTAGAAGAACAATATTAGGACCAAACACCTAGTGATTGTCCTAGAAGCGTATATAATCTAATTTTCATTAGAAATAAATGAACAGATCTTGAGAAAGTGGCATGGTCCTCAAGTTCATCTAAATGGGAACCAGCCACTATGCAAACTTGTCACAAGGTGAACCTAAATCCACAGAGCCCGCCTGCCCATGGCAGCCTGGAGGGCATCTTCAGGGCCCTTTGACTGTGCTGGACCAGAAATGAATGAGACATTTTGTAACATTTCAGGAAAGGAAGTGGTGGGGGGAGGGAGAGAGCAGAGGGCAAGGAGAATTTCACCAGAAGATTGAATTATGAAGATTTTTTGTAAGTGTTCTAGCCTGATTTTCACCTTATTTAATCCCAGATAAATGCTTTCTCTCCAAATTTTTTAATTAAAAAATAAAACAGGCAATACAAAGTTCTCTGAAAATTTTTTCCCCTTCAGAAACAAAATAGACTAACAACGAAAAGTAACCCTATCGTTATAGTTACATAATGAGCAACTTCCTAAAAAGAAGAAAAAGACAGAGATTGAAAGAAAGAGAGAGCCCAAGGCAATTAAGTTTCATGTTCTTGGTTGACAGAAATCACTTTAGCGACAGCCGTACATGTACATAAATGCACTGGGGTTTTGTTTTTTTTCCAAAGTATCTTTTTTGCCTTTATTTTCCTCCAGAAGATGGTACAGAGGTGGTACTCAATTATTATTGCCTTTTCACTGACTGTCTGACAGTCCATCTGGGTAGGTGGTAACCAGGGTGTGGGCTGCAGCTAAAGCCCTCTTTGTTTTTTTGTTTTTGTTTGTTTATGTCTTTATTGGAGTGTAATCCCTTATCCCACCCCTCTAGGCGGTCACAAAGCACCGAGCTGATCTCCCTGTGCTATGCGGCTGCTTCCCAGTAGCCATCCATTTTACATTTGGTAGTGTGTATATGTCACTGCTACTCTCTCCCTTTGTCCCAGCTTCCCAGTCCACCCCCTGTGTCCTCAAGTCCGTTCTCCACGTCTGTGTCTTTATTCCTTCCCTGCCACTAAGTTCATCCGTACCGTCTTTTTAGATCCCATATATGTGCATTAGCATATGGTATTTGTTTTTCTCTTTCTGACTTACTTCACTCAGTATGACAGACTCTAGGTCCATCCACCTCATTACAAATAACTCAATTTCATTCTTTTTTATGGCTGAGTAATATTCCATTGTATATATGTGCCTCATCTTTATCCATTCATCTGTCAATGGACATTTAGGTTGCTTCCATGTCCTGGCTTGTAAATAGTGCTGCAATGAACATTGGGGTGCATGTGTCTTTTTGAATTATGGTTTTCTCCGGGTATATGCCCAGGAGTGGGATTGCTGGGTCATATGGTAGTTCTATTTTTAGTGTTTTAAGGAACCTCCATGCTGTTCTCCACAGTGGCTGTATCAATTTACATTCCCACCAACAGAAATGCACTGCTTTTAACAGCAAAAACAATGTATAATAAAACCTAAATGGGCTCATTTCTCAATGGTACTAACTGCCTACATGACCCACATATACTTGGGCCATCCAAGCTTAAATTACTGTCTCCCGCCACAAAAATGTCGGAATCGCCATCCCCAACACACCTCACACATTTTGCCTTTTTCAAATTGCAAGATGGGTCAACAGAGATGTCCTCCTTTTTAGGCCCCTGTGCAAATTTATCTCCCTCACCCGCTTCCTGAGGGAGCAGCGATCAAAATGTTGGAGTGCCTGAAACCATAGCCTCTGCAAGGAGTCAGCCAAATAGCCTCTTCCCCGGGGAGGGGACAGCTGGGGGAACTCCTAGAGCCTCGTTAGCCCTGAGCACGCCCTGCTAGCTGTGCTGAGTGATGGTGCTGAGCCCGTATGTGCCCTCCGTTCACTGAGGAACGACACGGATTCTCTAACAGAATCTTAATGGCTATGGTATTTTTTAAGACAATTCCTCATTGATGTGACTTTACTGGTAAGGCATTTTCTGCCCACCCTCCCTGCCACCAGAGGCTCATGGCACCCTGCTCTGCTTGATCACTTCTAGTTCCCCAGAGGTGACATTTTGGCTGCACCCCCATGCCTTTGCCCTGCAGTTGTGTCTTAAGGAGGCTTTATCCTCTCGTCCACTTGATAAACTCTGTTCTAAAAGATCTAACCCAAGCCTCTCCATCTATGAAGGCTCGCCAGCCTCTCAGGCAAAGCTGATCATTCGCTTGCTTGCATCTTGTCTATTTCTCTGTGGTGAACTCAGAGGGTATTTGTATTTGACTTTATTTCCCCACCAGACTGAGCCACAACTACTGAGCCTGCGCTCTAGAGCCTGCGAGCCACAACTACTGAGCCCATAAGCCACAACTACTGAGCCCACACAGTGCAACTACTGAAGCCCGTGTGCCTAAAGCCTGTGCTCCTCAGCAAGGGAAGCCACTGCAATGAGAAGCCCATGCACCACAATGAAGAGAAGCCCACATGCGGCAACGAAGACCCAATGCAGCCAAATATGAATTAATTAATTTAAAAGAAAAGAAAGAGATCTTCTTTAAGCCAGGAACTGTACTGTGCACTTTTACATACACAATCTCATTTGATCCTCATGCCAACGTAAAGAGTAAGCGTTATCACTGTCAGTGTACAAATGAGTAATCCAAGGCTCAGAAAGGATGAAGGGACCCTCAGCCAAAAACACGTAACTAGGAAGTGAAGGGCCGGGGTCAAAATCCACATCTTCCGATTAAAATGGGAGGTCTGTTTTCACATCAGAGGTGTCTACACTGCACTCTACTACCTGCAGAAAGGTTCATATATAGTAAGAATAACACCGCGTAAACCATGGTTTATATTTCATCTTTAACATCTTTTCACATGATTATAATTTAATAGCACCAACTCACATTAGTCACTTAAAGTTTCTGTCCTACTGGGCAGCAGACAGGGTGGAGAGGAGGCTGGAAAGCCTGGCATCAATATCCCCCCACCTTCATGGGCAGCTGACACCTTACAATCGTTACTGGGTCTCCATGTGACTATGGTCAAAAGAAGAAGAAATGTTACTGGAGTTAACTGTGAGGTGGCAGCTGAATGAAATAAGGACTGGAGAGTGACTCCAGCAAAACCAAGCGAAGGGTTTTAACGATGGACACATTTTTCAATGAGACGAGCTTTTCCCAGGCCCTACTGGGTGTTTCTTTGAGCTATCATGGTGAGTCATGGGTTTGACAAAGCCTTCCCTCACAACTTTGAGGCATTAGGAGGTTGTAAGAAAACTCACACTTGTGGTGGAGATCTGTTTTTGAAGTTGTACAGAATTACCAATTAATGAGTTCTTGCATTATTGTTTTATAGCTGGGGGCATCTGGATGAGAACCACAAAAGGACCAGGGTTTGTACATCATGAATTCTAACATCCCGAGATGTTTCTCGTCTCACTGTCACCTACTCTGTTTGCCTTTGTTTCTGGAGACCTGATAACTCCAACTAATAGGCTGATTAGCAAAATCTTTCATTCTTCTCAGGTAACTTTTTAAAATTATTATTACTGCAGATGCATCAAATCCTCTAAGCAAGGCTACAGAGGATTTGGGCTGTCTGTCTGTAATAAGCTCCTCTAGGCAAATACCCATGTGCCAAGCTGTGGGCAGACATGGAATTACAGAACAGATCACAAGTTCTGAAAACTATTTTATTGGTTGTAAACACACTCTCAGAAAGGAAAGGCAATTGGTCAAGATATAAAACTCAAAGAGTCCGCTTGGCACCTGGCAGGTAATAATGCTCTAAAAATATTTCCCAAGTAAAAAACGCTGTTAATAAACCCTGTACCATGACATCAGTTGCAATGTTATTCTATCAAGTTCCTATATGATATAGAGAATAGATTTACCTTTTTATTCAGAATAATTTTTAAATGTGCCTAAAAATATGGAGTACAACAAATAACCATATTCCCACCACTCAAAATTAATCAATGGTAATAGTTTGTCACACTTAACATTTTTTTTTTTTTTTTTTGCTGTATGCGGGCGTCTCATGTGGCCTCTCCCGTTGCGGAGCACAGGCTCCGGACGCGCAGGCTCAGTGGCCATGGCTCACGGGCCCAGCCGCTCCACAGCATGTGGGATCTTCCCGGACCAGGGCACGAACCCGTGTCCCCTGCATCGGCAGGCGGACTCTCAACCACTGCACCACCAGGGAAGCCCCACACTTAACATTTTTTGATAAAAGAAATCATAACTAACATTTATTGAGGGTTAACCATGTCTAGTTAGTATTCCAGGTTCTTTACATACATTAATTTGATTAAATCTTACAAAAACCCTATGAGAGAGGGTTGTTATTATCTCAGTTTTACAGAGAAGAAACTGAGGTGTAGAATTTTAAGATCACGCCAAGCCACAGAGATTTAAGAGGCCGTATTAGTTCACCAGAGCTGCCGGAACATCGTACCAAAGATTAGGTGGCCTAAACCACAGAAATTTATTAGCTCATAATTCTGGAGGCTAGAAATCTGCAAGCAAATTGTCTACCAAATTGGTTTCTCCTGAAGCCTCTATCCTTGGCTTGTAGACAGCTGTTTGCTCCCTGTGTCCTCACATGGTCTTCCCTCTGTGTGTGCCTGTATCCTAATTTCCTCTTCTTATAAGGACACCAGCATACTGGATTACGACAGACTCTAATGACCTCATTTTTAACTTAATTACCATTTTTTTAAAGTTCTTGTCTCCACATACAGACACATTCTGAGGTACGGGGAGTTAGGACTTCAACATATGAATTTCGGGGGACACGAGCCAGCACACAACCGAGGCAGAGCTGGCATTCATTCCCAAGAAGCTGTGACCTTGCTGTCCACAACACAGCTGCCTCTGATAACAGTGAAATCCCATCACACACTTTCTGACACCCAGTCTCCCCTTCCCAGCCCCTCCTCACACAGGCAGCACCATCACAAAATCCATGTTTCTTTTAGAAGTTACCCTATATAACATGCATCCTTAATTTTACATTTTTTTAAGTTAACATATCTCCACCCTCTCCCAAACAAGGTAAGAATCTTAAAATGTCTTAACTTCTCTCCAAATAGCATCCCATGTTCACATCTTTCATGTAATTGATGTCTAGTATCTTAACCGTCATTTTAACCATTTCCCCCCCCAAATCAGTTAATAGTGCCACTGTTTATTAGCCATTATGTATTTGGGCTGACTTGGCAACATGTTTGGTTGATTTCTTTGGTCATGACTTCTTCTTGCATTTGAGCTCATTTTCCTCATCGCTGAAGTGTCTGCATGAGTATTTCTTTCAATGAGGGTCTGAAAATAGGAATGTGCTTCATCTGTGTATATCTGGAAGTGTCTTCATCACTCTTAGTACACTTTTAGGTTAAGTTATTTTCCCTTAGTGCTTAGGTACAGGATTCCAGTATTTTCTAGCATCCGTTGTTCCTGGTAATTAACTCCTATAATTTTAATTGCCATTTGTTTCTAAATTTGAGAGTAACCTGTCTTTTCTCCCCGGTGTCTTTAAATAAATGTTTTCCCTCTTTTTACTTTTTTTTTTTTTTTTTTTTGCGGTACGCGGGCCTCTCACTGTCGCGGCCTCTCCCGTTGCGGAGCACAGGCTCGGGACGCGCAGGCTCAGCGGCCATGGCTCACGGGCCCAGCCGCTCCGCAGCATGTGGGATCCTCCCGGACCGGGGCATGAACCCGCATCCCCTGCATCGGCAGGCAGACTCTCAACCACTGCGCCACCAGGGAAGCCCTTCCCTCTTTTTTCTTAAAGTTCTGCAGTTTAACTATTATGTGTCTATGGTGTCTTTAAATAAATGTTTTCCCTCTTTTTTCTTAAAGTTCTGCAGTTTAACTATTATGTGTCTAGAGATAGATTTGTTTCTATTTACCTTGCTTGGGACACATGTATTTTTCCCATTCTAGAAAACTCTCCATCATTACTTCTTCAGTGCTCTCTTTTCTATTCTTTTTATTTTATTGTTCTGTATCTCTAATAGGAAAAGTTGTCATTTCTCATTGTATCTTCTCATCTTCCATGTCTCTTAACTTATCTTCATTTTCTCCAACTCTTTATGTCTCAGTAGTGATTTCCAGGTCACTTCCTGCAACACTACTATCTGCTTTACTTCACGAGTCCTCTCCTCCTGTGTATCTAGACTATTGTTTAACCTACAGGGCAAACATTTCCTTCCAAGGCATAAGTTCTTTCAAAAATTCTCACTTCCCAGCATCCTGTGATAAGCTAACGTTCATTTCAAACAGCTCTGTTCATAAAGCTCATGACGCTATAGTAAAATGTTTTCCCCAGATGCAACAACAACAGTAAAAAAAAAAAAAAAAGTCCAAAACCTTACTGCAGTAGTCATTTTTAAAGCAGTTCATAGATTATCTATTATATGCATTGCGCTCACCGAGAATCTGCACTGAGAACGGCAGTATGGGAAAGCAATGCGTTTCCCAGAAATGGTAATGAAGTGCAGCCAAAATAGAGATAATTATTTTAATTAATGGTAATGATTTTAACGGTTGAACATTTTAACTAATTAATTATGATTGATTGCTTGTTACTAATCAAGGAATATGATTCAAAGTTGTAATTGAAAAACCAGGAGCAATGGGTTCTGCAGAGAGCATGTCACAACCCTACTGGCATCAGGAGCGTAACTTTTGCCTTGAAAACTGCTTTCGGGGGCATTCCAGTCCTTTTCCTTTCATTTATTCCTTAAGATAAACTGCTAGGGTGTTGATTTTAGTTCCATGTTTAGGATCCTTTATCAGAAATGGGATACAAAATGTGAAAAGTGAATACATTTGAAGAAATACATGTATTATTTTTACAGTTACAGATTTTAATACCATATTATTCGTCTAAATTTTATTCTTGTTAGGCTTCAAGTCTAAGCATTCTTTCTTCAGATAAAGACTCTAGATACAAGAAGCTACCCAACTGGACTATTCAGACCATATGAATTTTTTTAATAGCATACTGCCTGAGAATTAGTTTACCAGTAGTTTTATGTTTAGTACTTAGACATTGGATGGTTAAACTTTTTAAAATCTGACAAACTAAAGATATCACAGAAAGAACTCCTGAGAGCAGAGAATTAAACTTCTCTTCACTCTTTATTCTTCTAATGATTCTATCGAATTGAGGCAAATCAGTATCTCAACATAACCTGGGATTCATCTTGTGATTTACTAGTAATTCATTCTGCATTAGTAAGGGGTACCTTACTATGGTAAGGTGGCTATTTTCATCCTAAATAATCCTTTTACCATGAGGAAAAAGCCATGCTGTCTCACTTTTATTTGGTAGATAAGGAGAGCTGGAGGAAGGGACAGAAGGAATCGTAGAGTGAGAAGCGGGCGTGGCCAGTTTGGAAAAGGGCAGAAGGTCCGTGTAGCCGTGGTACACAGTGTAAGGACAGCAGACTGGCAAGAAATGAGGCTGGACGGGTAAGTGAAAGCCAAATTGTAAAGTCTTGTTTGTCATACTAATTAAAGAGCCCTGTGGACAAGAGGAAATACTGGAGCTCAGGGGGAGGGGGGGGGGGGGATGACATAATCAAATGTATTTTAAGGAAGGTCATACTAGTGCACCTGCTGGAAGATTGCTGGGGATGAGGAAAAAGTCAGGAAGGATGCTGTCCCCAGAGTCCAGATGACAAACAATGAGAATTTAGACTAAAGCAATGACAGGGGGCATCTCTGGAATAAGAGTGCCTGGATTTGGTTAGCAATTTACTGTATGTGTGTATGTATGTGTGTTTGTAATTAACAATTAAATGCATGGTGACTATGGAGGAGGTTCAAGCTTGAGGGAAAGGATTGAGCTCAGTTTGGAACATGTTAAAATCGAGGTGTTGAGGACACCAGTTACTTCATGTTGTATCCACTTCTTTCTGACTATCCCACCCAAAAACTACACCTCAGCAACCTGTTGTCTGCAGCCGTGGTCTCCAGATCACACGTCTACCTTTCAGACTAGACTTCATCCAAAGACATAGGAGGTTCCACCACCAGGGGAAGCAAGTCTGGGAGCAGAGCCTGTGCCTTTGACTGGCATGGGAGCAAACACACAAACGTTGCCAACATCACACTATTTTTTCGACATCTCATGGTCTAATCACTGATTTTTCAGCCACTCGATTCATACTGCCTCCTCTGACATTACTTTAATCATAGTCTTTAAAAGCATTGGCTATGAGTCACTTTTGAAAAATGGGTTCAGAAAGAGTGGCTGGTCTCCCTTCTTTTCTTTTAGTAAATTTCAGTGCCTAATTACCTAAAGTGGAATCTGTCTCCCATTGCCCAGCCCACACTCATAAGGATCTAGTTCCAGATTACCAGACTCCTCCCCTTTTTTTCCTCCCTGCCGTGGCCCTGTTTTGATAAATGCACTGAGGCCCAAGAGACTAGACTGTTAAGTCCCTGTAATTCTTTCTGTCCATAGTCAGGATTAGACCCAGGGCCTCTGAGACCATGGAGACTGCAGTCAGGGGTCAAGTGACTTAGATGTGAAGAGATAAGAGCTATAGAATGTGGAAATCAGGCCATTCCCTGACAGGCTGGGATACTAGCAGCATTTGCAAACATCGCTCCTTTTCATAATCTTGTGCTAAAGCTCTGGAGGCATAGGAAATATCTTTATTCCTCTCAGATATCACCAAGGGTAAAGTGCACTGTTTGTATCTCCGCCAAGAAATTTGTTTCAAAATCAAGGGAGAAGTGGACACAGAGTTGAAGGTCTAATGATATTCAGATCATCAGCTCTTTGTTATTGTCTTGCTGCAGACTGTCCACTCAGTAATTTACCCTTGGACATTTTTAGTCTCAGGTCAGACTTCCTTCTGCCATTTGGCATTCTGCCAGCCCCCATTCTTTTCCATCAGTCAGTGTAAACATAAGCCAAGCATAATTAGGAAGGTAAATCTGCTGGAGAAATGATCGTGATTTCATTCAGAGTTAGCCAATGTTAAACAATGGATAGTCAGTTAATTTTCTTTTGCTGGAAATTTAAAAACAAATAACAGACTAATCATCTAGATACATCTAAACTGCATCTAAGCTTGTTTTTCTGATAATAATACTTTCAGCTATGTTCTCATTTCAGTATGAAGAAATGAGTCTTTGGGCAGGAAGAAAGAAGGGGGCACAAAGACTGAAGGGAAAAGTAGAAAAGGACAGGAATAGAAACCACTGCATACCATACATAAGACTATCAGTTTAATTTAGGTGTTTCCGCTGCAAACAAGATTTACTACTTATATTGATTTGCAGAACTGACAGTCTGTTTTGCCAGAATGATCAACACTAGCAAGGAGCTTCCTACTGTTCAGCTGTGGATTTAGTCTGGAGTCATAGAAGAGGATAATATGCTTACGAGTAGCACCTCTCAGAGTGTGAAGTGCACCTCCTGGGCTGGCAATCTAACCCTGGTTCTGGCAGGGCCCCAAGCAAGGTGAAGGAAAGGGAGGGAGAGATGAATGAATAATATTTCCTCTTTTCCTTAGGGTTTGCCAAAACTAGAACCTGGCATTGAATACTCAGAAATACTCCACAGATAGTTGCTTTCACATGCTGGATTGAAATTGATATGGCTTAGTAAGTAGAAAAATGAGCACTGGGTGCTCTACCCATATGGCAAACGTAAGAGCCTGACAACACCTCCTTTTCTGCCCCATCACCAGCGTTTGTATGTTCCTAATGTTCTGCCTTCAGAAGAGATCTGGATCTGGGATTCCAATCATTGAGTTTTTACAAGTTCTTACAGTGATGTCTTCAAGATCACGATGGAGGCAGAAGGTTCCCAGATGAAGCAAACAGCAGTATTCTCTTCTGTACCTATGTAGCTAGCCATGTCCACACACCACAATGAGTTAAGCATCTCACAGTAAATAACCTTGCTGAAGTAAAAGCCTTAATTGTCTCAGCCTCAAATGAATTATAAAGACAATCCATTCACCAATTACATATATGCACAGTGGAAGTTATTATGGTGCAGCAAATGTATATCTTACGTCCAAAGATGATGTTATTGTTATACCCCGTGACAGCGTTTTCTCTTTGGATCATCTCTCCGGCAGTGGTAATGAGGTCACACATGGCTGCTGAAATGCTTTCATTTCTTATTGCTGGTGACAAATATCGCCATTTGTTACACAGTTAGCCAGAACTGGGGCCATTATAGCAAAATAGGTTAAAGTTTGTGGATTATTATTACTATCAAGGTTAATTTTTTTACTAACAAAATTTGCATAGCCTACAGACTGAGGTTTTTAAAAATGTTGTATGCTACACTATAAAGCAAGGAAGCACATTATGTACATTATATCCTGTATGTAAATTAAATTGGTTAAGGTAAAATGTTATTTTCAGTAAATTAGTATTAAAATAAGAATGATTGTAAAGAAGAATTCCTTATATGTGGATGATAATTAAATAGAATTATAAAGAGAACCAATGAACTCTTCTCCGAGAAGTTTATAAGTTCTAATTTTGTTGCTTTAGACAAAAAACTAGTACAGAACTAGAAAACAAATATAGGTACAAACTTATATAGTTAAGTTATAAAAACTAAATAAAATTAAATAAAGTTAGAATGAACTACTCGGCATTCATTTTGAAAAACAATTAACTACACAGCTATGTCACCATCTCTTTTGAACTCTAGGTTTCAAATAACTTTAGTTTTAGTTTTCTTAAGAACTCAGTACAAACAGTATCTCCAGATATTAAATATTGTGTCATTGTCAGTAACTGACCACTTCTAATATTAATCAAGAGCAAATACTCATTAAAATCTGCTTAGTAACTTACCCCATGGTTTCAGATAAACAGACAAGTGAAAGATGACACAGGATTTCCCCTATCTTGCAAGCTCTAGATACAGGGTCCGTAGCTAAGGAGATAATATTTGACTAAGACAATATAATATTATGAAGACACAGATTAGGTAATCTCCTGAGGAGGTTTCTTCCAGCTCTATGACTATATACTGGGTAATAATCATTAGAGGAAAATGCACTATCCTTTTAATTTGACATTATTATTCCCTTCTTTCCCCATTCTCAGGATATGTGCTTTGAAGCATCCTAATGTGAAAGATGAAAGCAATAAATTTTTAGTCAAAGAATACAGGGCCTTTGCTCTACCAGTTTCGAAATCAGCTTCTTTATAATTATAATGGAACTAAAAACAATACTTTTCCCTACATTCCTTACACGGTGAATTTCAAATGGCACAGGAATATGAGGGTAGTTTGTAAAATGTAAAGTCCTATATAAAGGTTAACGTTGCACATTATTTACTTGTTTTTTCTAATTTTCATAATGATAAACACTAAATCAGACCTTATTGAGCTTGATGAAATGCACTTTCTCAATAGATGGCCATAATTTAGGAATGCAATCTGACATTGAACGAGTTTGCAATTATGTAAAACTAAGGGACAAAAAAACACAGCATCTATAATCAAAACCTCACTGGGTTAGCTTATCATCAAACTGGACACAGCAGAAGACAGGATTAATATGCTTAAAGACATAATAATAGAAAATATTGCAATTGAAGCACAGGTTAAAAAAAGATTAAAGGGAGAAAACATAATAAATATGTGAGAAACATGCTCAAAAGTTCTAACGTGTGCAACTGGAGTCTCAAAACAAGAGAAGAGAAAGAAAGAAGCAGAAGCAATATTTGAAGAAATAATTGCTGAGAACATTCCAAGGACCTCAAGAAGCCCAAAGAACCTCAAGCAGGATAAATATAAATTAAACCACACAAGGTCACATCTTAGTCAAACACTCAAAATCAAAGAGAAAAACCGTAAAAGCAGTCAGAGGGCTTCCCTGGTGGCGCAGTGGTTGAGGGTCCACCTGCCGATGCAGGGGACATGGTTTCGTGCCCCGGTCCGGGAAGATCCCACATGCCACGGAGCGGCTGGGCCCGTGAGCCATGGCCGCTGAGCCTGTGCTTCCGGAGCCTGTGCTCCGCAATGGGAGAGGCCACAACAGTGAGAGGCCACGTACCGCAAAAAAAAAAAAAAAAAGCAGTCAGAGAAAATTCTCCAAATGAGCCTGCAAAGGAGCAACATTGACTGAATGCTGACTAACTTTTATGTCAGAAACTATGAAACCCAAAGTAAAATGAAAAATCTTCAAAATACAGAAAGAAAAATCCATCAGGCTAGAACTTTACACCAAGCCAAAAATATCTTTTAAAAATTAAAATAAAATAAATATTTTTCATAAAAAATGAAAATATGCTATTAATCACAAGCAGATACGTCTTACAATAATAAACTAAGAAGAGTTATTTAAGGTAATAGAAGATAATTCCTGATAGAAATACAGAATGACATGTAGAAATGGAGAACACCAGGAAGGGTTTTGTTGCATGAATATAAGATATTTGGAACTTCTTCAGCCATCTGGTAACTGTAAAAGATATATTCTTAATAAATGGATGATCAACTCAAAAGATAGAAAAGGTCCTTAAGGTACCAGTGAGCTACAGAACCAACTCTGGAACTGCCTACTATAGACTTCTTAAGTTAGGTAATAAATGTTCTAATTGTTTAAGAAAATACATATTTTTTAAAAGCTAGCAATTTTTGTTTCTAGAATTATGGCATGTTAGATGCTCTGAGGATACTCCTGCAGCAGAATGAATACATTCTAGAGAGGACACAGTCTTTGCTGCATTGCTTTTCTTGAAGGAAGTATGTGAAGCCTCCAAGGACCACCCTCGTTCCTCCCAAAATAATCAACAGTCAGCTAGTAGGTTAGGGTTGCCCTGTGAGTGCATATTAACATCACCATTGAAGCCTAGTGTTCTGTATATGTCTATTAGGTCCACTGATCTAAAGTATAGTTCATGTCCAGTGTTCCCTTACTGATTTTCCGTGGATGATCCACTGTTGAAAGTGGGGTATTGAAATCCCCTGCTATTATTGTATTATTGTCTATTACTCCCTTCAGACCTGTTAGCATTTGTTTAATACATTTAGGTGTTCTGATATTGGTATGTATATATTTAAAATTGTTATATCCTCTTGTTGAATGGACACCTTTGTCATTATATAATGACCCTCTTTGTCTCTTGCTACCTTTTTTTAACTTAAAGTCTATTTTGTCTGATATAGGTATAGCTACGCATGCTCTCTTTTGGCTTCCATTTGCACAGAATCTTTTTTTCCATCCCTTTACTTGGAGCCTATGTATGTCCTTAAAGCTGAAGTGAATCTCTTACAGGCAACACATAATTGGGTCCTTTTTTTTCACCCATTCAGCTATTCTATGCCTTTTGATTAGAGAATTAAATCCATTTACATTTACAGTAACTATTGATGGGTAAGGATTTATTATTGTTATCTTGTTAATTGTCTTCTGGCTGTTTTATAGTTCCTTTGCTCCTCTCTTGTTGCCTTCTTTTGTGAATGATGCCTTTCCATAGTAGTACACTTGATTCCCTTCTCTTTGTCTTGTATCTACTATAAATTTTTGCTTTGTGGTTACCTTGAGGCTTCCTTGAAACATCTTATTGATATAAGTCTATTTTAAGCTGACAACAACTTCAATTGCATACAAAAATCTAACCTTTTACTCTCCTGTATTTTATGTTTTTGATGTCACAATTTACATCTTTTTCTATTGTGTATTGTTAATATAATAATTAACAAATTATTATATTTAGCTATAGCTATTCTTAATACTTTTGTTCTTTAACCTTCATAGTAAAGTAGTTAACGCTCCACCATATTATAGTATTAGAGTATTCTGAATCTGACTATATACTTACCTTTACCAGTGTGTTGTATATTTTCATGTTACTAATTAGTGTCCTTTCATTTCAGCTTGAAGAATTCCTTTCAGCATTTCTTTTACAGTAGGTCTAGTGGTGATGAATACCCTCAGCTTTTGCTCTGGGGAAAGTGTTTACCTTGCCTTCATTTCTGAAAGGCAATTTTGCTGGGTACAGTATTCTGGATGGCAGTTTTTTCTTTCAGCACTTGAATATATCATCTCACTGTCTCCTAGATACAAGATTTCTGACAAGAAATCCACTGAAAGCCTTATGGTGGTTCCCTTGTGTGACAGAAATTTTTTCTCTTTGTGCTTTTAAAATTCACTCTTTGATTTTAGACAATTTTATTGTCATGTGCCTCAGGGAAGTTTGTTTTGAATGGAAATTATGGAGTGACATATTAGCTCCATGAATTTGGATGTCCTAATCTTTCCCCAGGTTTGGGAAGTTCTCAGACATTATTTCTGTAAATAAGCTTTCTGCACCTTCTCCCTCTCTTCTTTTTCTAAAACTCCAATAATACATAGATTGTTTTTCTTAACGGTGTCTCATAAATCCCATAGGCTTCCTTCATTCCTTTTCCTTCTTTTTCTTTTTGCTCCTCTGACCGGATAATTTCAAATGTCTGTCTTCAAGCTCCCCTACTTCTTTCTTCTGCTTGGTCTAGTCTGCTGTTGAAGCTCTCTACTGAAATCTTCAGTTCAGTCGTTATATTCTTCAGCTCCAAAATTTGTTTGGTCCTTTTTCTAATGTTTTCTATCTCTTTATTAAACTTTTCATTTTGTTCTTGTATTGTTTTCCTGGTTTTGTTAAATTGTTTATCTGTGTTCTCTTGTAACTCTCTGGGCATCTTTAGAACAATTATTTTTAATTCTTTGCTAGGCAATTCATGTTTCTCCATTTCTTTGAAGTCAGTTATTGGAACTTTACTGTGTTTCTTTGGTGGTATCATGTTTTCCTGATTCTTCATGATTCCCGTAGCCTTGCATAGGTGTCTGCATATTTGAAGAAGAGTCACCTCTTCTAGACTTTATGGACAGACTTTGGTAAGGAAAGATGTTCAACTGTGGATGGAGGCATGCTGGAGCATGCTGTTACCCTAAGTCTAGTGATAGGGCCATGTGGCATCTCTGGGTCCAGGGGTGTGGGATGTTTCATCAGCTCAAGACACTGAAGCCCACAACATCAACAACTGCATGGTCTTTAGCAAGTACTGTGGGGAGTTTCAATAGCTACAAGAGCTGTTAAGGTTTTTGGTGGTGCTTCCAGGTCCAGTGGATAGGGACCAGGGAAGGTAGTAGCAGTGGCCAGAGTTATGATGTGCACACAGCTGCGGGAACCAGCAGCAGGTGCCTGTATAGTGGCAGGGGTGGTTGCAGACACACATGTAGTGGTGGGGGCCAGGGCCAGCTGCAGGGGCCTTGGATGCCAGTGTGCACTCCTATGGTGCAAGGTCTCACTTTGGGCACGCGCCCAGCACTGGAGGCCAGTGACATGAGCTGGGCCAGTGGGATGCTGATGCATACCAGGAGGGGCTAGCTCAGTGGTGCAGGCCAGTGACAGGAGCTAGGGTTGGAGCTGGGCTCACCAGCTACAGGGCCCCTGGATGTTGGCATTCCTGTTCCTGAAGTTTCTCCCTTTGAGCATACGTGCAGCATTCGAGGTCACTGATGGGGGTCAGTTCAGGGGCATGTAGGTGCACAGCTGAAAGAAGTGCTAGCTGCAAGTGAGCCCAGTGGTATAAGCCAGTGACTAAAGATGGGGCCAAAACTAGGCCAACTGTGGGGGCCTTGGTTGTTAGCATGTATTTCTGTGGCTGCAGGATCTCACCAAGGACACATACAGACAGCAGGCCATGGCAAGAGTCAGGCTGGCAGCATGCAGACGCACAGCTGGAGGGGCTTAACCTTAAGCATACACCCAGCAGGAGGGGTCAGCATCTAGGTTAGCATCTTGCACTCATGCAGCCACAGAGTCTTGGACTGGCTGCTGGTGTGACTCTCAGGCTCCAGTTGGGCCTGGAGGAGAAAAACGAGTGGTGAGGGAATCAGGCAGCTGGCATCGGTGAAGGTGAACACATGTAGGGCAAAAACCAGTGGAATCTGCAGGATTGTGCTGGTCATTGGGGTCCTCTGCAGAGCAGGTCACTGGAAACCACTTCCACTGTGTGGCTAATACTGGTAGCCCCTGCCCTTCCTCCTTGTTCCTAGCCACCTCTACACATCTCAGCTTTGCCAGTTTCTAGTTGAAACCAAAGCAGGTCCTTCATACAGTGTCCCAAAAGTTGCAGGAGTAGAGAAGCTGGTTGCTCACCCCACTCTCCCTTTCCTGGCAAGAGGAAGTCTTCCTAGCTGAGAAAGTCTCTCTTGGTGCTGCGCAGTGCTGGCCTGGTTGATGGGATGATGCAAGCAAAATGCATTTGTTCTTCTTTCGCTTTTTGTGTGGTTATTCTCAGGTGTTTTGTTCCATTGTGTTGCAGAAGTTTCATAAGTAGACACCTAAGCTCTCCCAGAGCTGTTTTTGCTTGTGGAAAGCTGTCTAACAGTTGATCTTGGTTGGGGGAGAGAGGCTGGAGTCTCCTATTTTGCCATCTTGATAACATCACTCCAAATATTTACTAACATAGTCACTGTTGATAAGCAGTTCTTTGGGAAAGCTTACATTACTAAATGGTTGTTCATAATATTCTCAAGAGCAACACTGTCCAATGGAATTTTGCACAAAGATGGAAGTTTTATTTACCTACACTGTCCAATATGACATCCATTAGCCATATATGTTTATTGAGCACTTGAACACTGGTTAGTGCAATTGAGACACTGACTTTTAAATTTTGTTTACTTATTTTTTGGCCACACCACATGGCTTGCTGGATCTCAGTTCCCTGACCAGGGACTGAACCCAGGCCATGGCAGTGAAAGCCCGGAATCCTAACCACTAGGCCACCAGAGAACTCCCGAATTTTATTTAATTTTAATTCATTTAAATTTAAGTAGCCACGAGTGGCTAGTGGCTACCATATTGGTCAGTGAAGCTCTAGAGCTGTGCTACTCAAAGTGTGGTCTCAAATCCCAGAAGTACCAGCATCATCTGGGAGCCTCTTAGAAATGCATAATCTCGGACTTCACACCTACAGAATTCAAATCTACATTCTAATATGTCCCTATGGTAATTCATGCATACATTATAGTTGATAAGCCCTGTTTTGGAGAATTTGACCCTTAAATAAGGCTACATTAATTGGTTGGAGTTTTGTTTTGTTTTAGTGTTTTCTCATTCTGAAAGAATAAATCAAATGACTCTAAGTCTGAATCCAAGGAGTATGGGACCTTAAACATACAATGTCTTTGTGTCTTAGTTTCCATATATCTCATATACAAATCTCAGTTCCACAGCAACCTATGTCACAAGATTATGCATGGGAATTCTTTCAGTATCATGCAATTATAAAGTATAATTCACAATAGGAAATAATCATAATTTGATCTGTATAATGTTACCTCTAGAAGGGCCCATGCAAATAACATTTCATAACTAAGAAAAGCCAGTCCTTCAAAAGTCATTTTCCCTGATTTCATCCTTCTGGGCATTTTTTTAGTCTCATGCCTCTGTTCCTTCAAATGTCTGTTTAGCATATATATCAACATATGGGCCAGAGCATACAGACCAACAACTTGCTGTCTCCAGGTAATTGGCTATGCAGGGCCGTGGATTGGTGACACTGTGTGTGTGACTTCAACTCGTCCTTCAACATGCTGCTCATCTTCCGTCCCTGACCCTGAGCAAAGTAAAAGAATCACCACCTCCTCTGAAGCCCCATTGTAAACTGTGTCTGCTTCCATAATGGCATGTATCACACAGTGTTGTAAATGTTTCTTTACTTATCTCTCCCCATCACTAAACTATGAGCAACTTGAAGAAGGGGAAACTACCTCTAATTTGTCTGTGTAACCTCCATGACCAGGACAGTATTGGTACATAGTTGGAGTTCAGTGAATATACAATGAAATAAAATGAATGGATGTTTTTCTGAAGTCAGATGGCCTTGGTCAGAGCTGAAATTGATTGTCTGATCCCATCCAGGTCAATGCTCTTTCTTCTGTACCCTTGTAGCACGTTTTAGCACAGATAGCAATCTTGGAACATTTGGGGCAACAACCATGAGAAAGAGAATGCCATCTTCTAAAGTAACACAGATCATAAGAGAAGCAGAGTAGTGCCACTTAAATTCATTCAGTTTATCAGAGGCTCCCTTAGAGATTGTGTATTACTTGTAAACCTGGTGAAATCGAGGAATGAAAATCCAAAAATGTGATTAAGAACAAAAGCAGGAAATTTATATTTAGAAATACCAATTTATACCTATTAGGCTTTGTGAAAAAGGTAGTCACCGTCAAGAGGAAAGTATGAATTTCATCTGCTATTCAGAACTCTTAACATGCATTACATCGATTGTACTTCTTAAGGGTTATCTGGGTAAATGGCCCAGTTGTAGCTGAGAATGAGCATGAGAGTGACAGTGGGACAACAGAGAGAGAAAAACACGTGAAGGTAGAGGGAATGTATGTAGGTGGTAGGAGAAGGTAGAGGGATAGAGGAAAGGAGTTTAGATGAATAGCCAAATTAAGCCTTTAAAATTATATTAATGGCAGAACTTAAGATATGCATATTAACAAAGGGTACTTAATCCCCCCCTCGTTTTTTTTATCAACTGTGAAGGGTCCTCTATTCTTGTTGGTCTTTCTTTTTTAATATATTGAGAAAAAAATTTTTTTGGAATTTTATTTTATTTCATTTTTTTATACAGCAGGTTCTTATTAGTTATCTATTTTATACATATTAGTGTATACATGTCAATCCCAATCTCCCAGTTCATCCCACCACCACCACCCCACCACACCCCCGCTTTCCCCCCTTGGTGTCCATACACTTGTTCTCTCCATCTCTGTCTCTATTTCTGCCTTGCAGACTGGTTCATCTATACCATTTTTCTAGATTCCACATATATGCGTTAATATATGATATTTATGTTTCTCTTTCTGACTTACTTCACTCTGTATGACAGTCTCTAGGTCCATCCACGTCTCTACAAATGACCCAATTTCATTCCTTTTTATGGCTGAGTAATATTCCATTGTATATATGTACCACCTCTTCTTCATCCATTTGTCTGTCAACGGGCATTTAGGTTGCTTCCATGACCTGGCTGTTGTAAATAGTGCTGCAATGAACATTGGGGTGCATGACTCTTTTTGAATGATGGTTTTCTCAGGGTATATGCCTGGTAGTGGGATTGCTGGGTCATATGGTAATTCTATTTTTAGTTTTTTAAGGAACCTCCATACTGTTCTCCATAGTGGCTGTATCAATTTACTTTCCCACCAGCAGTGCAAGAGGGTTCCCTTTTCTCCACACCCTCTCCAGCATTTATTGTTTGTAGGTTTTCTGATGATGGCCATTCTGACAGGTGTGAGGTGATACCTCATTGTAGTTTTGACGTGCATTTCTCTAATGATTAGTGATGGTCTATTCTTGCTTCTTTTTGCTTGGGTTGCTCTGCTAAGAATAGGTGAAGCCAGTGGGCAGTCAAGGAGCAAGGTGATCACATACGCTCTAAAACAGCTCTAAACTCTGTATTTCTTTTCTATTGCTGTTGTAACAAATTACCACAAACTTAATTGCTTACAGCAATACATTTACCTTGCAGTTCTGTAGGTCGAAAGTCCAACATGGGTCTCCCTGGGCTAAAATCAAGGTGTCGAGCACTGTTGCCCCTTTCTGGAGGCTCCAGGGAGAATCCATGTTCTGTTTACTTAGGCTGTTGGAAGAATTCAGTTCCTTGAAGTTGTAGGACTGAGGTCCCTGTTTTCCTGACAGATATCAAGTGAAGTCTGCTCCCTGGTTCTAGAAGCTGCCTACACTCCTTGAATCATGGTCCCCTTCCCCCATTTTGACAGCCAGCAGTGGTGGGTCAAGCCCCTGTCACACTTCAGATCTCTCCTGCCTGTTCTTCCCATTGCATCTGTCTTCCTCTGCCTGCCACATCTGCTGTTAAGGACCCCAGATACACTGAAATAAGCTCCTTTTTTTAAGATCTGTAAACTTAATTTCATCTCAAACTTCCTTTGACAAGTGCAACAACATATTCACAGAAGTTAGGGGATGAGATATTAGGGGATGTACATCTTTGGAGACCATTATTCTGCCAACCACACCTACCTTCACTAGACAGAGGCCACAGTGTACATCCAATAGGCCCCTCTTCTCTGCCTACTGGAAAGATATCAGCTAGGAAACAAAGCTTCAGACAAGACTAGGAGTGAATTTACTGGTATCTGTGTGCACATGCCATTAAAATGTCTCAGGCATTCACTCACACGGTCACTGAACAACGGTTTATTGAAAAACCATTGTGGACCGAAGGTCTCATGGTAAGTACTAAAATAAAAGATGGCCAAGTGCTGGTCCCTGAACTGCAGAAGCTGGCAGTAAGGTGACAGACAAGAAAGTCAACCAACCACAATGCCATGTGGTGAGTGTGTGGTTAAGGTAGGTATGAGGGCAGGGAGGAAGAAGAAGCCACATGGAGAAGGGGGTTCTAAGGACACTTCTAGAAGGAAGTGCAGCCTGAATAATGGGGATGATACACATAAAGGCTGTGAGATGTCAGGTGTGATGAAGTCTAGGACAAATCTGAGGAAGTGATGGGAGATGAGCAGAAGAGGAAGGCAGGAGATGGTCCACCAGTGTCACGTGTGTACATCGTAATAAAGAGTCTGGATGGGACCTCAAAGGCAAACAGAATCCGTTAAAGGATTTTAAGCAGAGCTGGCATCAGATTTTCTTTCTTAAAAGATCACTCATGAAGCAGACAGGGAAGAACTAAAACAGTAAACTTGAAAATAATTTCCAAGCCATTCACTCAGGGGTGAAAGAAAGCTCTATGTATAAAATTAAGCCGTAGACGCTGGTATGAAGAACTGTTAAATGCTACTTCCTCTTTCAGTCTCAATTTGTGAATTCTTTGTGGTAATTGTATAGGGACAATCTGAAGGCACATTTTTTTTCTCCATAGGGTGTTGTGGCAATGCTCCAGGGAGATCTGGAAACTGGCACAGCAGGTCTCAAAATAGTCCAATACCCAAGAGCACAAGATCTTCCCCCACACTATCGTCTTTACTTTATTCAAACCACAACCTCCCCTCCCATAGGCCCACTCAACTTCCTACAGAGCTAGACTCCTGGGAAACCATGTCACACTTTAAATCCCACAAAAGACATTTCTACTTAAAGAAATCCTATACTTCCTATAACATGTCTTCTGTGTATAAAAGTAATATATTTTACAGTCAAAAATTTGGAAAAATATAAAGAAGTTTTGATGTAAATTCTTTCATTTTTTTCTATAAGAAAGAACCCTTCTAAAAATGTGGTTATACTCTAATGCTTTGTTGTTACCTCCTTTTTTTAAACAATACAGGAGAATTATTTCGTCCTTAAATATTATTCTAAAACATTGTTTTAATGACTGCATAGAAGCCCACTGTATGAAAGTACTATAATTTTCTTAACATAATTTATTAATCCTCTAGTATTGGTTCTTTCTTTTTGCTTTTGCTTTTCTTTGATACCATAATTAATACTATAATAAAAAACATTTTAAGCATCTTCAATTTTCTGAGAGCAAATGGACTCCTTTTGAATTTTTTTTCTTTCTTATGTATCCAGAATATTTTTTAAAAGTTAGCCATGATCCTTTTTGGTGAAAGGATAGTCAGGACACTGACTGATTTTAGTCAATGACTAAAATCTTCAGGCAGAGAATATTTTAGAACTAGGGATTAGCAATACATACAGAGATACAAATGTTTATTAAATACCTACCATGGAAAGCCATGCTAAGTGCTGGGAGTATAACCACAGCAAGACAGACAGTCTCACACCCCCTGAGTTCACAACCGAACCGGGTAGAAACAGTTAGAGAAATGACACTGGAGAATGATGTTAGTACCAACACAAAAATTGCACCTATAAATAATTTTTTCAGGGCTACAGGTTTTTAAGCCTCATTGTCTACTACTAATTCCTCATCTTTCACGAATGTTAATCAAAGTTACCCCCACATCTATACTGTTTCTTTCATTAGATCTTAGACCCTATATGCATCAGAGAACATTTTGCCTTTGTTAGGGTTGTAATATCTTGTCTTGAATTTTGAAAAATGGCTCCTTTCTCTGATAGAAGATCACTCAGCCATACCCCATTAGCCCTACCCTAGTGGTATTTTTAGATCCTGATTTGTAGATCGGTGTTTGAGGAACACAGAATGCTTAGTCCCCGAGTCAGTATCTTCCAGGCAACCACAATCTTAGATTTGTCTTTTCTAAAGGTTCCCAAATTCATGTTTCTTAATGTAAGACAAACAAGTAATGAATTAGATCAACTGCTTAGCTTTTTAAGACTTAAAAAGACCTCCCTATGTGCACCAAGCTAGGCACTTTTTAACTCAAAGTTTCCAACAGAAAAGAATATTTGCAAAACAAAAGAGGAGGACAAATGGTGGGGGGGAGGGGCGTAAACTTTTTCTGAAGACTGTGCTAAACTCTCACTATTTAATAGATAAGAATGAATACTGCTGTTTAACTAGATCCAGTCTCTGAAATATCTAATTAAAACTGATGTGCTTATTTAGTTTCCAATTCATCACAGGTGGGCCCACATTAATGTGAAAATGAGAGTAAATTACCAGCATTTGGCAATCTCACTGAATGTCATTCACATTATTAGCTCAAACCTCAAAATGCATTTTAAAATGTGGTTCATAGGTAGGGCACTGTCTCTCCATGCAAATAGAAATCTTCACTGGTGGGCTGATGGAATGTCATTTTTGTGTAAGGGGCTCCCAGTGGCAAAGTCCACCTACTCCAAACACCTCACCCGTGATCCAATGGATGCTGCCTTTGTGGAGGGTGGTGGGAAGGGATGCTCCCTCTCTTTCCAGTCTTAACGTCTCCTGGGAACAACTCTTTAGTTTGGCCCAACTCTCTTCTACCTTGTTGACCAGAACTTCATATAAAATTCAGCTCATTTCACTTTCTGGAGGAGTTCTTTCCTAGCGGTCCTCATGAAGGACAGCAGCTCCCATGTCATCCTAGCAGACAGCCACATCCCCGCTGCAAATGGGCCCTGAGCCCTTCAGCCTTTCTCTTTTCACATCTACAAAGTGTACGGTTATCTTCCATCTAATTCATCGGCAGAAGGCTCTTTACATAGTGAGCTGAAATGCATTCTGGAACATCTCATAGATTACAATCTTCAATGACGGAGGACAACACTCAACTATGTTCCGTCCACACAACTTGGACAGTGACTGATCGCAAAACCACTTTCATTTTCCACTTTTTCTACAGCTTCCAAATCCACGTGGAAGATAATTCCTTTCACCGTTAAAGCACCCACTGTTACAGGCTAATTTATAAGCAGGATAATTTATTTCAGGGCCATGGAAAGGAGGTCAAACCTGTCACTTTATTGATTGACTGACTGAATGGCCATGGGATCTTAGTCCCCGACCAGGGATGGAACCCGGGCCACAGCAGTGAAAGCGCTGGGTCCTAACCACTGGACCACCAGGGAATTCCCAAGAAAGCTGTCACTTTAAACATACACTCATTCATACCCCCTTTATCTGCTTTTAATGCCCAAAGTCTTAAATGGAAATGTATTCTTTTAGCTTAAAGTTCTGAACCCTTCAGATTGAAAATTCAGCTCTCTTGTATATGAATGACCAATAAATAGATGAGTTGGTACTTAATCTCACTAGAAGTCTGGGTAATACAAATTAAAGCAACGAAGAAGTACCCATATTCACCTACTGCCTTGATAAAAGTTTACAAAATTACAAACATGCTGTGCTGGTGTAAGAAAGTGGACAGAACCCCCTTCTCATATATTGGTGGTGGGAGTGTGAATTGCTACAAATGTTTCATAAAAATAATCTAGCAAATTTTACCTTATGTGTATTTTATCACAATTAACCATTTTAATAATAATAATAAATAACAATTTAGCAGTAGCTACTACAATTAAATATATCCAAATCCATTGGCTCATCTCCACCTCTCCACCTTTGGGAATCTAACCAATAGAAATCAATATACTGGTATATAAGAATATATGTAAAAAAAAAATTTGTTTGCAGCATCATTAGTGATATGCACGTGCAGGCGGAGTAGACAGCTGAACATATTGAGTATATTTATACCGTGGCAAGTTATGTATTTTATAATGAATCATTTATTATTTATTAACCTGAAAAAAATCCATGAAATACATAGGCTAAGTGAGAAAAAAGTTGCAGACTACTACCAAACGTAAGGTAGATAGCTAGTGGGAAGCAGCCGCATAGCACAAGGAGATCAGCTCGGTGCTTTGTGACCACCTGGAGGGGTGGGATAGGGAGGATGGGAGAGAGGGAGACACAAGAGGGAAGAGATATGGAAACATATGTATATGTATAATTGATTCACCTTGTTATAAAGCAGAAACTAGCACACCACTGTAAAGCAATTATACTCCAATAAAGATGTTAAAAAAAAGGCAATACGGTGCAGTGGTTCAGAGCATGAACTCGAGTTAAATTTTTCTTGGAGCCTATATTTTTAGCACTGTGACTGTAGGTAAGGTTCTTACTCTCTCCAAAGCTCAATTTCCTCATCTATAAAATGGGTATGAAAAATTAATAGGGGTGGTACCATCCATATCACAGGGTTTGAGTAAATATTAAATAAAAAGTGATACAAATAATATATTGAGGGGCTTCCTGGTGGTGCAGTCATTAAGAGTTGGGCTGCCAGTGCAGGGGACTTGGGAAGATCTGGGAAGATGCCACATACTGCGGAGCAACTAACCCAGTGTGCCACAGCTACTGAGCCTCCGCTCTACAGTCTGCAAGCCACAACTACTGAAGCCCATGCACTTAGAGCCCGTGCTCCGCAACAAGAGAAGCCACCACAATGAGAAGCCCGTGCACCACAACGAAGAGTAGCCCCCGCTTGCTGCAACTTGAGAAACCCTGCACACAGCCACGAAGACCCAACGGAGCCAAAAATAAATAAAGAGATGTATATATTTTTAAATAGTATATTGAAAGCCACAAAGTATGCATTCAATTAATGTTAATTCCCTTCTCCCTATGCCTCTAAAATGAATCAGTTTTAAAGCACTGCTTGAGCCCCACTCACAAATGCCTTTGAGCGTGAGGCAGAAGTCCGGCTCCGGGTCCAGACTGGAGCCAGAGAGTCCCAGGCACTTGTCTCTCAGTAGATGCCAATCGGCCCCGCCGCCACTCTGCACTGCAGGACAGGGGAGACCGGGACTATAGGAACCGGCAAAAGAATCCACCTTGGGCTGAGGGGAGAAGGCCTTCAGCCTCTGCGCAAACCTTCAAGGACCTCTTCCTCCTCTCCACTCCACCTCCTCAGTACTGGCTGCTGCTGCCCACTCACCCAATCAAAGCAGAGGTCCAAGGTCACTGCTTGGACCTAGGACCTGTGGCCATGGAGTAGGCCACCACTCGGCCTTCGGTGAAGAACCACACGGTGACCAGCCATGTGGCTGACAGCTTCTTGGTGTTCTGGCCGGGTGTCAGGCCTCAGCCTCTGAGGTGCAAGAACGGAGTCCAGGACATTGGACCACCAGAGAACTCCAAGCCCCACATAATATCAGTCGGCAAGAGCTCTCCCAGAGATCTCCATCTCAATGCTAAGACCAAGCTCCACTCAACAACCAGCAAACTACACAGCTGGACACCCTACGCCAAACAACTAGCAAGACAGGAACACAACCCCACCCATTAGCAGACAGGCTGCCTAAAATCATTATAAGTTCACAGACACCCCAAAACACAACACGAGACGTGGTCCTGCCCACCAGAAAGACAAGATCTAGCCTCATCCACCAGAACACAGGGATGAGTCCCCTCCACCAGGAAGCCTATACAAGCCACTGAAGCAACCTTACCCACTGGGTGCAGACACCAAAAACAACGGGAACTAAGAACCCGCAGCCTGTAAAAGGAGACCCCAAACACAGTAAGTTAAACAAAATGAGAAGACAGAGAAATACACAGCAGATGAAGGAGCAAAGTGAAAACCCACCAGACCAAACAAAAGAAGAGGAAATAGGCAGTCTACCTGAAAAAGAATTCAGAGTAATGATAATTAAGATGATCCAAAATCTTGGAAAGAGAATGGAGAAAATACAAGAAACATTTAACAAGGACCTAGAAGGCCTAAAGAGCAAACAAACAATGATGAACAACACAATAAATGAAATAAAAAAATCTCCAGAAGGAATCAACAGCACAATAACTGAGGAAGAAGAATGGATAGGTGATCTGGAAGATAAAATAGTGGAAATAACTACTGCAGAGCAGAATAAAGAAAAAAGAATGAAAGAATTGAGGACTGTCTCAGAGACCCCTAGGACATTAAAGCCACCAACATTCGAATTATAGGGGTCCCAGAAGAAGAATAGAAAAAGAAAGGGACTGAGAAAATATTTGAAGAGATTATAGTTGAAAACTTCCCTTACATGGGAAAGGAAATAGTCAGTCAAGTCCACGAAGCACAGAGAGTCCCATGCAGGATAAATCCAAGGAGGGACACGCCAAGACACATATTAATTAACCTATCAAAAATTAAATACAAAGAGAAAATATTAAAAGCAACAACTAACATACAAGGAAATCCCCATAAAGTTAACGCTGATCTTTCAGCAGAAACTCTGCAAGCCAGAAGGGAGTGGCAGGATGCATTTAAAGTGATGAAAGGGAAAAACCTACAACCAAGATTACTCTACCCAGCGAGGATCTCATACAGATTCAACAGAGAAATTAAAATCTTTACAGACAAGCAAAAGCTAAGACAATTCAGCACCACCAAACCAGCCTTACAACAAATGCTAAAGGAACTTCTCTAGGCAGGAAACACAAGAGAAGGAAAAGACCTACAATAACAAAATCCAAACAATTAAGAAAATGGTAATAGGAACATACATATTGATAATTACCTTAAATGTAAATGGTTTAAATACTCCAAGCAAAACACACAGACTGGCTGAATAGATACAAAAAACAGAAACATATGTATGCTGTCTACAAGAGACCCACTACAGACCTAGGGACACACACAGACTGAAAGTGAGGAGATGGAAAAAGATGCTCCATGCAGATGGAAATCAAAAGAAAGCTGGAGTAGCAATTCTCATATCAGACAACATAGACTTTAAAACAAAGACTCTTATAAGAGACAAAGAAGGATACTACACAATGATCAAGGGATCAATCCAAGAAGATATAACAATTGTAAATATCTGTGCACCCAACATAGGAGCACCTCAATACATAAGGCAAATGATAACAGCCATAAAGGGGAAATCGACAGTAACACAATCATAGTAGGAGACTTTAACACCCCACTTTCACCAATGGACAGATCATCCAAAATTCAAATAAATAAGGAAACACAAAAACAACAGAATACACTTTCTTCTCAGGTGCTCATGGAACATTCTCCAGGATAGATCATACCTTGGGTCACAAATCAAGTCTTGGTAAATATAAGAAAATTGAAATCGTATCAAGTATCTTTTCTGACCACAGTGTTATAAGACTAGGAATCAATTACAGGAAAAACTCTTTAAAAGTACAAACACATGGAGGCTAAACAATACACTACTAAATAACCAAGAGATCACTGAAGAAATCAAAGAGGAAATCAAAAAATACTGAGAAGCAAATGACAATGAAAACACGACTACTCAAAACCTATGGGTTGCAGCAAAAGCAGTTCTAAGAGGGAAGTTTATAGCAATACAATCCTACCTCAAGAAACAAGAAACATCTCAAACAACCTCACCTTATACCTAAAGCAATTAGAGAAAGAAGAACCAAAAAAACCCAAAGTTACAAGAAGGAAAGAAATCATAAAGATCAGATCAGAAATAAATGAATAAGAAAAGAAGGAAACAGTAGTTAAGATCAATAAAACTAAAAACTGGTTCTTTGAGAAGATAAACAAAATTGATAAACCATTAGCCAGACTCATCAAGAAAAAAAGGGAAAAGACTCAAATCAACGGAATTAGGAATGAAAAAGGCGAAGTAACAACTGACATTGCAGAAATACAAAGGATCATGAGAGATTACTACAATAAACTATATGCCAATAAAATGGACAAACGGGGAGAAATAGAAAATATAAACAGATCAATCACAAGCACTGACATTGAGACTGTGATTAAAAATTTTCCAACAAATAAAAGCCCAGGACCAGATGGCTTCACAGGCGAATTCCATCAAACATTTAGAGAAGAGTTAACACCTACCTTTGTCAAACTCTTCCAAAATATAGCACAGGGAAGAACACTCCCAAACTCATTCTACGAAGCCACCATCACCCTGATACCAAAATCAGACAAAGATGTCACAAAAAAAGAAAAGTACAGGCCAATATCACCGAGGAACACAGATGCAAAAACCCTCAACAAAATACTAGCAACCAGAATCCAACAGCACATTAAAAGGATCATACACCATGATCAAGTGGGGTTTATTCCAGGAATGCAAGGATTCTTCAATATACGCAAATCGATCAATGTGATACACCATATTAACAAACTGAAGGAGAAAAACCATATGATCATCTCAATAGATGCAGAAAAAGCTTTCAACAAAATTCAACACTCATTTATGAAAAAAACCCTCCAGAAAGTAGGCATAGATGGAACTTACTTCAACATAATAAAGGCCATATATGACAAACCCAGAGCCAACATCATTCTCAATGGTGAAAAACTGAAACCATTTCCTCTAAAATCAGGAAGAAGATAAGATGCCCACTCTCACCACCATTATTCAACATAGTTTTGGAAGTTTTAGCCATAGCAATCAGAGAATAAAGAGAAACAAAAGGAATCCAAATCAGAAAAGAAGTAAAGCTGCCACTGTTTGCAGATGACATGATACTATATATACAGAATCCTAAAGATGCTACCAGAAAACTACTAGAGCTCATCAATGAATCTGGTAAAGTAGCAGGATACAAAATTAATGCACAGAAATCTCTTGCATTCCTACACACTAATGATGAAAAATCTGAAAGAGAAATTAAGGAAACACTTCCATTTACCACTGCAACAAAAAGAATAAAATAGCTAGGAATAAACCTACCTAAGGAGACAAAAGACCTGTACGCAGAGAACTATAAGACACTGATGAAAGAAATTAAGGATGATACAAACAGATGGAGAGATACACCATGTTCTTGGATTGGAAGCATCAACATTGTGAAAATAACTATACTACCAAAAGCAATCTACAGATTCAATGCAATCCCTATCAAACTACCAATGACATTTTTCATAGAACTAGAAGAAAAATTTTCACAATTTGTATGGAAACACAAAAGATCCTGAATAGCCAAAGCGGTCTTGAGAAAGAAAAACAGAGCTGGAGGAATAAGGCTCCCAGACTTCAGACTATACTACAAAGCTACAGTAATCAAGATAGTATGGTACTGGCACAAAAACAGAAATATGGGTCAATGGAACAGGACAGAAAGCCCAAAGATAAACCCACGCACATATGGTCACCTTATTTTTTTTTTATTATTTTTTTTGGTCACCTTATCTTTGATAAAGGAGGCAAGAGTATACAATGGAGAAAAGACAGCCTCTTCAATAAGTGGTGCTGGGAAAATTGGACAGCTACATGTAAAAGAATGAAATTAGAACACTCCCTAACACCATACACAAAAATAAACTCAAAATGGATTAAAGACCTATAAGTAAAGCCAGACACTATAAAACTCTTATAGGAAAACATAGGCCAAACACTATGACATAAATCACAGCAAGAGCCTTTTTGACCCACCTCCTAGAGAAATGGAAATAAAAACAAAAATAAACAAATGGGACCTAATGAAACTTCAAAGCTTTTGCACAGCAAAGGAAAACATAAACAAGATGAAAAGACAACCCTCAGAATACGAGAAAATATTTGCAAATGAATCAACTGACAAAGGATTAATCTCCAAAATTTACAATCAGCTCATGCAGCTCAATATCAAAAAAAACAAACAACCCAATCCAAAAATGGGCATAAGACCTAAACAGACATTTCTCCAAAGAAGACATACAGGTTGCCAACAAACACATGAAAGGATGCTCACCATCACTAATCATTAGAGAAATGCAAATCAAAACTACCATGAGGTATCACCTCACACCTGTCAGAATGGCCATCATCCAAAAATCTAGAAACAATAAATGCTGGAGAGGGTGTGGAGAAAAGGAACACTCTTGCACTGCTGGTGGGAATGTAAATTGATACAGCCACTATGGAAAACAGTATGGAGGTTCCTTAATAAACTAAAAATAGAACTACCATACGACCCAGCATATATACCATACTGGGCATATACCCTGAGAAAACCATAATTCAAAAAGAGTCATGTACTACCATGTTCATTGCAGCTCTATTTACAATAGCCAGGAGAGGGAAGCAACCTAAGTGTCCATCGACAGATGAATGGATAAAGATGTGGCACATATACACATGGAATATTACTCAGACATAAAAAGAAACAAAATTGAGTTATTTGCAGTGAGGTGGATGGACCTAGAGTCTGTCATACAGAGTGACGTAAGTCAGAAAGAGAAAAATAAATACCGTATGCTAACACATATATACGGAATCTGAAAATAAATAAATAAAAATTGTTCTGAATAACCTAGGGGCAGGACAGAAAAGACGCAGATGTAGAGCATGGACTTGAGGACACAGGGAGGGGGAAGGGTAAGCTGGGATAAAGTGAGAGAGTGGCATGGACATATATACACTACTAAATGTAAAATAGATAGCTAGTGGGAAGCAGCCACATAGCACAGGGAGATCAGCTCGGTGCTTTGTGACCACCTAGAGGTGTGGGATAGGGAGGGTGGGAGGGAGACGCAAGAGCGAGGAGGTATGGGGATATATGTATGTAGCTGATTCATTTTGTTATAAAGCAGAAACTAAGACAGCATTGTAAGGCAATTATACTCTAATAAAGGTGTTAAAAAAAAAAAAAGACTGCAAGTCTCATGCCTCTGAAACTCCCACAATTCCAGGCAAACCAGGACAATTGTTCACCCCAAACAGAGGGCAATAGCCAGCTGGGTCTGTCTCACTGTTTTAAGGATCTTTCCCAAAGGTCCTACCCTAACAACTTCTGCTCAAACCTCATTGGTTAGAACTTAGTCACATGGTACCCATTTGCAAGGAAGGCTGGGAAATGCACATGGCCACCTAACAAAACACTGTGTCCCGGTAAACAAAAGAGGAACAGGCAATCTTTCACACTTAGTGAGCCTGGAATGGCACAGTCCTTGGAACCCCGTAGTGTTCCTTAACCCTAAAACTCTACTCTGAGCCCAAGAGCATTCGTAGGGTTCAATTCTAAGTACCTGCCACAACAGAGGTGATAATGACTCAAGAATTTAGCAGTTCAGAGCACCATTTAGATGAGAAAAGCTGGGGTGGTCTATTAAAACTGTAACTGCCTGGAAGCTCCCTGTGGGCTCTGGATCCCAGGGTCCTGTGTAAAATGGCCCCAGCAAAGGGACAAGGACTGGGTTCCATTGACACCCTTCCAATGAGTGTGCATCTCCATCCTGTCTAAGCTCTAGCAAGCAGAAGAGGAAGAAAGATCCACAGTCCTACCAGCTCTGACAGGGCCCTGATTAGGGATTAAGCTTTCTCCAATCCCATCTCCACCCAACCACAGAGTGCCGTTTTGAAGAACCATTCGCGGTAAATGAAGAGAGAGGAGCTGTTAAGGGCAAGAAATTGGTAGAAAATAATAGGAAAGAAGTGCTATCATTTGATGAGGGTAATAACCTCTCTAAACTAGTGTCCTACTGCATTAGATTTTCCATGAAATTATTTAAAACAGCAGGGAATCAAACATCCCCACATTATTAACCTCTAGGGGGTGCTTACTGAAGAAAATCCAAGGAATATTTATGCGTCTCATGCAGAGGTTGAAACTTAATGTCACAGACTGAAGCAATGAAGCTATGGAATCCTGCCTATATTGTCTTTTGTCAATAATAGGAATCACAGCTGTATTTCCTGCCTGCTGAACATGCAAAATTGTTCTTCAGCCTATCGCGATAAGCAGAACACCAGTCATCAGTTTCTAGCTTATGGCAGCTTGTTATATAGAAGAATAGGTCTTACGGCAGCTGGTCCTCATTTTTCAGGGAATCTTGGTTATGAGAAACACTAAAGGTTGATACACAAAGTAGTATATTCTTTTCAGATTCTTTCCTAGGAGGAAATACAATGGTCTGAAAGCTTTGCCCCCACAGCCCTCTAATTGTTATAATAAACCATTACACTGCCCACATGAAGGAGAACATCCAGCCACAGCTGATCACATTATTTGGGAGTAAATCTGTCACAACCTGAGTCACTGTAGAAGTGTTATGGTCAAACATGTTGAATTATGGCCAGATTTTAGCATTAATTACAATAATTATATCATAACTGCCATTTCATCATGAAAACTAGTTTCATTATGACATTTTGTTCTTTGTTCCAGGATTTCCAAAATCCCAAATTGCAAGAGGAGCTTAGAAATAATGTTGGATCAAGGTTACAAAATGAAGTTTTTACAGATTTATGGTTTTTAAAAACCGCATTCAAATAAATGATAATTAATATACAGGAAAGCTTGCTAAAACTGATGGGACTGCATACTCCCTATAAGTTAGAAGGATTTAATTTTTGCATTTTTTTGAAGAACTATGCGTGTATAAATTATAGGTAGTTGTGAATTCCAAAGCTATAAATATACTGGAGGACCCTGGTGGTATCATACTGAACAGCTGTTTGCGGAGAATAAGCCTCGCCAGTACCCTGAGGAAGGCACGGAATATTGAAATGTTGGCTAAATGTTCCAACTGTTCACAGAATGAATACCTCTGAAAACAAAAGGAAAATAGGAATGATGTCCTTGGGTTTGTAGCTTGGTCTGAGTAAGCTCTGTCAAAAGCCATTTCCAGTCTTTTCTCTCCCTCCCTTTCCCTCCCCTTCCTTCCCTTCCTTTCCAGAGCAATTTAGTTTACAAGCCATTAGCCAGAGCTGAGCAAGGTAGGTATCAGCAGAGGAGAAGAAGGGCACAGGTCATGGTGGCCCAGAGTAGCAGATTATAGCCCAAGCCAAGTGAGAATGGCACCCAGGAGGAGGAAGGGTGCTGGAGCCTGAGATGTCTGTGATGAGGGTACCGAGGTGGAGCTTGAGGGGCCTGACGAGGTCTCCATGCATGGAGGGGAAGGCAGCAGTGGCCAGCATAAGATGCCAGAGCCCCAGAAGGAAGAGGCAGGTATCCTGAAGAGGGCACCTGAGCCCAGGTGTCTGAGCCCAAGCTGGATGACGAGGATGTTTAGGTAGAGGGTCCCATAATGGGGTGTCAGAGCCTCAGCAGGATGAGTGTGCCCAAATTGGGAGGAGGGGGGCGATGAGCCGCCCAGCAGGGGTATTGGGACTGAGCAGGGCTGAAGCATCCACATGAAAGGATGGCCTCGTACAGCATATCACAGCCCTAACAGGGAGAAGAGGGCATTTAGAGAGAAAAGGGGACAGGAGACGGTGGTGGTGGCCATCACGGACTGTCAGAGCTCAACTGGGTAAAGAGAGTGTCCAACATGGGGGCTGACCCAGAGCCAACTGTCTGAGTTCGAGCAGGGAGAGGAGATTGGACCCCAGGAGGGCATCCTAATGCCACCTGTCAGAACCTGAGCAGAGTGAAAGGGTGAGAAGGAGGGTTCACGGGGTGGGGGGCAATGGTGGCACTGGCACAGCATGGAATTTTGGAGCCCAAGTGGGATAAGGTGGTGTACTAGAGAAAGGTGACATCACGCTGGTATCTGAGCTGGGTAACATGTTGCCCGAACAGGGTATGAGGGGAAACCCAGCAAAGGGAGTCAGGGACAGAGCAGGGTGTCCATGAGGGACTGGAATGGAGCGGGTAGTGATAGGACTTTGGCTACAGTCGGGGATTGATCAAACAAGCGAATGTGTTAGGGACAAACAGGAGTCAGATTTCTCACTGTCAAAGAAAAGAACTGCAAACATGGAAAAGGAGAAAACAAGCACGAGCTGTGTGGTATTCAATCGGAATTCAAACCGTCAGTATGAATTCGTGGTTCTAAACATATTTAGACACACATAGAAATACACACAGATACAAACTGCATGTGTGTGTGTGTGTGTGTGTGTGTGTGTGTGTGTGTGTGCAGACATACGCACACGTTACCTGGGCCAGTCCAATGAGAAGGCCTGAAAGGAGTGTACCCCAACAGCAGTGAGCACACCTAGCGCCCTGATCTTCATTTGTAAATGCAATTTTTCAATTAAAAGAATCAGGACTCTTTGCAGAAATGGCAGATTCCAGAGCTGGGAGAGGGTATTACAGAATGAGCTGAAACTTTTCAGGTGTGCCAGAAAGGAACTGCTCAAAAGATGACACAGACGTATCGAAAGGACACAGCGCCAGCTTGAAGGGGCTCCTGCTGGCCAAACTTGAGACAATCTGAACATCAAGACAGTAGTAATGAATTTTTAACTCATTCAATAGTAACAGGAATCCATGAGTCTATACCCATGTACGTAAATAAACAACAAATAAATGTATAAGTTAAAAAAATAAGAAGTTTAATGGGGGGGATAAATATGCCTGTTAAGTAAAATGTGTAGAATAAAAATAGAGAGAATTGAACCCTAAAAGAAAAGAAAACATATTGAGATAGGATATAACCACTTTAAGAGTTTAAAGACTTCAAACCTGGTTGGGTTGTATTCCAGAGCACATATGAACTTTCCATACGCATCAGAGAACCACAATTGGTAATTTTCAAAGAATTATAGAAGGTGGGAAAGAGGTTAGAGATTTCACAAGGGAAAATACCCATTATCACCAAACAGGGAAAATGCTATCTCTGGCCCTTCCCATTAAATGTATTAATCCCCAATGGCCCCATTCCTAAATGGATTGGTGAATGAGTTATTCTTTAGAAAAGACAAAGGTTTTCACTAGGATTTAGCATAGATCCATTATGAACAAGTACATCAAACTATCTTATTTCCTATTTTCTTAGGGAACCAGACAGATTACAAGAGAAGATGTCTGAAGTTGATAATGTATCTTTTTTTTAGCAGGATATATTTTACAAACTCTTTATGATATCTTGGTTAAAAAGATAATGATCAACATAATGGACTGCTATTTATTGTGCTTTTATTATGTGACAGATGTGATGTCAAGTGCGTAATGTTCATAACCACCCTAGGAGGTAAATATTGTTATTCCCTATAGCCATTTTTTCACATGAAGAAAATGGAGCTTTAAAAAATTAAATAACATGCCCTAAATCATGTAACTACTAACTGGAAGAGTGGAAATTCAAACTCAGAACTATCTACTAACCTCATCCTCTCAATTCTTATAATGAACACTACAGTTAAGTATAATCATAGCTAGTTGAATAATCATCCCCAAACAGCCCACATTAATTAATGTCTACTTGACTCTAATTATGGGCCAATTATACCTGGTGAAAAATTGAAAACATTGGTTGAATTTTTAAGTTATTTTTTAGTTGCCCATACTGAGTAAGTTTACTAAAGAGTCTATGTGAGAAACAATGAAGGCCTACACAAGGCTGGGGACTGCAAGGCTATATAGTGAGGACAGACTAGGTACAAAGAGAAATAAGACACAGTCCCTGCCCTTCCAGCGCTTACAAACAGCAATTACAAAACCAAAATGCATAGGCCAAAAGAAGCAGGGATACAGCAACAGAGGTTCCAAAGAGAGAGACTATCTAGTTAAAGACATCAGGAAAGCATCATTGGATAAGATAATTTTACAGGTCGGCAACCAGGGATGAGTGGTATTTTACAGATGCTCTGGAAAGCAAATCCAGATGAACAAAAAACCTTGAGCAAAGCCAAAGAAGAGGGATGTGTGAGGCTTCTTTAGGGTAGAACAAGAATTCCAAGTTTATGGACGAACAGAATGCATAGAATAACACTGTAGCAGATAAAGGTAGAAATTAGATCACACTATAAATTACAGATGTGTGTAATTTTGTTTAGGAACCACTATCAAAGGTGAGTTTTAAGAAGATAAAGCATTCAATAGTGCTCAATGAATGAATAATTGGCAACAATTTTGAGGAGACATTAGAAAGAGGAGAGAGTGGAGTTTGAGGAGGGTCAAGTTGAGGTACAGTATGGTGTCTGTTACTCATATTTCTCATTGATCCATGGCTCAAATTTGAATCATGGGGGAGAGTTTCTATAAAAACCATTACAAACTACATGGGCTCTTACTGAAATTTCTATAAACTATTTGGAGCCCCAAACAGGTTGCTTTTTAAAATATATAATGATGTATATTAAAGTGGAGGCAAAGGATACCTCCAAAGTGCAGCTGCTATTGGAATGTCAGGAGACGAGAACAGAGTCAGCAGCTGGAGCAGTGGAGCCAACCAGCATATATCTAGGCTAAAGAAGAGTCAAAGAGAACACCACCTCAGATCTTGAAATCTGTTTTACAGATAGCTGGCCAATTGCAGCAATAACAGCATGAGCATAGAAAGATCACTGGAGTAAGCCAGAGCAGGCCAGAGAAAAAGTTAGATGCCCTGCTGAAAACAAAATGAGTAGCTTATGAACCCACATGAGACACACTCTGGGAACTCTTTGAGCTGAGAGGAACTTGATTTCACTATAACTGAGGAGTCATCATGACATTGGTATTCTGTCCATTTATTTGTTCTGATGTTACTTTTATACCCAGCTATTTATAACACTTGCAATTAATAACTCTTCTAAGATACAACATAGTATAAAGTAACTATAAGTAGACAGTGCATACACACACACAAAATCACTCTGCCTGGTATGCATAATTTTCAGTCCTCTGAAGAATTAATTTGTATTAAAGACCTCTCTTACATAATTCATGTGCTGTATCTGTCACAAAATGCTTCTATTTTAAATTTCCATTTTGAAATAATTATAGATTCATAGGAAGTTGCAAAAACAATACAGAATCATCTCATGCATCCTTTACCCAATTTCCTCCAATGATTACCTCTTATATACCTGTGGTACAATATCAAAACCTGAAAATTGACACTGGTAAAATCTGTGTGTACAATACTATTCCATTTTGTCACAAATAAATAAGTGTACCAAAATTTATTAACTATTTGCCTATTGCAGGACATTTTGGTTGTTTCCAACTTAGACTTTACAAGTAAAGTTCCCAGGACTTCCCTGGTGGTCTAGTGGTTAAGAATCTGCCTTCCAATGCAGGGGACGTGGGGTTGATCCCTGGTTGGGGAACTAAGATCCCACATGCTGTGGGGCAACTGAGCCCACACCACAACTAGAGAGCCTGCGTGCTGCAACTACAGAGCCCACATGCTTTGGAGCGCGCGCACCACAACTACAGAGCCCATGCACTCTGGAGCCCGTGTGCCACAACTAGAGAGAAGCCCACGTGCTGCAGTGAAGAGCCTGCACGCCACAGTGAAAAGATCCCTCATGCCGCAACTAAGACCTGACTCAGCCAAAAATAATAAATTATTTAAAGAAAAAGAAATATAGTTCCCATAAACATTTGTGTACAGAAGGGGAAAAAGACTTTCCAATGAAGAAAAAAATACTTAATAAAGAACACTACTGGGGAGATTGAAAAATTTTAATATGGACTATAGGTCAGATGTTGGTTTTGTGTCAATGTGAACTCTCAATGTGAAATTTTGATAATTTTACTCTGATTATGTAAGACAGTGTTCTTGTTTTTAGGAAATGCACACTGAAATATTCAGGGACGAAGAACCATTTAATTTCAAATGGTTCTGGAGACAGAGAAAGCAAATGAGGCAAAATTTAAACAATTTATAAACCCAGCTAAAGGTATACAACAGTTCGTAGTACTATCCTTAAAACTTTTCTGTACGTTTGAAATTATATTAAAATTAAAGATTACAAAGAAAAGTACTATCAGAAGGACAATCCCCTTTGCATATTTTACTTAAAGATTCTTGAAAAGTTGAAAAGAATATTAGATGTGTGTCCAGTATAGAGATCCTTTATCTATCCTGAATCTAAACAAGTAAAATGTAGTACTAGCTTTCTCTTTCTTGCCCTCCATTCTTTTGAGGTACTACTATCAAGAAAAAGATCTGATCAAAGAGATTTTTTAAATGATGTTAATAAAAGATTATTATAGGATCAGCCAACTTTATCTTTGACAACAACATCCTCACAAAGACCATGTGGCACAGAGGCTTGGGGGTCTGACCTCTGGACCCATGAGGCTTGGGTTTGAATCCTAGCTCCACCGCTTCTAGTTGTGTGACCTTAGGCAAGCTGGTTGACCTCCCTGTGCTTCAGATTCTGTGAAAGAAAGAGAGAAAGAGAGGAAGGAAGGAAGGAAGGAAGGAAGGAAGGAAAGAAGGAAGGAAGGAAGGAAAGAAGGAAGGAAGGAAGGAAAGAAGGAAGGGAGGGAGAAAGGAAAGAAGGGAGAAAGGAAGCAGAGGAGGAGATGGGGAGGGAGGGAGGAATAGAGGCAGGGATGAAGGGGGAAAGAGAAAGAAAAAAATAATAAAATAATATCTACTTCTAAGGGATTTCTTGAGTTTAAAATATGTTTATATCTAAAATGGTTAGAAGAGTGCCTGGCATATATTGAGTTTTATACAGGACTTCATGGTTATTAAATGAGAGAATTAAAAACAAGTCCCTGGACAGATACAAAAACTGAATGCTCCTTTTTTTCTAGGCATTTTTTCTTTGCCTCATAAACCCCTTCAAATTTGTATTAAACTTCATATTCTTTTACCACTTACATCAGTGGATAGAGCATCCAGAAAGAAAATCAATAAGGAAACACTGTCTTAAATAACACATTAGACCAACTGACTTAATAGATATATGCAGAACATTTCACCCCAAAACAGCAGAACATACATTCTTTTCAGGTGTACATGGTATGTTCTCCAAGCGTGATCATATTCCAGGCCACAAAACAAGTCTCAATAAATTTAAGAAGATTGAAATCATACCAAGTATCTCTTCTGACCACAACAATATAGAACTAGAAATCAATTACAGGAATGAAACTGGGGAAAACACACACACACACACACACACACACACACACACACACACACACACACAGCATGGAGACTAAACAACATGCTACTAAAAAACCAATAGGTCAGTAAAGAAATCTAAGAGGAAATCAAAAAGCACCTTGATATGAATAAAAATAGAAACACAACTTTCCAAAATCTATGGGATGCAGCAAAAGCGGTTCTAAGGGGAAAGTTCATAGATATTCAGGCCTACCTCAAGAAAATAGATCTCAAATAAACAACCTAACTTTACACCTAAAGGAATCAGAAAAAGAAAAACAAAAGCCTAAAGTTAGTAGGAGAAAGAAAATAATAAAGATCAGAGCAGAAATAGATGAAATAGAGACCACAAAAAACAACAGAAAAGATCAATGAAACTAAGAGCTGATTCTTTAAAAGATAAACAACATCAAAAAACCTTTAGCCATGCTCCAAGAATAAAAGAGGGCCAAAATAAATAAAATTAGAAATGAAAGTGAGGTTACTACTGATATCACAGAAATACACTTTGTCATACAGCAGAAACTAACACACCATTGTAAAGCAATTATACTCCAATAAGGATGTTAAAAAAATAAAGAAAAGAAAAAAAAACAATCACAAGAGACTACTATAATTACACTCCAAAAAATTGGATAATCTAGAAGAAATGGATAAATTCTTAAAATATACAGTCTTCCAAGACTGAATCAGGAATCAATAGAAAGTATTAACAGATAGATGACTAGTGAAAAAAAAAATCAGTAATCAAAAAACTCTCAACAAACATAACTCCAGGACCAGATGGCTTCACAGGAGAATTCTACCAAACATTTAAAAAGAGTTAATACCTACACTTCACAAACTGTTCCAAAAAACAAAACTGAAGAGGAAGAAATACTTCCAAACTCATTCTTTAAGGCCAGCATTGTCTTGATATCAAAACTAGACAAAGAAACTGCAAAAAAAAAAAAAAAAGGAGAGAAAAGAGAAAAGAAAAAAAAATTACAGGCCAATATCCCTGATGAACAGAGATGCAAAAGTCCTCAACAAATTCCACAATACATTAAAAGGATCATACATCATGATCAAGTGGGATTTATCTCAGGGATAAAAGGATGATACAATATTCACAAATCAATCTACATGATACATCGCATCAACAAAATGAAGGATAAAAATCACATGATCATCTCAATAGATGAAGAAAAGGCATTTGACAAAATCCAACATCTATTCATGACAAAAATTCTCAACAAAATGGGTAGGGGGGAACATACCTCAATATAATAAAGGCCATATACCACAAACCTACATCTAACATCATACTCAATGGTGAGAACTTGAAAGCTTTTCCTGTAAAATCAGGAACAAGACAAGGATGCCCACTCTTTCCACTTTTATTCAACACAGTATTGGAAGTCCTAGCCATAGAAATCAGATAAGAAAAATAAATGAAAGGCATCCAAATTGAAAGGAAATACATAAAACTGTCACTATTTACAGATACCATGATATCACATATAGAAAACCATAAAGATTTCACCAAAAAACTATTTGAACAAATGAATTCAGTAAAGTTGCTGAATATAAAATTAATATACAGAAATCTGTTGCATGTCTATACATTAATAACAAACCACCAGAAAAAGAAATTAAGAAAAAAAAATCCTATTTACAATTGCATCAAAAAGAATAAAATACCTAGGAATAAATTTAACCAAGGAGGTGAAAGACTTCTACTCTAAAAACTATAAGACACTGATGAAGGAAATTAACGAAGACAGAAATAAATGGAAAGATATCCCCTGTTCACAGATCGGAAGAATTAATATTGTTAAACTATCCATACTACCAAAAGCAATCTACAGATTCAATAAAATCCCTATCAAAATGCCCATGGCACTTTTCACTGAACTAGAACAAACAACTCTAAAATTTGTATAGAACCACAAAAGACTCTTAATAGCCAAAGCAGTATTAAGAATGAAGAACAGCTGGAGGTATCAGGCTGACTTCAAATTATACTATTATAGTAATCAAAACAGTATGGTACTGGCAAGGATGTGGAGAAAAGGCAACCCTCGTGCAGTGCTATATGTAAACTGATATAGCCGCTATGGAAAACAGTATGGAAGTTTCTCAAAAAATTAAAAACAGAACTACCACAGTATCCAGCAATTACCCTTCTGGGTATTTATCTGAAGAAAACGAAAACACTAATTCAAAAAGATATATACACTCCATGTTCATTGCAGCATTATTTACAATAGCCAAGATATGGAAGCAACCTAAGTGTCCATTGAAAGACGAATGGATAAAGAAGATGTGGTGTGTATATATATATATATATATATATATATATATATATATATAATGAAATATTATTCAGCCATAAAAAAGAATGAAATCTTGCCATTGGCAACAACATGGATGGACCTAGAGGGTATTATGCTAAGTGAAATAAGTCAGACAGAGAAGGGCAAATACTGTATGTTTTCACTTATACATATGTCAAATCTAAAAAAACAAAACAATTAAAACAGAAACAGACTTGTAGATACAGAGAACTAGTGGTTCCTAGAGGGGTGGGAGATGGGGGGAATGTGAAATATGTAAAGGGGATTAAGAGGTACAAACTACTAGTTATAAAATAAATAAGTCACCGAGATATAATGTACAGCACAGGGAACATAGTTGATAATATTGTAATAACTTTGTATGGTGTGTAATGTATAAAAAATATCAAATCATTATGCTATACAACTGAAACTAATATAATACTATAAGTCAACTATACTTCAATTAAAAAAAGAAAAAACTTCATCTTCTTTTCGGGTATTTTTATTTTCCTGCTCTTTGACAAAATGTTTCTTAATCTTCAGCAGTAATATATCAATATGGAGTGACAGTTTGACAATATGGTTCTCACTTTTCATAGTATAAATTCAAAGACAAATTGTGAACGAGTCAAGTGAAACTTGTAATTCACAGCTGTGAGGTCACACTAGTGAATTATAAGCTTTTCATTATGTCAGAGCTGTGAATTATGAAGACTTTTTTTCTGTATTTCCTGTCAAATAATTTATTAGCTACCCTGCTATCACAGGATTTTGCAGCATGCCAGAACCAGAGAACACAGGGACTGTATTGTGGCAATTCCAGAAGAACAATAAGAATTTGTATATGTACAAGAAGAATGTTTAAAAGGAAACAGCAATGATTTTAAACTGTACTCTTCACAAGTTCAGTCATCCCTGAGGAGCCATTAGTTTTCTCTAAATTGAAGCCATTGCCATCCCAAATTGAGGGAAGTTATCTTTTTATTGTTAGCACCACCAACTATCATTTCTCAAAAGCCACAAAGGGTGTAATTCTAGACTGTTTAAAAAAATTAAAAGATACTCTTGTTAACATTAACCTCACTATTATTACTGCTATCATGAAACTCTCGGTGACTCTTTATAATCTGCATAGCCCTTTCATGTCTTGTTTATTATTCACACTGACCCAATGAGGTACTATATTATATGAGTATATATCCTATATAATTCGGCATATACAGAAAGGTACTATATTCCCATTCACTTACGAGGAGATTGAGGTATAGAAAGCCTCCAAGAAATGATAGAGGCTTATCCAAAGTCGTGCCACGACTAAAGGTCAAAAGCAGGAATCATATATTCAGGTTCCAAGCCCAGAGGTTATTTCCCACTTTCCACTAAACCTCCTTCTCTCTAGAAGTATGCAACTCAAATAAATCTTGATGCTTCATACAGCCCAGTCTCTCTTCAGTGTCACATTTGAAGAAGAGTCCAGTATTCCAAAGTCATTTTTTAAAGTATTCCAACATCTGCACCTGCAAATCTTAAAGGAGATTTACTCAGTTTCAGTTTACACTCTACAGCCACACCAACTCCTGTTTTCTCTTGTGCCCTCAAGATTCTTCCTGCTCAGAGTCAGTACAGTTGTTGCCACTGGTCCCCTTTCCCCTTTCTTTTGGTCCTTCTAAACCTGTCCCTCTCTCAGTAGCCCCCTAATTCTGCACCCCTAAGAGTCCAAGAACCAAGCACACACAACCAAATGCTCCTTGAAGTTCAGGGACGTAGACAGACAAAGGAGACAAAAATAAAATTATTTTTTCATATATAAATACTGGTTGGGATACTGGAAGTTTGTAATACTCACTCAGTAAATCTTATCCCGATTTTTGTAGTTTCTGACCTTGCTAGCTTGAAGATTATAGTACTGATGACAATACTGTTGTATATGCATGTAAGTGTGATGGGAAAACCAACACTTGGCCATCATCCCTTCCCATGCCTCAAATAGTCCAACATTTGTGCAATTCCCTAAATGTATCATGCTCTTTCTAGCTTCTAGATCAGCACTTTCCACCTTTTACCCACCATGAAACATTGAGATAAACAGCAGAAGTTGCTGCAGGGACCAGGAGGCATCAGTATCTGCACTGAGATGACCTATTCAAGGCACTCCAGTGTACTGAGGCTCACTAATGGGGCCCTCAGTTCTGTGACTTTGAACATACTGTTTTTCTACCTACAATAATCTTCCTTTCCCCTCCCTCTCATTTCTTTGTCTAGTTAGCTCTCCCCATCCTTCAAGACATAACTTAGGTGATACATCTCCCCAGAATGTCTCCCCGTGGCTTTTCCAAGGCCAATGAAGGTGATGGGCCCGCAGAATTTCTGGGCTTATCCTCATTTTAGTGCCCCATACTGACTTGGTATTTAGCTCCATCTCCCACTAGACTGTAAGCATCTTGCAAATGGGAACTTCATTCAATATATATTCTATATATATTCATTTTGATATTTTTTAGGGCACCTAGCAAATGGTTGGTGCTCAATCACTGCTATTTAATGAATGAATGAACAAGTGAACTCTTCCTAGATATATGGTTCTAGATGTCACTGGTGGGGCTTGCAACCCTACTCCTAAAAAAGAACTCACCTCTGATAGTCCTGGCAGTGTCTTCCCAACATAATCACTCATTACTCCTACTACATAACATACTTTTTAGACAAATAGAACAACTTCTGTACTTTCATTCTTTCAACATTCTCGGTTATGAATGGGTGAAGGCAAAGCATTCATTCCACAGTTATTTACTGTGCACCAGCTGTGTGCCAGGCACTGTGCTAAACAAAACCAATCAGGTCCTTTACTACACAAGGCTCAAAAGATACGCAATAAAGACAGACATTAAAACAGTAATTAAATAAATAATTCATTGTTGCCTTTGTGATATGTGCTGCAAGTTTCTCAAATTGCTATGAGGACAGACAATGACAGATCTAACAGGGCTGAGACAGCCAGTTGACGTCCTACCTCCTCATCTCTCTTGTCAGTTACAGCTGCTTCCAAAGGGCCTTATTGGCAGGACCATGAGCCTCTGGGAAAGAGCTGAAGGGAAAATAACGTCTTCCTTCAAGGAACTCGTCTACCAGAGGCCCATGTATAGGGAATGGTTCCAGTCTAAGAATATCTAGCCAAGAATCGAAGTCCCTCAAGGAACCTGGTGGTTTTTTCACTTTCATTGAATATGTGCTTATTTCATTTTTTGAAATATCCTTTTTTCCACTTAACAAATACTTAAATAGTAGACCGCATGTCTTTCACATACTGGAAAGCCTCCCTCTAAGCTCTGTGTGCCTCCGTCATTTAACTTGATGTCACCTCATGCAGCAAGTCTCCCCAGTTTGCCCCAACCCAGGTGTGTCACCTGACCTCCCATAGTACTTAGCTGTACCTCTCATGTCACCTACCATTTTCTGTGTATTATCTGTATATTATCTTTAGAGATATCCCAACTTTTGAGAAAGACAGAGGGAGGAAAGGAAACTGGGAAAGGAAGAGAGTTACTGACATGTGATGGCCTGGAGGACGGCCAGTCCAATCACTAAAGCTGATTAGTATCCCCTAAGGAGTCAATATTATCATAAGCAGGATGGGGAACACAAAGAACATTTAAGATTTAGCCACTATCTCCAGTAGGCTTCCTAAGAGAGAGGGAAAAAATAGTACTGTAATCTTTTTAGACACGATTTGTAAAAAATGTAAGAATACCAAGATAATTGAGCCACCGCTAAAATGGAAAGTCGGTGCACATACCTGATTCACAGAAGATTTGATATGGTTAAATATATGTTATGGTATATGGTCCAACTTAGTGTTTTTAAATTGGATAATATTGACTTTAAAGCATCTTTCTCCTAGTTTTCAAAATAGTCAATACTGAAATAGCACCCGTCAAATGTGTCCCTTGACTGTTATAACAAGCTTGTCCTAGATACAAGAAAACTAATTACAGAGTCTGTTTTTCTCCCTTTTCTATAAATACATTCTAAACAAAGGGTTATGATCATAATTAAATACACAATATATTTCTTGAAAAAAATAAATGTTTTCATAAGATTTCATTCTCTTGGCAGCATCTCCACAGTAGCCAGAGCAATAAAAAGTTTAATCTTGCCCAAAATATGAAATTTTAGTGACACTGGGACTTCTGGAAAGCAGTCGTTACACACCAGCACATGGAAGGAATGTATTTTACACATGAACTTGACTGAGTCTTCTCATGAAAAAGTTACACATACTTATGTTTGTGTGTTTAGTGGTACACTGATCTTTTACCTGCCTAAATTACAGTCATTTATTTTCTAAATCTTGAGATTAACCAACCTTTAAGAAAACTGAGGGGATGTGGGGATACATGTATGCATATGGCTGATTCACTATGTTGTACAACAGAAACTAACACAGCATTGTGAAGCAATTATACTCCAATAAAGATGTATAAAAAAAGGAAACTGCAAAAGTTTAATTAGAATCACAAAACAAACTCCACTACAAAGGCAAATAATTTTGAGCCAGCTAGAAGTGTACTTGGAGTTCTAAATCTGAATGTTTTATCATTAGATCTGCTTGTCACTTTAGAGGTGAAATTAGATTAAAGAAATCAATTTTCTTTTTTTCTCTTTTCTAAGATCCCCGCCATACTTTGACAACTAGTGGAAATCATATAAGGCAGCCTATGATTAGCAGTTAAGAGCACGGATTCTGGAGTCACACCATGAGTTCAAGCCCTAGCCTTGCCACTCACTGGCTGTGTGACCTTGAGGGAGTTCATCTTTCCAAGGCTCAGTTTCTTACCTATCAAATAGATGTAATAACTGAACTATATCATAATAATTTTGTAAAGATTAAGTGAAGATGTGTAGACTACACATGTGTAGACGACATGGCTGGCATGTAATAAGTATTTTGTAAATGTTAGCTATTTATTTCATTATCATTATTTATTATAATGTATACTATATACTATTCTAGTATCATCCATTGTCCATGATCTAGGCTACCTTTTTTATCCACCTCCTCCCTACCCTCTTCCCCCGCAACTCTGTGAAATACTTGAGCCAACAAAAGATCCATGTGGATGAAGCTCAGGTGAGGTTATAGTAGTGGAGAGCCTACAGTTCCCCCATTACCAGGTTGTCACAGGATGTCCCAACATCCCCTCTGAAGCAGTGTCAAAAAAAGTCAAGTGGGGGGCTTCCCTGGTGGCACAGTGGTTAAGAGTCCGCCTGCCAGTGCAGGGGACACGGGCTCGAGCCCTGGTCTGCGAGGATCCTGCGTGCTGCAGAGCAACTAAGCCCGTGTGCCACAACTACTGAAGCCCACGTGCCACGACTGCTGAAGCCCGTGCGCCTAGAGCCCGTGTTCCACGGCAGGAGAGGCCATCACAATGAGAAGCCCACGCACAACGGGGAGTGGCCCCCACTCGCCACAGCTAGAGAGGGCCCATGCGCAGCAGCGAGGACCCAATGCAGCCAAAAATAATAAATAAATGAGATAAATAAATTTAAAAAGAAAAGTCAAGTGGGAAACTGGAACTTTTATTTCTGATGGGCAATAATAGCCCTCCCTCTCCAACAGTGGGAACCACATAGGAAGCCTGGATTTCCACCCCACCTGGCAGTAATGAGGTGACCCATTCTTGCATCCCCCACTCCAGGAAGACATGGCAATCTTAAATATGTATGCACCAAATCACACAACTACAAAGCACATTAAGCAAGCTAATACAACTGAAAGGAGAAATAAACAAATCCACATTTATAGTTGGAGACTATAATTCAACACCCCTCTCTCAACAATCGATACAAGACAATTGAACAAGACAGAAAATCAGCAAAGATATAGAATTCAACAGCACCACCAGCCAACAGAATCTAATTGATATTTATAGAATGCTCAGCCCAACAATAGAAATTATATTTATTTCAAGTTCCCACAGAAAATATATTAAAAATAAACCATACCCTGAGCCATAAAACAAAATTCCATAAGGAATTTAAATCATACAGTGCATTCTCCCACCACAATGGACTCAAACTAGAAATCAGTAATAGAAAGATGTCAGGAAAATCTTCAAATGTTTGGAAGCTAAACAACACACATATATAATCCATGGATCAAAGAAGAAATCTCCAGGGAAATTTTCTTTAAATGCATTAAAATGAATGAAAATGAAAATATGGCATACCAAAATCTGCTACATTTTGATGGTATGTACCAATAGCTAAAGCAGTGCTGACATTAGAAATGCATACATTAGAAAATAGGGTTAGTCTCAAATCAATACTCCAAACTCCCAACTCAGTAAGTTAGAAAAAGTAAGTAGAAGTAAACCCAAAGGAAGCAGGAGGAGGGAAATAAAGAGCAGAAATCAATGAAATTAAAAACAGAAAAACAATAGTAACAATCAATAAAACAAAAAGTTGGGTCTTTGCAAAGATCAGCAAAATGACAAATCTTTAGCAAGAATGACCAAAAAAAAAAAAAAAAAAGAAAAGAAAGAAAGAAAAGAAAGAACATATAAAAACTACTAACATCAGGAATAAAACAGAAGCTATCATACAGACCCTACATACAGCAAATGGATAAAAAAAAAAAAGAACACTATTACCAACTCTACACACATAAATTTGACAACTTAGATGAAATGGACCAATTTCTAGAAATGCAAAAACTACTGCAACTAACCCAATATAAAACTGATTATTTGAATAGCCTTATAACTGTTAAGGAAATTGAATTTATAATTTTACAACTCCCAAAAAACAAATCTCTAGACCCAAATGGTTTCACTGGAGAGTTCTACAAAACATTTAAAGAATTAAAACCAACCCTACAAAATCTCTTCCAAAAAACTTTAAGAAGAGTGAATACTTGGGCTTCCCTGGTGGTGCAGTGGTTGAGAGTCCGCCTGCCGATGCAGGGGACACGGGTTCGTGCCCTGGTCCGGGAAGATCCCACGTGCCGCGGAGCGGCTGGGCCCGTGAGCCATGGCCGCTGAGCCTGCACGTCCGGAGCCTGTGCTCCGCAACGGGAGAGGCCACAACAGTGAGAGGTCCGCGTACCAAAAAAAAAAAAAAAAAAAAAAAAAAAAAAAAAAAAAAAGAGTGAATACTTCTATATTAGTCAGAATTCTCAAGAGAAAGAGAACCAATGGCATATATATACACACACATGATGACTGTTGTCAGGGTTTGGAAACCTGTGCAGAACCACTGGCTTCATGGGGTAAGGGACAGCCAAGAGAACAGACCAATGGTTTCTTAGGCTATTGGTGTGTATGTACTTCAAATACTTTAGGTGTAACGTTATGTATTGCCTTGAAGTCAATTTTTATTTTCCTGAGACACTGTTGCATTTGCTTCATACTGTTGATCTGCATGCAACAAGGAGTTCCTGCAATGAACATATTCCAACTTGGGCAACCACTGAGCCATCTAAGGTGAAGCCGTTGTCTACTAGCATATGGGCAAGAGACTCTAGGCTCTGAGTTAGGAGTGTGGGGCTCGGGAGTCTTGGCACTTGGACGAGGAGAGGGCCATGACCACGCGCTGGTTGGCACTAATGACTTTTGATTGCTGTGCCTTGTGTTGTGCCTGCAGTGCCCAGTATGGTGGTGACCCCATGAACAAGGAAATCAGGAAAGGCACTTCATTCGGTGGGACGTCAGATGTGAGGGGGGTCTATACAAACTGAAGAATAAGCCCAGAGTCACCAGTGTACATTGACAGGGGTAAAGGACTATGGGAAAGGAAGCAAGGTATATACAGTACAGTATAGATGCCCCCCTACTTTGGACGGCAATAGACCGCATCATATTACTACAGGGGGCTAAGAGCACACGGTTCCCTGGCCAAAGGTCACTTACGTATCAGGAAGAGTTGAGCGTGAACCAAACAACTCGCTTGTCAGGGCAGCAGCAGCAGATGTAATATTGCTTCCCTGTCTTGTGATGGGTGCAGATCAGGGGTGAGTACAATTGGGCTAGGCCAGGAGAGCATGGGACAGAGAGAGAGGCGTAGGATAGGATATTTGGTCCCTTCTGACCAAGGACTGGGTGGTTTGCAGACCGGGCCGTATCTCGGTGGTGTAGGCCTGTAGCGGGGGTCTTCAGGTGGGGGCTTGTACGGCACGCCCAGCAGTTGCAGGCGTGCAGTGCCTGGGTGGTAATTTCTGTGAGATGGACATACACGAGAGGTGCTGGTTAAAGCTCAGAGATCTGGCAAGAAGAGGGGGACCGTCTGGTTGGTATGGCAGGCTCCAGATGTCCCCTTGTACTTGTCGGGTACCAGGTCAATCATGCAGGTGGAGACCGGAGTTGGGGTTGGAATGCAAGTAGCTGGACCCAACCAAAAGCAATTCCCCTCTGTGTTTAGGAGGACTCAGAGGATTGAGGCAGCCTCTAAGTGGCCGTTTAAGCAGGGGTGGGGACCTCCAGAGAAGGGTGAGGAGCCATTAGGCAAGCAGTGTTTTCGGCCCAGTGCACCACTAGGCGGCTCGAGGGGAGTGTCAATCCTCATGTGGATTTTTCACCCATAGTTTGGCAGAAGGCCTGCATGCGAGAGAAAGATGGGTTTGAAGTTAGACGTACTGTATTGCAAATTCCAGGAAAAGAAAAAGTCCAGGGTATCAAACTGGTGGAATCACAGGCGGTCGGGGCCCAGGGCAGCTGGCAGTGTGGCACTCAGCAGCTGGTGACTGGCTGGGGCCGTGGGAACAGGAGGCAGCCTGAGTGTCTGATCATGATGCCACGGGGTGAAAGGGATGGTACTTGACCGGCGCTATCAATGAAGCACAACAACTCTCTAGACCCAAGCGGCTGCTCGCCTGCAAGGGACAGTGGCAATGGAGGTGCCACTGGCATTCACCCGTCATCAAGGAGCAAGGGGCTGATTACAGGGGAGGACACTTCCTCCTGCAGCTTAGTAAGGCGCCCTTGATCAAGTTCAGCCCTCTTCTGAAGGTACCATTTCCGTTTCAACAGAGAGGATTCAGTAGCTGGGGCAAGCTGCTGGGGGAGGTTTCATGAACCTAGGGCATGAGGGGTACTTGGGTTCTGAGCTCCACTGTCTAAAAGCCTAGATCTCTAACAATGCCCAATAAGCCACAAAAAATTGCCACTCCAAAGGCATACAGCAGGCGACTGAGAGATGGGGGCACCTGGCCCAGCACCCCATGGCAGTCAGCAAGCATCATGCTTGGTCCATATGCTCCAAAAGGTGTGTTCCTCAGTGCCCTGGGCCTCAACGCAGAGGTTGGAACTGGGTGGCACTAGAGGAAGGGCCTGTTGTGTGGCCAGTTGCACCAGTTCCAGGGCACATTTCTATTGGGGTCCCCAGGTGAAGTTGGTGGGCTTTCTTATAAACGGGCCAAAAGAACAAGAGATGTGGTATGTGCTATGGGCAGAACCCAAAGAGGCCCAATAGGCGTTAGACCTTTTTGAGTGTCTGGGAGTTTTTAAGAAAAGAAGTTGTTGTTTGACTGCATCATGAATTTGACTGCTGTCAGAGGAGCAGACAATACCCAGGAATTGAACTGAAGTGGCAGGACCATGAACCTTCTGTGGGACAACAGCCCCACCTCCACTTTAAAGGCCAGTAATCAGCATGATCGAGTCTTGTAAGAGTGTATGGTGGAGCCAGATCTGAGGTAGCCATCCCATCACCACAGAGATGAAACACTGTCAGTTTTCTTGGAGGAATTTGGTAGATTAGCCCAATGAGGGCTGCAAGTAAATAATAAGGTTTTGAGCAATCCCAATTATTTATTTGGATATTGGAACCCAGGTCAGCACTCTATAAGGAACTTCTGTAGTAAGACACTAAATCACAGGGGCTGTAATGGCAGGGAGGTGTTTTTTTGTTTTTTTTTTTTTCCTGTCTTGTTTGCTGTGTATCCTTTGTACCTGGCACAGAGTAGGTACTCAATAATTATTAACCAAATAAATAAATTCACAGCTTCTATCACATATGAATCATTGGCATTTAGTTACTATCAGATTAACTATCATCCTAAAATTTAGCATTACTGGAGGTTTCTAACGTGCAGGTTCAATTAACACCTGATGAAAAATTGTTCCTTGGCCACATGCTTCTGCATTTAGACAGACCATTCCACTGTCACTGATGAAGAACCACATGTCTTCCAGGAACTCTGACACAAAAAGACCTTGGTCCCACCCTCATTCTACCCAGAGGTACAAGTATAAACAGAACTCCCTTCTGCAAGCATGACCTTCTGTGCTGTAGTTAAGCCTGCCTTCTCCCTCTTCCATTCCCCACCTTCTTCTCTTTATCTGGGAGACAGGTTTAAAACTCTCACTGTTGCAGCCTCGTGAAAGAGTCAGAGCCAGGAGACCACAGCTAAGCCACGCCCAAACTCCCAACCTCCAGAAACTGTGAGTTAATAAATGTTATTGTTTTAAGACAGGAAGTTTGGAGTAATTGGGGTAATTCTGATCTCAAAATTAACTTACAGATCCAAGAAGCTCAGTGAACTTCAAGCAAGATAAATACAAAGAAAACCACACCTGCACATCAGAATCAAAATGCTGAAAAACAAAGGTAAAGAGAAAAATAACACACCACATATGGGCTGACAACAATAATAATGACTAACTTCTCAATGAAATCAATGGAGACCAGTGGCAAAAAAATGTTCAAAGAGAGCAATGGTCAACTCCAGTAAAGACCCTTCAAATTTACAACAAAATAAAGACACTTTCAGACAACAAAAGCTGAGGAAAAAAAAACTTCAACAGCAGACGTGCACTACGGGAAACTCCAAAACAGCAAGCAAGCAAACAAATACACAAATAAATAAACCTCCAGGTTCAAGGGAATAACATCAGATGGAAACCTGGATCTACATGAAGGCATAAGATGTGTTACATATGGTAAATATATGGGTAAATATAAAGATCTACATTCTTTAAAATTTTTCTTAAAGGACAACATACTGTTTAAAACAAAATCGTAACATAATAACGTAGGGGCTTACAACCTATGTAAAGCAAAATATATAGCAACAACAACACAAAACAATGAAAGAGGCGTAAGCGGATTTCTATAACGTCGAAGGTTCTCACATTTTACGTGAAGAGATTCACTCTTAATTCTAAGTAGACTATAGTAAGTTAAGAATATATATTGTAATTCTCGGAGCAGCCACCAATAAATAAATAAACCAAAAAGCCAATATAAAATATAAAAATAAAATGAAATACAAAAAAATACTTGATTAAACAGAAACAAATAGATGGGACAAATAGAAAATGAATAGTAAGATGGCTGAGGTAAACTAAACCATATCATTAAGTATCAGTACATTCCATGCAAATGGATTAAACTCTTCAACTAAGAGGAGAAGACTCAGAATGATTAGAAAACAAGACCTAACTGTACGTTGTATACAAGGTACACACTTTATAAAGTTACAAATCGGTTGAGTTTTTAAAAAAATAAAAAGCAACAGTGCACACAATAAGCTGATACGACTAGACTAATACCAAAGTGAACTTCAAAACAATAAGTATTTCCAGGAACAGGTAGAGGTATTTCATAAAGGAAAAACGGTTAATTCATCAGAAAGATATTACAGTCTTAAGTGTGTATGCACCTAAAAATATAGAGAGTAAATATTTATAAAACTAAAAGGAGAAAGACACAAATCCATAATCATGATTAAATATTTTATCATTCCTTTCTCAGTAATTGATAAGATAAAGAGATAAAAAACTTAATAAGGATACAGAAGATCTGAACAATATTATCAGCAATTTGACTTAAATCTACCAATAACCAAGAAATTTAGAATTCACATTCTTTTTAATGTGAATTCTATGCATTCTTTTTATGCATTCAATTCTGTGCATTCTTTTTAAATGCACATTTTATTCATGAAGTAGACTATATGTTGAGTGCCGAAATAAGTCTCAATATATTTCAAAATGTTGAATGTTAAAGTATGTTCTCAGAATAAGAAAAATTAAATTAAAAAATAACAACAGGACATCTTTTAAAAATTCCCAAAAGTTGGAAACCAAATAATATACTTCTAAACAACCCATGGTCCAAAGAAAGATGACGAGGAAAATTAGAAAATACTTCTAATTGAATGATAATGAAAATACAACATACCAAAATTTCTAGGATGCCACAAAACCAGGGCTCGAAAGGAAATTTATTATTTTAAATGCCTTTATTAGGAAAAAGTTCACTGAGAAAAAAAATTATAATAAAAGCTAATAAATTGAAAGATATAACAGTTCATGATTTGGAAGAGTTAATATTATTAAAATATTATTCTTCCCCTAGTTGATCTAAAGATTCAGTGCAATCCAAATTAAATCTGAGCAGTTATTTTGAAATTGGCAAGCTGATTTTAAAATTTATATGGAAATGCAAATTACCAGGAGTAGCCAAAACAATTTTGAAAAACAAGAACAATGTTGAATAACTTAAACTACCTGATATCAATACTAACTACAAAGCTATAGTGATCAAGACAATGTAATATTGGTGTCAATATAGAAAAATAGATAACAGAACAGGATAGGGTTCCCCAGTATACAGCCAATTGATTTTGACAAACGCACCAAGTATCAACGGAGAAATGATCAGGGTTTGTTTTATGTTTTTTGTTTTTCAACAAATGGTGTTGGAACTATATAGCCACGTGAGGAAAAAAAATTCACCTCAACTCCTATCTCACCAACACATAAACTGATTCAAAATGAACTATAGACCTAAACATAAAAAAATTAAAACTCTAACAATTCTAGAAGAAAACTAAAGAATATCTTTCTGACCTGGAGGTAAGCACAGATTTCTTAGACAGGGCACAAAAAAATATTAACCGTAAAAGAAAAAAAAAAAAGGTTAATTAGACTTCATCAAAATAAAACTACTCAACAAAAGCCATGATAAAGAGAAGAAAAAGGCTCCTACGGCTGTTAGAATGTCCCTGAGAATTGAGCACCATTGCCCAAGCAACGACTACTCACCAGCATCTCCCTGTACTGGCTTCACTTTTTCCTAGTTCCTCACTCCTGCTCCCTGGGGTCAAATTCCAAAATACCCACACACAGCCTTTCACCTCAGTCTCTGCTTCCAGGGCATTCCAGGCTAAAACAATATTCTAGTCAAGAAATTACAGGTAAAGTCTCTTTGGCTAGGAAGAAAGGGAAACTAACACTTCCTGAGCGCTCAGTATATGCCAGGCGCTCCACATTTGCTATTGCACTTGACACTCACCAGAGCTACGAACAGGGAAACTGGGGTCCAAGTTATTCAAAGTTACACAGCTTTTCCAGGACTACAAAATACAGGTTTCTCTAACTTCAGTTTATATTCTCCATGCTGCTCCACGATACCTGTCTTTGACTACGGTCTTAGATGTATTTTTGGAAGTGAACTGTCATGATAAATAATAACAATCGTAGCTATTATGCATTGAGTGCCTATTTATGCCAGACAATTAGCTAAGCACTTACAATTAATCCTCACTGTAGTTCTATAAGCTGTTACTATCCCCATATCATTCCATTGAAAATGGAGGATTGCTGGGGTTAACTTTCCCAAGGTCCCCTGCTAGCAAAATAATAGCTAATATTTGTGTTTACTATGTGCCCCTAACATCTATAATTTCATTTAATCCTCACATCCACTCATGAAAGAGGTTCTTTATGATCATCACCTTACAGAGCCAGCTACTCCAAAGTCCATGGGTATCTTTTTCTCTCCCACGCTGCCTCTCATTACAAGAAAGGGGAAAAAGGAGGAATGCATAACCAGAAAAAATTATACAGTCTACCATGATCACTTTCTACATCAGCTGTGTTGATAAAAGGCTTGGACAAAGTGCTCTGAACAGAGCCACACTCTCACCAATCAGTGCCTACTAAAAATATGACTGGCGTATGGCTATTTTAAGGAAGAGTTTCTTAACTTCACCACTATTTTGAGCAGGATAATTTTTTGTGGTAGGAGATTATCCTGTACATCATTAGATGTTCAGCATCATGCCTGGCCTCTGACCACTAGATGCCAATAGCACCTGCCCCTCAAGACAACCAAAACTGTCTTCATACTTTGCCAAAATCATGCCTAGTTTAGAACCACTGGTGTATGATATTTTAAACAAATCCTTTTAATTCTAAAACTGAACAAAGCATATCAGGACAATGGTTCTCAGGAGAATTCCACTCTGGGGGGAACTGAATTGTGCATATATGAACAGACTCACAACATCTCCTGCCCTACTCTTACTTCCTCCCTCCTACACTTTTGTCCCCAACTCCCAGGGATGCCACCCACCCACTAACAATAGACCAAAGCACTGGAAGAGACCTTGCGCCTGGGCCATGAGGTTCCTCCTATTACTCATCAGATATTTCTCCTCTGATTCAAGTTTTTTGTCTAGCCCCGATTTGCATACTGTCATAATCAGACTAAGAACAAAACCTATGTAATTGGCTCTGCCTCTAAACGACAAGCATACCATGTTAAGAACACTGTTTCTATATTTACAAATCCAAGACATGATTGAAAGCATCACGCTCTCACCGTAGGAACAATATTCCCATAATCAAACATCCAAAGCAAACTGTATGATTATTTGGGTTATCCAGGATTTCAAGGCTCTGTTTCAGGGCAGAGAAGCCAAGTAGAAATATGCCAACTTATTCAGTAACCCCCTTTCTCCTTCATACACAAATAGAACTATTGTTTACATTATTTTGTCCAAAGTTTTGACATGAGTTCCCCTAAACATTCTAAATTTATGAGTTATAAATAAATGTTACTGAGTCAAATCTATAAGTAAGAGATATGACTAGCCTAAAAAGACCATAGAAGGTTTTAAAATATTTTTCTAAACTATCCATTCTTTCTGGCATTAAGTCATGAAACAGTACAATGTGTGTGTGTGTGTGTATGTGTGAGATACAAGGTGGCAAACACTATGGGTGTATACTCTCTTAGTAATCTGGCCAAATAAAATGTCCTTCTACAAAGCTATTCTGTAAATAACTTCTATAAAGTTCTAATGATGTCTTGTAAATAAATCTCTACAGGTGTAGTTAAAATGGGAAACTTAAAGACAACATCAAAATGAGTCCAATCATGACATTTATCCTTACAAGGAATATTTTACATTTATATATAGAGGCATTGTTTTCTACTTCTAAAATATGTATTTGAAAGATTGAGAGCCACACAGCAGACATCTGGGCCCTCCCTAATAGAATAGGTTTTATTAGAGTCACAACCCAGTGAAACCAGAGAAAAAAATGTACTTTCAATTTACAAAATCTTTATATATGTGTGATCTAGTCCAAGCATTCAAAAGAAGAGATAATTGCATAAGTTAAAGAACTGTGACTTAATAAAAGTTAAAAAGTAATTGGTATCAAAGTTAATTAAACTTTGGATCTTCATTCTTTTGTTCTAATCCCATTTTAAAACTTAGTGCCAAAGTAAAAATGATTTCCATTCAGCAAATAATTACAATGGAGACTCCCTTTATGAATGTAGCAATGTGCATAGACCAATGTACATCAAATAAATAAATATCTATACAAATTTTCATTCTAAATGAAAATTTAAATTAGATTTTGCTTTAAATGAAAATCTGTTTCTTACAGAGTCGTTGTGAGAAACAAGATTATACATGTAAATATACTATAGATCTTGATATGTTATGTAAAATGTGGCATTTGTTCGATCTTCACACAAGTTTCCCCAGGTATTAGCTTAGTGAAATATTTCCAATGATACATACCATCTTCCTGCTATCCGCCTCCTTGCCTTCCCCACTAAAATCGGGATAAGTACCTAACCATAAAGTTATGTTCTATTAAGAAGTTAGAAAACAGAAATTATACCCCTTCAAATCAGTAAGCAAATCACAACTAAACACTAAACCCTTCTGACTCACCTGCCTTGGCATTTTGTTCCATTTCCTGAGTTAAAAGTCGCTCTTTTGGCCTGACCCAGCATATGTACCCAGCTCCTCAGCTTTCCTTGGATTCCTCTACAGCTGCTGAGTCTTGAAAGCAGTAAGGAGGCCTCCTCATCTGGGCCCGCAGAGCCCATCTCTTCTCTATTCTCTGGTTACTTGGTCGAGGATTGCTAAGTGTTCCACTTTCTGGGAAAGTGCACATGGGTGGTATCCGATTCAGTCTAGCGCACCCTATATCGGAGGGCATGATTTTACTACATCCAGAAACTCTTCTGATGCTGTCAATGCCAGGGAGAAAGGAGCTGTAACTCCTTCTTTTATTGTTTTCTTTTTTGCCTAAAAGTTTGTTTCTCTTCTCTATCGGATCTCCAAAGGTCTCTTGAGGTACATGAGGCATACATGGATTGAATGAAAGCCATGAGACAAAAAGTTAGACTTAGGCAATTACTTTAGGATATACAAATTTTGAGGAGAAAAATACAGAAGGTGTCAGCCAGATCTAGAGTTTCTTACTTTCCCCCAAACTACAGAATTGTTAAACCTCATTACAGAGGTCTCCAGTATACTGTTTTCCTCTGCATTATGTTGAGCTGTAAATGTTATTGAAAATTCCAGCCATATAAAATTTCCTAGGGCTTCCCTGGTGGTGCAGTGGTTAAGAATCTGCCTGCCAATGCAGGGGACACGTGTTCGAGCCCTGGTCCGCGAAGATCCCACATGCCGCAGAGCAGCTAAGCCCGTGTGCCACAGCTACTGAGCCTGCCCTCTAGAGCCCGCGAGCCACAACTACTGAGCCCACGCGCCACAACTACTGAAGCCTGCGTGCCTATAGGCCGTCCTCCACAACAAGAGAAGCCACTGCAGTGAGAAGCCACCACAATGAGAAGCCCACGCACCACAACCAAGAGTAGCCCCCGCCTGCCGCAACTAGAGAAAGCCCGCACGCAGCAAAGAAGACCCAACGCAGCCAAAAATAAATAAATAAATAAAGTTATTTTTTTAAAAAATTCCTAAATTCTACAGTGTCTTTTCTTGATCTCCTGAAAATTACCGGCTAGCTCCATTCACATCAAAATACCCTCAAACAAAAGCAACAGCAGATCGCAGAGGAGGAAATAAATTCTCCATTAAAAGGCAAAAGGCTCAACCACAAAGACCCATATTGAATAACAACCAAATGTTGCAAGCAAAGCTCAGTTCCCAGAGGCTAAGAAGGCCCCATGGTGGACCGTCTCCCAATGATAAGCATACACCTCTATTTCCAGGAGTACAATTTTGCTAATCTAACAATGCATAGGCACACTGAATACAAAGTACTTAGAAATGGTAAGTCCACGTTTGTGACATCTGATGACTGGCATAATTAACAATGAGGCCATACAAAACTTAGGGTACGTGGTGAGCCTCTAGCTAAACATCACTACTATTCTGAACTCTTTTAGCAAATTCCCTAAGCACTCAGCATTGCACCCCCTGCTCTCCATTAATGCACATCCTCTAGTCTTCAAAACTAACTAAAAACTTACTTTCTCCAAAAAATCTTCCCTGAATAGCCATCACTGTCTCTGTTTATTTCTTCCTAACACCCCTTCAATTTATGTTTAACCTGCGCTCTATTCATGTATAATGCTGACTTGTTGGTAAGTACGTGTCTCTCTCAGCCTGCAAACGGTCTCGTAAATTAACAGAAGGAATGAATATGCTTCATCCTCTAGGTCACTTACAGTGGAAATTACTGAACACTTGCTTTGCACCTTGTGTCTATTAATTCATTAGTTCCTCACACTAATAACTGGGGCCGTAGACCAGCTGCAGTTCAAACCCTTAGTAGGTAGAAGAGAGACCCAAAAATGTCTCTCAAACCCACCCCTTATTTTCTCTCTCTGCCACCATTATAGTACCTAATAGCGGGCTGTGCCCAGTGAGAAGACAAAAAGTATTATTTCAACTTAATTCAACCAACATTTATTGAGAGTCCAAAGAAAATAACTGTGATAGACACTGGAGAGCAGTGAATCTCAACCAAGGATGATGCTTTCCCCAGGGGACATCTGGCAATGTCTAGAGACATTTTTGGTCATCACAACTGGGAAGAAGGTGCTATTGGCATCAAATGGGTAGAGGCCAGTGATACGAAGCACCCTACATCATGAAGGTGAAGCGAGGGGACCAATCTGAGGAAAACACTGGCTGGCTGATGAGCAGTCCAGTTGGGGTGGGATACAGGGTACAAACAGGAAAGCAATGAGAAATAAACTTGGAAAGGTAGTGGGGCTTGGAGTTGCAACATACCATGAAGACCCAGGTAAGGAATGTACACTGAATTTGATACCTAGTGAGGAGCTGGCTCCAGCTAAACTTAGCTATGAAAGCAGTGTCAGAAGGAACTGGAGTGGGAAGAAATAAGAGGCAGGCAGATTTGTTGGAAGCCTTGTTTTACAATTGTGCAATTGAGATGCAATGAGGAAGCACTAGGAGTTGGGTTTACAAAATATGTGGAATATAAAATCCACATTTCTTGCCAAGTAACTATATGGAATCAATACATATGGAGTGAATAAGCCAAAAATGATTGCCTAGTTTTGATTCTGCATAGAAAGAGGAAACGCAGTTTGAAACGTTTGGGAATGGAAGGATTAATTATTTTCGGACATAATGGGGTGCAAATGAGAGACGTGAGACCACTGTGGCACATTTTGGAGCACAGGATTCTGGAGCACAGAATAAAAATGAAGCCTAAAAAGGGAGATCTGCAAGAAAGTAGATGTTAACAATGGTGCCTGTGGACATGAAACACAGAAAGAGACAAGTGAAAGGCCCGCGGTCAGAATTTTGAGAAACTCCTCCATTAGTGGACCAGAGGAAGAAGGGAAGCAAACAAACAAAAAATGGAACGGAAGGGAATTGGGAAGAGAATCAAAACAGTGCTATGTTAGATAGGACAAGAAAAGAGAAGGTGGTCAGGCCCATGAAATGCTACAGAGAAGCTGGGAAAGATGAGGTGTGAAAACAAATCATTGACCTCAACAATTAAGAGATAGTTGATGGCTCTGAGTGGGCAGTGTATGTAATGTGGTCAGGACACAAGACAACTTACAGGGGTGCAAAGGAGTTGCTGAGAAAGTGGTACAGCTTATCATGATGGAAATATTAAGATAACTCTATAATGTACAACTCTTAACCTTTCTTCTCTTTGGAGCTGCTGCTCCAGAGCATCTGTGTGGCAACTTTTGAATGTGACCAATTATCACAAGAGACAATTCACTGGGTAAAATACAGATTACCTAAAGAACGAATGACTTTTAAAAGGTTATCTTTTAATTTTTAAGTTATATGACACTTAAAAAGTCTTTCCTGTGGAAAAAAGAAGTTTTTTAAGTGATTAGATTTCTAGACCTAGATAGTCCTCCAAACTTAAGTTATAATGTACTAAAAATATTTCAAATACATCTAGAACATTATTTAGAATATTATTTTTTAAGAAAAAATAAAATGAGTTTTTATTCCCTCTCATGCTAATTACTGCATATCAATTTTGGAGCTTGAGAATGGTACTTTGGGGACATCAATAGCTTTGACATTAGAGAAATCAGCTCTCTACACTGGTATAAGGGAAAATATTTTACTATATTTGCCTAGGAGGGTAACTCTATAGGCCAGTCCCCTCCCAGCAAATGGGACCACAAAGACCCCAGTTATGAATCACAAAGATCTCCCTTTTCCCAACGTTGCTCCTCCCTGGTTTATGCTGTCAGTTGTAAATTATAGTTATAAGCTGGGAATGCTTATATTACACACAATCACCCTCATAAGGGTATTAATTTATTCAATAAATATTTATTAAGGTGAAGGTGACCTTGTCCTGAAGGCTGGCTGACCAGAAAAGGAGTTGGCCTTTTATCAATACAAAGTTTAATGGCTACTGGTCATAGCCCAGCACTCAAGACAAGGATTCCCAGTCAAACACAAGGCTTGGACCACCACCCTCAGTGATGCCACAGGAAGGATTCTTGCATTCCAGATCCTGAAGGCTTACATGGCAAATCACACCACTGCCTGTCACAGCGTAGAGCTACAACTACAAAAACTGAGTTGCAGCTCCCTTATCTGAGCAAGAAAGAGCTGGTGTTACCCACACACTAAAAGAGCTGTCAGGACAGGACTGGAGCCAAGGTTCTGCCATTGTAAATGCTTTTGTATTCAGGGAAGTGGATGATGCTTATCTAATCATGCAGCTTAAAAGGCCCATAGCCTAAGGGTCAGGGACCCTCCAGTCTAACATCTGCACTTCCTAGATCTCTTAGCAATGCCCGGGAATGTGACGAGAAACAGGGGACCTGTTATGGCCCCTGTCTCCACGAATTTTCCCCATAAACGCTGCTCCAGCAGGCCCCTTGCATGTGCTGCTTGGCCATTTGCCCTTGATGTACAAGTACCGACAATAAATCAGACACTGGAGACACAGAAGTAAACAAAACAGAAAGTCCCTGCCCGCAAGCTTACATTCCCCGGGGAAGAGAGAAAGCCAACAAACAAATCAGTAGATAATGTACCAAGTGGTGATAAGTGATATAAGGAATAATAAAGCAGTGGAAAGAGAACGATCATGGAGGATCAAGGAGGTATACAGAGTGGACTGCAAAAGTGATATCTGAGCAGTCACCTAAAGGAAGCGAGGGATTGGACCACATGTCTGTACAGAGAAAAGCATTCTTGGCAAAGAAAACTCAGTTCAAACATCTTGAGACAGGGCTTCCCTGGTGGCGCAGTGGTTGAGAGTCCGCCTGCCAATGCAGGGGACACGGGTTCATGCCCCGGTCCGGGAAGATCCCACATGCCGTGGAGCGGCTGGGCCTGTGAGCCATGGCCGCTGAGCCTGCGCGTCCGGAGCCTGTGCTCCGCAACGGGAGGGGCCACAGCAGTGAGAGGCCCGCGTACCACAAAAAAAAAAAAAAAAAAAAAAGATCTTGAGACAGGAGAATATTTTGTACGTCGAGAAAGAGCAAAGAGGCGTTTGCTGTTCCAGGAGATCAAGAGCAGAGAAGAGTGGGAGGAGATGAGGTCCTTCAGACCATGGTAGAGGCTTTGGATTTTACTTTGATCCAGATGGAAGGCCACTGGAGGAAGCTGACTCGAATTTCAGAAAGACCCCTCGGGTTTGCTGTGGAGAAGAGGCAGGGTATGGAGAAGTATCCAGGGACACGTAGAAGCAGGGAAGTGATTAGGGACTGACTGTAATAATCTTGGCAAGAGATTTGGTAGCTCGGAGTGGGATGAGTGGTAATAGAGACCATGAGAAGAGGCTGGATTTGGGAAATACTTCCAAAATTGAGCTGACAGGATTTTCTAGTGAATTCGTAAGAGAAAAGTTAAGAATGACACAATTTTGTGGGCGGTTTTGGCCCAAGCAACTGGAAGCCATTTACTGACAAAGGGAACTGTAGGATGATCACGTCTGTAGAAGCAAACTGAGTTCAAGCTGGGACACGTGAAGTTTGAACGGCCTCTTAGACCAAGAAGAGATACTAAAATTGCATACATATTTCCTGCCATTCAGAAAAGTCATAGGGACAAGATACAAACTTTGGGAGTCACCAGCACAGAGGGGGCATTTAAGCACACAGGCAAGGTCACCTAGGAAAGCCATGCACTAAGATGTGGTCTGGGACCTCTGCAGATCCCCAAGATCCTTTTAGGAGGTCCACGTGGTCAACGTATCTTCATAACATACTGAAATAACATTTGCTTTTTCCATTCTCATTCTCTCACAAGTGTGCAGCGGAGTGTTCTAGGGACCACATGAGCTGTGTTACGGCAACAGATTAAATGCAGAGGCAGATATGAAAATCCAGCTGTCTTCTATTAACCTAGGCATTAAAGAGATCAGCAAAATGTAAAGCTATGCCACTCGCTGCTAAATTTTGTGTTTGGGAAAATATAGTTATTGTTCATAAAAATATGTTATTTGGAATTTCCTGGCAGTCCAGTCGTTAAGACTCCATGCTCCCACTGCAGGGGGGCGCAGGTTTGATCCCTGGCTGGAGAACTAAGATCCTACATGCCTGGCGGTGCGGCCAAAAAAAAAAAGTTATTTATGTTAATATGTAATGGGTTTTGTCAGGGAGGAAGAAATTTTACTCTACACTTCCAGGTTCTTCTGGTTGATCTAAGAATTAAGTTGACATGAGAAAGATTTAACAAGAGAAAATCAAACAAAAGTTTAATAACATGCATACATGGGAAAATCCCAGAAAAACCCGAGTTACTTGCCAAAATGGCCAAAACTCTCACCTTAAATACCATGTTCAGCTAAAGACAAAAGAGAATGTTGAGGTAGCAGTGGTTTTGGACTTCAAAGGGGAGGAAAGCAATTGACATGGAGACAGAAAAGCAAATGTTTGGTAAACAAATGCTTGCTGGGCCAGGAATGGACAGTGGGACACAGAGTGGACTTTTATCTGTAGGTCCTGCCCAGTGTCCCCCACCTCACTTAGCCCGTATCCTTTGCAGATTTCTCTGGCCATAGCTCTATTCCAGGCACAGACCCTCTACCTAAGTTCTTTTAGGCAGTTAAGGGGAAGGTCAAAGTTTCTCCCTGAGTCTTTTGGGCCTTGATGGTTTTCAGCCTGAAATAATCCACATGCCAAAGAGACATTTGGGGGCAGCAAGGCTTTCTCCCCTGCAGTTTGTTACTGTTATTTTTAAACAAGTTAATGAATTTTTTACATGTCTTGGTTTCAGTTGCTAATATAATAACTGTCAATAGAAATAACCCACCTAAGCCAAAGCTCTTTGGGATCCTCTTAAGTAATTCTTAAGAGCTTAAAGAGGTCTAAGACCAAAGAGTCTGAGAACTGCTGACCTGGGAGTAAGTACGGAGGGGAAGGAAAGGAAGGCTAAGAAAGGAGGTAGGAAGGACTAGGAGAAACCTGGAGGGAGAATGAGAAGAAGTCACCAGTGAGTGTGAAGGAAAACCACGAGAGAGTATCCAGAGGGCGAGTGAGCAAAGTTTTTCAAGAGGGGAGCACATCGTAATCATTCTCCTATTGTACACTATTTGGATCATTTCCAATCCTAACTAACTGTAAAGAATGCTGCAGTGAGGGACTTCCCTGGTGGTCCAGTGGTTAAGACTTCACCTTCCAATGCAGGGAGTATGGGTTCAATCCCTGGTCGGGGAGCTAAGATCCTGCATGCCTCTCGGCCAAAACACCAAAACATAAAACAGAAGCAATATTGTAACAAATTAAAAAAAAACTTAAAAAATGGTCCACATCCCAAAAAAAAAAAAAAAAAAAAAAGAATGTTGCAATGAATACCTTTGCAATTAGAGCTTTTCCTATATTTTTTTGCTTGTTCATTCAGATAGGATCCAAATATTGAAGTCAAACAGTATACATTTTTAAGACTCTGGGTAGAATTGTCTAATGACTTTTCAAAGAGTTCTTGGCAATGTATATAACAACCAAAAATGTATGAGAGTGACTTTTTCCCCACAAAACTATCTCATCTTTGCTCTGATTTTCCTAATACTTGCTGAAATAGTGAAACATGCTATCTCATTTCATTGCATTTTTACTATTACTGTGTTTCTACAACTTACCATGTGCTTGTTATTTCTATATGTCTCATGATATATGAATCACACATTTCCTTTATTTTATACATTCTACTATTGGTGTTATTTTTTTTTTATCCAGCTGTTCAAACTCTACATATACTAATGGTAATAATCTGATGATAATACCTAATGTGTTCTGCTTAATGAAAATATTTTACTGTATATTTACCTTTTAATTCTAGTAGGCATTTCTAACCTCACATGATCTTAAAGTTCAAAAAGGAAAATAAACATATGTCTATAACATGAAGTTGCAAAATGAAAAAAAAAAAGGGAGGCAATCAACTGCATCACATGCCACAGAAAGACCAAATCAAATGAGAACTGACTCCTAGATCTGACAAGGCAGAAGTCCACAGTGACCTTGATAAGAGTATTTTGTCAGAGTGATAAAGGCGAAAGTCTGATGAAAGGGAATTCAAGAAATAATGGGAAGACAGGAAATGGAGAGGGAACCATGATCAACACTTAATGAACTTAGCTTAAAAAGAAAGTGGACATACAGGGCGGTGTCCAGAGTGGATACGACATCAAGAGAGAATGTCGTTGTCTTTTTCAAATAAGGGTGTTTTAAAAGATGCTGTATTAATGGAAATGGTGAGATATAGTAAGACCATCAGATAAGAAGACAAGTGCCATTGAAAAGATGGTTTGTTGTATCCTCACATATCCTGAGAGAGAATACACATCCTGCCGCGGGGGGTCACACTGAGAAGCACCATGGTCGGTTGTGAGGTTAATGAGAGGAGGGGAACTTCATCGTGGTTTCGGTGGGAAGGAATAAGGAAGGCAGGGCAAGCAGGCTTAGGATTGGCTGGTTTGAATAGTTTCTGTGGGCTCCGGGGCAAAGGAGCTGTCCCTTGTTGTCTGGTGCCTGGCCCTGGGGTAGGTAGGGCAGGTGTATAGGGGCCCAGAGTGAGAGTCTGATAAAGGAGAGAGTTGGGGGTGTAGATTCTAGATGGGTTGGTTTGTATTTGATTGATCAGTTGATTGACTGATGCCCCAAAAGGGAGATGGGTAATACATGAGGAAGACAGGAGGCCAAGGCAAGGTGACTCAGGCATATTATGAGGTTGTCCAGAACAAGGCATGTCTGGCATATGCAGGTAGGGCAGATGTTAAAGCATCAAGTTTATAGAAGCTAGAAACATGATTAATACAGAAGACTGTAATAGTGTTTATGTGATGATGAGAATTATCCAGGAGTTAGGGGGCAAATTAGCCATTTAAGAAAGGAGACACACTGTAAAGATGACTCAAAGACTTTTGAGTGGGCAAGAGGGGATGGGATCCTGTGCCTTAAAGAAGCATGGATAGTTCTTTTATTGTTCTAGGTCAGAAGGAAGAGGATGTGGGGACAAATCTAAGTATGTTGGTAGATTTGGTGATGGGAGCGCACAGAAGCTCTCTGCAGATTACTCCCATTTTCTCAATGATAGAAGGTCATCAGGGGAAAGTAATGAAAGGACAGGTGATACTGGAGATTTGCTGGAGAGAAGGAGGTATGAAATAATCACATAAGAGAGCAAGAAAATGAACTGACCAGAGAAATGTAGCAGGATTCACTTGAGCTTAGTGGTCATAAATTTAAAGCAAGGCTAGTTAGCAGAGTCATGTGTCTTCATCTGCCCACAACCAACTAGAATATTCAACGATGACCACACATCTTAAAATCCTTCTCAGCCCTGAATTGAGGTCTGAGGTGTGGGATACTTTTTTGGCCTATTTTGGCACGTTTCATGATTTATCGCTTTCTTTTTTTTCATCCTTTAAAGCAACCAACATTTAGCCCTAGATAAGTGAGGACCACATTTAAGTTTAATCATACAAGCTATGTCTCCTCCTGAACAATTGGCTTAATAAGGAAAAGAACCTGAGTACTATTAACAGGTACTCAACAAATTCTGAATAGGATAAAATGTTAATGTCCTTATTTAACTAGGATAACACCCACAATCACCACCAAATTAAACCAGTATAAACACAACGTCATCAATACTGCTATCACTTGTTCTGTCTTCTGGGTGTTATGCACAGCAGTGATGACAATTACAACCACAAAGTTCATATCTCTATTCTCTCAGTTTCTAGTTAACCAATTTATTACCATAATTGACAGTTTTCGCCAGAATCACATTTGTTAAGAGCAATCTAAATGCTGTAAGGCCCATGCTGAAGAAAGAAAATGTGTCTAGTCTTTCCTCATCTCCCCATTGCTAACTATAATTAGCTCTTTGAGATTTTTTCATAATCGTCTGGAATCCAGACCTAATAAAGATCATGGTACTAGAGGTAATCGGGAATTCTCTCAACTTAAAACACAAACATAATCTGAAAATCTCCTGTAAGAGAAGATGGTATGATCCCTAAACACCAACCCTGTCAGAAATGTGAAATATTCTCTATAAGCCCTAGTAGGTGAGATTGTGCTACTGTTTCCAGAAAAAAAATTCTCTCTGTTCAAAACTAGCAAGGACAACTACTGTGTACTGCGTATGACCTACTATTCAGAGGCCTTTCACTATGACTCCTCAAGACTTGGTCCCTGAGACTCTGCACTTCTAGGCTTCTGTACACTCAATTTTACAATTATCATTAAGAATACCAAGAACTCAACATGAGTTATTTTCTGTAATCAATTCAGTGGAAACCACCACTTATCTGGCGGTTAATGCGCACCTGTCATCTTTCTACCTGCCCAACATCTCCAGAACAAGCTCCCTATGTTTGAGGAATTCCCCCCACCATAATCAGCTTTGCCTTTCCAAGACAGAAACCAGAAAATGCGTTTTTCTTGCAGCTAAGACACCAACACTTCAGGCTCTGCCATCAGACATGCCCACAGGAGCCTTGAACTTGGAATGGATCAACCTGAGGAAGGCAGACTATGGCAGAATCCACCTTCTGACTAGGGTGGCAAAGGAGGCATCTGGCTTTTGTGTAAAATAATGGCGGAGCTTCTAGTATTTGGTGTCCCACATCAAGGATGTGATCCCATGGCGGAAACACTGACTCACTCAAAAGGAACCATGGTGTGTCTCTGCTACTGTGACTGGCTGTGTTACTTCCCACCTAACTCAGCAATCCCAGAAATTCCAGAGCTGATCACTTTTAATATGGTGCTTTTTAAACTGTTGTTCACAACCCATTAGTAAGGTGTAAAATCAATTTAGAGTATCACAACCAGCACTTTTTTTTCAATGAAATAGAGGAAAAATGTTTAAATCTCATAAAAGAAGTATTGCTCCATTCAAATTTTTTCATTTGTATTATAAGCATGTATGGATACATGAAAACCACAATGTAAAATGTACTTCTTACTGCGAGTACCAGTCAAAAATTCTTTTCATGAGTTCTTTTTCTGTTTTAGCTAGCTAGAGTAAAGGTTCCGTTGTTTGCAGCTCAGAATCCACTGATACTGTCTAATGTGAACAGACCAGGGATGCATCTCATTCTCATCTCTTTCCACTGTTCTCTAAGCCCTGCTGATTCATCATCTAGTGCCTATCAGTTAACCCCTATCTCATACCCGACAGAAAGTTAGCTCCTCCCTAAGATACATGTCACAGTTAGTCTACCTGAAGGGCAACCAGGAAGAAATTCTGCATAAAACGAAAATTCTACAGTTTATGTAGATATTAATGTTTGTGATGTTAGTTATACTTGCCTTAAAATTTTCTCAAATGAGCATGTTTTATGAAGTTGAAACTGGAGGTTGTGATCAGCACTTACTTATGCATTTTTTTCTTAATGAGAATCTCCATCGGTCCCAAGTGTACTCTTGACTCCCCTGAGTGGAGTTAGGACAATCTAACCAGGCACACCTCCTTTCTCAAAGACAACAATTCTACCCAGCTTGATGTTGGTAAGAAATGTGTTTCTGGTTTTCACCTGTTACCCGAACGTGCTGCCAAATGCAGCATCTCTCCAAAGTTGTGCACCTTGTGGAGGCCTAAAGGGTATGTAGCCCCCAAGTTCCTCTAGATACAGTACAATTCACTCTTGCATTAAGCCAGAGGAGCAGAATTGTATCCCTAGAATGTATAGATTCGCTCCCTTATTGAATTACTTTGTAGATGACTGGGGTCCTCTCCACATCAGGAGTGCACTGGCCTTGGTGCTGTTTCATTACCCCTCGCTCATATTTATATTTTCCCTCATGAACTCTTTTGTATGACTCTGCTGTATTTCATAGATTGCTGCAAATAGACTACCTTCAAGTCTTCTTTGGAACGGGACAAGGTATAAACAAACAAGCAAGGTCCCTTTCTTTTCCTACCCATACCCCACACACAGAAGGCCCAATTCGACTCATGCCTCAGTTCCTGTGAAAACCTTCTGGCTGGTTTCCCTGCCTCTGCTTTCTCCTCTCACGATGCTGGATTCCTCTTCCTCAATATCGTTCTCATCACTTCACCCAGCTGCTCACGATCGCGGTTACTTGGTAAGATCACTGCTGTAGATGTAGTCTTCAGGCTTGCATTCAGAGCCCTCCATCATGTGCCCACACACTTCCAACTTTCTCTCTCATGCTCACTGACAGGGACCTCTGCTCCGGGCCATTCAAAATGATGCCATCCTCGCCTTACCACTCGCAACTCTGCGAGCCCAACTCCTGCAACTACTATCTGTATCACCTTTGGAAAACCATCTAAGCTGCAGCTTTCAGAAAAAAGAATGTCTATATGTGTATAACTGAGTCACTCCACAGTGCAGCAGAGATCAGCACAACATTGTAAATCAACTATACTTCAATTAAAAAAAAAGAAAATGGGAGACGGACCTAGAGAATATTATCCTTAGTGAAATAAGTCAGACCGATAAAGACAAATACTGTATGATATCACTTATATGTGGAATCTAAAAAATAATACAAATGAATGTATATGCAAAACAGAAACAGACTCACAGATACAGAGTGGCTACCACAGGAAAGAGGGAAGGAGGGAGGGACAAATTACGGGTATGGGATTCACAGTTAAAAACTATGTACAAATGGATAAGCAACAAGGATATATAGCACAGGGAATTATAGTCAATCTTGTAATAACTTATAATGGAGTATAATCTGCAAAAAAATACTGAATCACCATGCTCTGCACCTGAAATTAATATTGTAAGTCAACCATACTTGAATTTTTAAAAATTTTTATTTAAAAAAAGGAAAACGGGAATAATACTTTGCATGCTTTTTTGTGAAAAGGGATAGCATATGAAAGTGCCTAGATTAACTAAACACATAATGAATAAAAATGTCTATCTTCCAAAGTGCCTGGCATATAGTTGGCACCCAATATAAAATGTTTCTGAATATACTAGCTTTTGCTTCTGCTCATGCTATTGGTACAACCCTGAAAAGCTCTATTCCCCCAGTCATTAGTTCCTAAAGAGTAGGCAATGGGTACACAGCCCGTGGAGTCAGACAAAGGGGGGGTCTGAATCCTGGCCCACTCCACTTACTACTGCATCACCTTGGGTGGGTAGCATCAGCATACTTCTGTGGGGCTCTTCCCTGGCTCTGCTGAAGAAGTGGACCCAGGAGCACAGGGAAGGATGTCCAAGACACGACTGATACAGTCATGGGAACCTAATCAGTACTGTAACTTCTACTGCTGTTTCTTCCATATTAAAAACTGATAAATGTCTAGTTTGGTTCGGTCTGCGATAAGGTGGTTGAGGTGTTCCTTTCACCCACAGCACCCAGGAAGGGTTACAGTTGAGGTAGAACAATTAACAAATAGACTCTAAGGGTAAGATTTCATTTTCTAGCTACTAGTAAGCTGAGAACAAGCCCGGCAGTAACTGTATCACCTCCTCAAAGGGCCCCAGGCTAAGAAATAAGAAATGGTAATAAATGGGACTTGTGATGAAATAAGAACTTCAATTAACCATAATACTTGATTCCCAAGCCACTCAGGTTATGTATCTCGTGTTACTTTTATATATGCAAAATACAGAGCTTGACGATGAGCAGGTGCTTTGTATTTACTTTCGACTGAATACAGGCTTTGTCGCCTCTAAAAATACACGACACAAATCACAAAGTCACTCTCCTTCTGTGACACAGCATCCTCCCACTCATCAGACCCAAAGACAACCCATGGTGCCAACAAACTCTGTCTGGCACGGCCTTCCTTTATAAGTCTTGCTAATTCTAATAGCGTGCCCTTCTGTAGTTCCCAGTATCTCTAGGTGTTAAATGACTGCCTGTAGTTGGTACTGCCAAACCCCAAAGCAGCACCCGCATCACCTACCCCACCCTACCTTATCCCAGTTCCTAACCACCTTTCAACCTATCGTGGAAGGGAGCGACAGAATTCAATTTCCTCTAGGTCCATTCCCTAATGCCCCTTCAGTCTACTCTGATTTACCTTACACTCTGTGTTAGGGGTGGAATTATGTCTCCCCCCAGCCCCCAAAAAAGACATGTTGAAGTTCTAACCCCCAGCACCTCGGAATGTGACCTTACTTGGAAATGGGGTCGTCGCAGATGTAATTGGTTAAGATGAGGTCACACTGGAGTAGGCGGGCTCTTAATCCAATATGACCATGGCCTTATAAGAAAAAGAGAGAAACACAAGAGGAGGAGCAGTGTGATGACACAGAGACACAGGGAGCTAACACACTGGGAGTCTTGCTTCTTTCCCAGACTCACTTAGAGCATGAACCCCTCTCCTTACACAGCCCTAGACAAAAGGTGTGTCAGCCTTCCCTGTGCCGTTCTGTGTTGCCTTGAGTTCCTTCTTCCTGAAATTGAATAGTGTAGATACCAATGCATTAATGGATGCCTTTTCTTTAAAGTCTTTGCACTTTTTTTCCAGCAGCAAAGAAGTGTCAGGCAGTGCAATGACAGTGAAAGAGGAGGCCCTTCCAATTCAACAGTTAAAAACCCAAACAATGTGCACATAAACTACCATAAATACCGTTCCCACTGTTTCTAGGCATCACAGAGCAGCTCAGGGTAATACTCTCTACACTGACTTCAGAGAGCTGAGCTCTCCTCAGCCAGTCGTGTTAACTTCAGGAAAAAATGGCAGCACTGGTCACCTGTACCAGCTGCACAACAGAAGCGAGTATTGCAAATGCAACCAAGGTCTTGTCTGATGTCAGGCAGGGTTAGAGTCCCAGGAATGGAAACTGTTTAGCTGATTTCTCCCATTTTTCATTGTTTATGGTTTTACTTATATTCCAATTCAATGAAACACTCCAAGTGTAGGACACAGATTTGACTTTTAAAAACCAGATGCCTCATGTTTCGGGTCCTCCTTTTAAATTAACACACAGGCAAACGACGTCACCTCCGTGTTAACAAAGGAAACCTTCTCCCCCGCCCTTTGGGTCCTCCTTGCACATCTGCTCAGGACAGAACTGGTGCCAATTCAGCCAGTTCCTTTATGGGAAATGACATTCAGCAGCCGGGTCTGGATCTCCCGTAAGCCTCACATACTGTGGAGGCGGCTTGGAGGCCACGCTCTGCTCAGTCAGATGGTTCCCACAGCTGCTGTGAACTGCTCTGACCTCCTGTGCACCATTTTCCCGGGGCTCTCCTGAAAACTCCCCTCCATCCCGTCTCTCTACGCCCCTCTGTCCACAGTAAGGAGACGCTCCCGGGGGACCCACAAGTCCTTGGCAGGACGATTAATAATAAAAATAACAACAATAATAATATACTTTTGGGGAGCAGACTAATAGGAAGGGAAATGAAGTATACTTTGTAGGTTTTTTGGGGAGGTAGGATTTTTTTTCTCTCCCTTTAATAAAAATGTGAGCGTTCCGCTCTTCTGAAAGCGCAGGTTCCGGTTCTATGCTTAGCACCGGGAGCCAGAGAGGCTGCATCAGGGCGAATCTTTGATTTCTAGGCAGCTTTGGCTCCTGTTTCTTAAACCTGGGAAGCAGGCGCAGAGAAGCCTCGGGGATAGCTTAGAAAAGCCATTCAGTAGGTGCTGCACAGACTTCAGAGCGAGCGAGCAAACGCGCAGTTTACAATTTCCCCTTGTAAGAAGTGTGGCTAGCAACCTAGGTGGGGAGAGATATGTGGGTGGGGTGAACTTATACATAGTTATTTTATACTGTGCCATCTTGCAGCAGATTTTCTGAGAACTTTGTGTGGGTTTGTTAGGGAAGTAAAAATTGGGTCAGAATAGTTTCACACTCTACTACAACATGCCTTGCGTTTTTTTTTTTTTCCATAGCCTCAATTTAGGCAAATCATATTCATGTATCATTGCTAATTTTCAAAACAATGACACAAGAAGACTTTGGCTAAAAAGGAATAACATATTCTAACCTACTCTTGTTTTTCCCTAATCTATCACTTCAACATTATAACAAAGGACTCAAAACTGATCTGTAAATATCATTCCTATTTTGCCAGGAAGATGGTCACCATATTTTGTGTCGAAAAAGTGTATTAAACCTGAATTTTTTTTCAAAAATAAAAGAATGTTTTTAAATGGACACGGGATTTTCCATTTTTGTTTAGTGACACGATTATCGAATTTATGACTGAAAGGAAACTGAGAGTGCCACAGAATATACTGAATGACAGAATCAGGATTCAAAGATCATTTCAACGCAGCAAAATTACCGGAGAATCGACAGGATTATATAGCACGACTGTAACATTTGTTATAAATGTAAATCCTGGCACTTGGGACTCAAAAATAACAATTATATAAGGAAGGATGACGTGGCTACAGTTAAATAGCAACCTTTGGGGAATGACCAAATAAATTTTGGTGAGCACAAACTCAGTGTTAAGTGACCTGCCAAGCAAGTTAACATCGTAGACAGCCTTTTAATGCCAAAACGAACTCAGACAAGACTCCACCTCTTCTAATCACAGTCCAAGCCTCGCCTGGCATCTGGAACCTTCTTTGCTCCTAGGTAGTGCTCATTGAAAGGAGCCCACACAATCCAGACCAGTTCTGAAAATCTGAAGATTCCTAAACGCTTTAAAAATCTGATGACAGTCACCGACTTTCTGTGCAGAAAAATGCATATATATATATATATTTTTATATTCCCTTTCCAGATGTTCACAGATTCCTTAGAAGATCTAAGAGCGACAGTTACCCATGGATCCCTGATTGGGAACTCCTGATAGAGAACATAGCCAGAGCAACCAGAATCAGCAGTGCTCTGGAACTGAGGTTCATCTTGACTCTCATATTGAAAGGTCTGCTTGGCTCGTACCTGCTGAAACCCGAGACTGAGGTGGGCGGCTCAGAGCAGGAGTTGGTGATTTTCACCAGATTATGCTGGTTTTCTACCATCACAAAACCATGCAGTGCAGTAAGTTCAATCATCTCAGCAAATATCAGCCATCTGAAATCCTTCCTTACATGAATAGACATGCAGCTAAATCATGTTTTTCCATTTTACACAATAGCTGTAATAATATTAGCTAAGATTTAGTAAGCACTCACCACATGCCAGCCGCCACGCCAAGCCGGTGTGAACGTTCTCAGCAGAGCCTCACAACAGTCCTGCACGCTGTGGACCACTGTTCTCCCCGGTTCAGGGGACAACACCGGAGCAGGAGAAGGTGGGTGACTTAGCAGTGCTCACGTCCACAGCACCTGTCTGCTCCTAACCTCAGCACCATGCTGCATCGCCTCCTGGGGTGATGAACAGAGCGAGCTATCCTCCTTCAGGAAGCAGTGGTGGGTATCCCTTAACTGAGCTCTGGTTTCCAGGTTGCATTCACCTGCAAAGACAGAGCAGAGCATTCTTGTACTCACAGGGTTAGAGGCTTTGTTGGGTTGCTACCCTTTTAAGTTTTCAATCTTAATTTTCATTTTGCATCTTCCTTAAGGTTTGTGAAAGAAGGACCCTCACCTTTTGTCCCCTTGTGTTTATCTGCTACAGGACCTGTCCTCTTCCAGCAGCCTTGAGTTATGAACCTTTGATGTTTGGGCTTATATTCTAAACACGTGACTCTTCAGAGTTGTCTTTTTGTTGTTGTTATTCAGTATCATGACCCTGACCTGAACCCAACACTTTTCATAAACGGGTATGAACAAATCTGGGAGTACTTCCTAGCTCTGGCTTCAGAGATTGAGTTAATACAGCTCACCCTGTTGAATACCAGCTTCCACGGGAACTTTAGGTTGTATAATCTCTTTTTCTCGAAGGGATTCAGTGATGGAAGGCAAGACGTAAACTAGAGATGCACGTGTCTGGCCCTTCTCTGCCATCTCCCTGTAACTATTTTCTGATGTGCAAGCTTGCGCTTGACAATGTCCTCCCCCTCCCACTTCTCCCACCACCTCCCTTTTCTCTTATGTCCCTAGGCCTTCAGATCCCAGGAGTTACCCTCTTTTTTCTCTCTGAATTTCTGGACCAGAGAATGCTGGCTATCCATAAGAGAGCTCCATTTTGTGCTCACTGGACCAAAGAAAGCAGATAAATTATTACGAGTCATTGTAAGTTAACAGAATATAAAATATTCAGATCATACAGTATGGTCTCCTCTGACGTGAGTCTTGTGCCATGGAACTCTGAGTTTGTTTTAAAGAATATGAGAACCCCCAACTTAAACAGCAGCAGGAAGGAAGGGAGGAGATGCCCCCCCGCCCCGATCTCACTAGAAGCACATTTCCAGCGCACTTGCCCACAATTAGGGTTCCTGCATGATTGTGCCTCACAAATCATCTCACTGCACATCAGGCTGGGAAATGAACACTGGCAGAGTCCTGCTAAATTCTCTTAAACTGGCCCCTGGCGGGAGCACCACATCCCCAAATGCATTTGTTATATATCAGGGTCATATTTCTAAAGATTGTCCTCAGTACGCATTAACAGAAAATCTCCTAATAAACATATCTGATAAATCACGATGATGGCCTCCATATTTCTTTGTTTAATTCTCAGTTTCCTTCTAAGACCTTCTTGAAGTTTGGTTGTAACGGATCATTACATCCATAATGTGCTCAATGTTGGAGTGAATTTTGAACAGTTTTTAGGCTGCATACTGTTTTCTTCCAGATAATTTACTGGATTAAAATTAGCAGTGTGAAAAGCTGTAGAGAAATCTAAATGCCTGCCAAATCAAAGAAATAATCACATTTTTATGAATATTTAATATCATAGTCATGGCAAATAAGGCAAGTAATTAGTACTTACCATAAATTTGCAAAGTATTATTTTATGTAAATGTTACATTCTACTAGTCTGATATGAATTATTCATTGTATAACCAGACACTGACACAAACCAGTAAACATTTAAATCTATGTGCTATTAGTTTACCTACCTTCGATGATTTTGTGTAGAATATATATATTTTTTTTCTGTGAATCCATATTTTCCCTCTTGCCCCCCAAAGGGACAAAAGACAATGAGAAGAATGTCATTTAAAGCCATCTATGATGTATTCAATAGTAAAGAAACCTAAGATGCAAATGTGAAATATGTTGTCTCCTCATGTGTACCAATGGAGAGCCCCCATCTCTGCCTCTGCCTCCCCACCCATCACGTGGATTTTTTAAATGAAGAGCAGCTATGAGTGATGTTACGAAAACGAACGTGGAGAAAAATAACTGTACGTTACAAACTGTACAGTTAGGACTTAACTCTATCCAAAAGAGAGTCTGGTCTTTGTCCTTAGCTGCTGAGAGGTGATTTCCAGGCTCCTGGAAGGTCATGCCTAACAGCAATGTCATTGTTTGCCTGGAGCTTTGGCCACCAGACAGTCTAACAATTTGATATATCTTAAGCCACGTGGCATCAGCTGCTCTCTGGAGGAACTGGAGACTAAAGGTGTCAACCCATCTCTGGAAGGGCTGGAGACTGAAGGACAGCCATATGGGCAATTTGTGATGGAGCCCCAGTAAAAACTCCGGACACCTAGGCTCAGGTGAGCTTCCCTAGCAGGAAACGCTCTGTGTGTGTTGTCACATGTGGATGCCAGCAGCTGGAATGCTGTCCACATCTCCATGGGGAGAGGACAACAGGAAGCTGGGCATTTGGACCCCTCACGGACTCTGCCCTGTGCATCTCTTCCCCTGATGATAGTAATCCGTACCCTTGCCCTGTTATAATCCGTAACAGTGAGTGTAACAGATTTCAGGAAGTTCTTTGAGTCCTTCTAGCACATTATTGAAACTGAGGATGGTTTGGGGAACACCTCCGAAATTTGCACTTTGTATCAGAAGTGAGGACAGTACTGTGTGAAGCCCCCTCTACCCTCGCAGTTGGTTAGATTTTGCATAAACAGACAATGCAAGGAGACACTGGATTCTGTACGTAAGAACTGAAACAGAACAGCATCTCCTTTGGGGGTGGCCCTCTAAGCCCATCACCAGGCTGCTGTGACAGGGTTTTTCCTTCCCATCATTTTTTTCCTGAGAGTCCCACTGCCTCTGCCCTAACTTTGAGAGGTCAGTTGAGCTCTGATCTGATCCCAGAGGTGCAATATCGGAGAGGACCAAACCATAGGAGTCTGCCAAGCAGCGACTCTCTTAAAAGTCATGGTGTTTCCAGAACCTTCACCATTCTCTGCACAGCTCGCTTCCTGCCCTCCTTCCAGTCTGCTCAAACATCACCTTCCCATTAAGGCCTCCTTAATGTTCTTACTGGAAACTAAACCACTCCCCCTACCCCAGCTTCTTTATCTCCCCTTCCTGCTCTATTTTTCTTCACAGCACATACCTCTAACACACTATGTATGTCACTAATTTGTCTTATTTTCTGTCTCCACCCATGATAATGTAAGCTACCATTAAGGCAGGGATTTTGTCTCGTTTTGTTCACTGTTATCCCTGTGCCTGGAAGAGTGACTGGGCATAGTGGGTGCTCGACAAATACTTGCTGAACAAATGAAGGATAAAGCATTCTATACAGGAAATGCTTAGGGGAGACAGTGTGTCCAGAGGAGGTCTGGGGAGTTTGTCCTGAATCTGACACACTGTTTTCACATGGATTACATTTAACGTAACAGTAAAAAGGCATAGTTTGCTAGAGATTTTTTTAATTCACCCCGGTTGTAAGATTCATAAGATACTGGGGAGAAAAAGAAGTTTAAAATTTTCGGTGTCAGGGCAGAAAGGGGGTAAATCCCACCACTATCAGGAAAGCCTGTCTTAGACTAATTTAAGGTCATTCTCATTTCAGGAAATTCCTAAGAAGTCATAGTAGCTCTAGAGCAAAGGTGCTCAAAATGACGAAAGGGATGAGTGGAAGGGAAAGGGTGTTCGTAAAACCTGGAAAACATCTTAAATCCTGGGTGGGAGGTGGGGAAAGGCAGAGTAGTTTGCTTAGTTCTCTCTGAAGGCAAAAGCCACAGGAATCAGCATCCCCACATCTGCTCCATATTCACGTTGCCCGAAGTCTTCCACCCACATGTCCTTTGGAAATATATAAAAATCTCTTGGTTGATTGTTTCACTGGGATTCCTGAAACTCACACAACCAGCCAGCAAGATTCTTAACACTGCTGGTAAAGAATCACTGCAAAAGAGGGACTTCCCTGGCAGTCCAGTCAGTGGTTAAGACTCCACGCTTCCACTGCAGGGGGCACAGGTTTAATCCCTGGTCAGGGAAGGAAGATCCCACATGGGGCCAAAAAAAAAAAAAAAAAAAGACTCATCGAAAAAGATATAACCTGAACTAAACACGTGTCTTCCAGGAGGGGACACAGGCTAAGTCAAAGCCATTACACTCATGGGACTGTGATGAAACAGGAGAGTCACTAATGTGTACTGGGTATTGGTCCACTTGTTTTCCATGTGGTCAGTTTCAGACTTGGCCTTTCCCTTTATTTAGGGACTACTACCCGGCCCATCCTGGCTCTATAAATATCCATCTGAGAAAAGAAGTCCTTGAATTTCAAGAAAATAGCAATCAGACCAGTGAGGGAGTAGCAATGACAAATGGCCCTTAACACTATTCACTGAAAGAAATGTACTAAATGGAAGTCTCTTAAAGGTTGATGAAAGTGACAAAGAAAGTTTATAGAAGACCCTTTAGCACCATTCTTATATTGAATAAAACTTGCTTCTTTGGCAGGGAAGAGAGAAAAATGGGAAGGTGATGCTCAAAGTTTCAGTTCTGCAAAATAAATAAGTTCTGGAGTTCTACACAGCATGGAGCATATAGCTAACAATACTTCACTGTATACTAAAAATTTGCTAAGAGTAGACCTTATGTTGAGTGTTCTTACTACTACTACTACTACTACTAATAATAATAATAAAAGGAGCTGGAGGAAACTTTGGGAGGTGATATATCTACGGCACTGATGGTGGCAATGGTTTCACAGATGCATGCTTATCCCCAAACCCATCAAGTTGTATACATTTAATACGCACAGCTTTCTACATGTCAATCATACCTCAATAAAGTGCTTTTAAAAATAACTTGCCAAGGGACTTCCCTGGTGGCGCAGTGATTAAGAATCCGCCTGCCAATGCAGAAGACTAGGGTTCAAGCCCTGGTCCGGGAAGATCCCACATGCCACGGAGCAAATAAGCCCATGCGCCACAACTACTGAGCCCACGCGCCTAGAGCCCGTGCTCTGCAACAAGAGAAGCCACCGCAATGAGAAGCCCGCACACCTCAATGAAGAGTAGCCCCCGCTCGCCGCAACTAGAGACAGCCCGCATGCAGCAAAGAAGACCCAACACAGCCAAAAATAAATAAATATATATATATATATATTTTTTAACTTGCCAAATGGGTGCGACCACTATGGAAAACAGTATGGAGGTTCCTCAAAAAGTTAAAAACAGACCTACTATATGATCCAGCAATCTCACTTCTGGGTATTTATCTGAAGAAAATGGAAACACTAATTCAAAGAGCTACCTGCACCCCCATGTTCATTGCAGCATTATTTACAATAGCCAAAACATGGAAACAACCTAAGTGTCCACTGAAGGATGAATAAAGAAAATGTGGTATAGATACAGTGAAATATTATTCAGCCATAAAAAAGAATGAAATCTTGCCATTCGTGACAACATGGATCGACCTTGAGGGCACTGTGCTAAGTAAAGTAAGTCAGACAGAGAAAGACAAATATCACATGATCTCACTTACATGTGGAATCCAAAACAAAGAGCAAAACAAAACCAAAAAACAAGCTCCCAGATACGGAGGACAGAGTGGTTGTTGCCAGAAGTGGGAGTGGCATGTAAGCAAAATGGGTGAAGGTAGTCAAAAGATATAAATTTCCAGTTATAAAATAAATAAGTCATGCAGATATAATGCACAGTTACTGACCATAGTTAATAATACTAGATTGCATATTTGAAAGTTGCTAAGAGAGTAGATCTTAAAAGTTCTCAGCACACACACAAAATGATAACGATATATGGTGATGGATGTAAACTAAACTTATTGTGGGGATCATTTCACAATATATACAAAGACTGAATCATTACACTGTATACCTGAAACTAGCATGCTATATGTCAATTATACCTCAACAACAACAACAACAAAAACCTTTCCCTTTGCCCTGATACAACCATGCTCACAGAAACACCATTTCAGCAGGCAATATTATTCAAAATAAATAAATGAAATGAAATGGCTGAACTAAGTGAAGTCAAGGGATTGAGATAGTGTATAAAACTCTAGAAAGCCCTGTTTTACAGGAAATTTCTTTTCAAAATTCCAATCACTCAATTCAATCTTTCTAAGAAAATCAACTATAAAGTTAGATTTCCTGGATTAAAATCTAAACTTCATCACATAAAATCTATATGACCTTGAGTTGCTGAAACTTCATCAAATTAGAATAACAACGTCACCTCACATATGACTGTTGTGAGGGTCCAACGGCCAATCTCCATAAAGCACGTAACATAATGTCTGGGACAGTATGAGTGGTCCGGTAAGTGCTAGCTGTTTAGTTATTGTTTTTGTTGTTAATCTCACTCTTCCATTTTGAATACCATTCCACTTTGCTGATGAAAAAGATATTTTCTAGTTAGAAACAAGCAATAGAACTTTTCTACTTTGGGGAGATTTTGTTTCCCCTGTGAGCTCTTCATGCAAAGGCACATGTAATTAATTAAAGAAGAAGCAGAAGAGAAACTTTAAATTTTATGTTGTTCAGTGGAGGATGAATAGATATTCACATAACCATATGAACATAATGCCTCGATTTTTAAACTCAAACACTGATTTAATGTAACCAGATGTTAAATAAACCACTTCGACTTTAATTTCAGCAGAGGCTCCAAGACAATCAATATCACATTTCAAAGTGAGATGCAAGGCCACCAGTCAGAACGTGCACAGGACTTGCTTACGAACTGGGATTTAATGCTTTGCCGACTCCCCATCATCAGCCTAGAAGAGATTAGTACTCAGAAAAAGAGTGGGATTTGTGGAGAGCTTCTGTGTGCTGTGAGTGGCAGCCCTCCCCAAGGGCTGGGGTACAAGTCAATGCATGCCACTGCCCTCAAGTCTAAGGAAGGGACTTCAGTGGGATCCCTCTGAGAGCTCGACATACATCCTCTAGAGCTGGGGGACATCGTGGACTGGTGTCCGACTCTGAGACTTCCGAAGGGAGGAAGATGACGGCCAAGAAATACAAAAAAGAGGGGAGATACGTATACGTATGGCTGATTCACTTTGCCGCACAGTAGAAACTAACACAACGTTGTAAAGCAACTGTACTCCAGTAACAATGAACTTAAAAAGAAGAAAGAAAGAAGGATGATGGCCAGCTACTCTGACATGGAAGTAAAGATGGCTATCAAGGCCGGCACGTGCTCGCAGGATGAAGGACTCCTGAGCGTCTTCATGTGAGAAAAACAGCACAGGAGCAACTCAGGACCTACCTGGCTAGGTGAGGTGACCCTTACAGCGTGGGAACTGCTGCGTTCCCAGGCTGAGAACCACATCTGAGACGAGCCAGTGGAGACACACAAGCGGCGAGAAAACACCTTCTTGTGTGAGTGTGAGTGTGTGTGTGTGTGTGTGTGTACACGCCGTACAAGAGAAAAGTCGTTCCACAAATCAGCCAAGTCCGAGGAACACCCATGCCAACGGCAAGACCTTCCTGCCTCTCTTTCCTCCCCCCACGCCATCTCCAACTCCGGCGCTGCACAAGCACAGCTCTGTATGGGGCACGGAAGGAAAGAGCGCCACTGCCACCCCAGGGGCACCCCACCAGCCTGCAAGGCTCGAGCTAAAGGAACAGCTGGCTATCAAATGAAAACAGGGGTTTTACTCATTAGCCTAGCGTGACATATTACTTACTAAACTGACACAGATTTATTACTAAAGATAATCAGAGGATCTTTCATTTTCTGGAAGTAACCAGAAAGTCAAGAAGCTAGCCCTAAGGAGGGCAGGGCAAAAACAAGCATTTGGGGCGATGAATGAAGGTATTTTCAGAGCACGTCTCATGAGTCCCACGTGCTCGACAATTAAGTTATTAGGCAGCATCCTTCCCAAGCTCACCAAGTCGGTTCTGCCATATGCTTTCCACACTTGATAAGGCAGCATGACACCAGGGGTGGTACCATCTGAGGGGGGCTGGGAACACGGGGACTGCTGGGAACTCCCAATTCTACCTATACTAGCCTCAACCCCCTGACACCTCCAGGCCATCCTGGGGGAAGGGGAGGAAGCCACAGTGATGTCTCAATGCCCACAGCTCCTAGCAAGCCCCCTTTTTCCAGCCCACACCCGACTGTGTAGCCAAGAGCTGAGCAGAGAAAGTGATGACAGGAGTGACTATTGCCGGTTTCAAGTTGAGTGGCCTGACAATATCGAAAAATGCCCCCCAAGCAACTCCACTGAACCATTTTCCTTCCCGTCACCAATATTTTTTTACAATAAACAGAGGGCCCCACTCTGAGAGATTCCCCTACGGTTGTGATGGCCAGAGAAGCAGTCATTTCAGGTAATACCCGGGGTCTCCCCACACCCAGCTTAGCCCAGCCCAGGCTTGTTTCTAGCAATGAGAGAGGGGATGTTGTTAAATTTAGACCTGACTCGGAAAAGTGTTATTTCTAAACCTAGAATAAAATTTGAAACATTTGGAATTTGTGTTTCACTTGGCTCTGGAGAAGATGAGTTTGAAGCTGCTGCAGACTCTGTGATCTTTTTCCCTGAGGAGTCTCAGAGGCTGGGTAGGCAAACTTTTGTGTCATGCTGGTAGAGCGCGGAGGCCACGAGGTTTTGAAACACATGGACTAGAAAGACTGCATCTCTCAGCACTGCTTCGGTTCGTGGTAACCATTTCCAGCTCTCCTATGTGCGCTGAGACACTGTTAGGTGAGTTGGTTCATCGCCCTGGGAGCAATTACCCTTCGTAGCCAGTAATTCTTCCTTACGATGCTGAAACCAAAAGTTCCATTTTTTTGACTCTGTCAGGTTCACCACAGGAATGGCTCTGATTCTTTTATCTACCCTAAAATGACACACACAGACACGCAGACACTCATACACACAGAAAAAGTCCACACGTGGGAGGAGGCATCTGACAAGCACGATGAGCAGGAGAGAGCTGGGGAGCTGAGCCACGTGCTCCGTGGGACTCTTCTTGGCTGGAAGGGTTGGGTCTGTGCTTGCAGGCCACATGCCATAAATGAGGAAGTCCGCCACAGCTTTGACAGGTAAGATACAGTAAGTACAGATCAGAAGTCAACCCACAAAACCACGCTTTTGACAACACACTGTGACGCTCAGTGGGAACCACAGAAGTTGCCAGTTGGCCCAGCAACAAGGAGAAGCACATCCAGGAAGCTTAGCTTCCTCTCTCCCGCAGTAAGGGGACAGCCCCTTTTGATTTCAGGTTGGCACGCAGAAATGATGAGAAAGGGAGACAATGATTGCTTACGATCAAAAGACTGTGAGGAAAGAAAATTAAACGGTGGAAGTCACTCAGTGCATCGCGCTCCTTCCGGAAGCTCGTCAGTACACAGTGAATGTCAAAGACAGGGTCCAGGACCAGACAATATGAGAGCAGGAGACAGGAGTCTGCCCACACAGACAAAAAGATGGGGCTCATGGAAATGTTTGCCTTTCATTTATTTTGAGCAAACATTTTCTTCCACATAGCAGACTCATCCTGATCAGCAATTTCCACCTGGTGTTCTTCAAACCAGATAGAAGTGTAAATTATTTAAATACATGATCTTCCATTAGCTGTTGAGCTTAAGTGCCTCAAAAAAATATATATATTTTTAAAGTGCCTTCCAGGATTCTAGAGAGCATCTGCACTAAGATAGATAAACATATTTTCAAGACACAACTCCAATGACAGCAATTTTTAGATTTTAAAGTACAGTCAGCATTAGCATCTATAAGTAATTATGACTTCTGCAAAAGATGGTTTACACTGTAAAAGTAAAATCAGAACTAATGAGCTAATTAAGGTTTTTTTTTCCCCTCTGCATGACATTATTTCATAAAATCCAAACGTGTTCACCATGGCACACTGAAGCACTACCATGACCCATCTTAAATTGTTTCCCTCATTCAAGATTCAGATATTTTTTTTAAATTTGTTTTTAAGTAAAAATTTGAAGATAGGTTTTGAGTTTAATCAGTTTCCTAAGGGGAAATGTTAGCACTCATGATAACACAATAACCACTGTGTTTATGTGTGTGGGCAGTGTGTGACCAAAAAAATTCCTAAGAGCGAAGACATCACAGTTAACCTCCAAAACTGTCATTACTCACTTGATCATGGAATTATACAGGGAAAATGTCACAGTTAAATATTCAAGATTCAGAAAATTTCAGAAACTGAAAAGATTGTAGAGGTCACTTGATCTTGTTAAAATACAGATTCTGTATTTGAAATCCCTCCTCTTTTATTCACGCTGTCAATATTGTTCTTTATCCCATAAGTTTGTTTTTGTTTTTGTTTTTTTTGCGGTACGCGAGCCCCTCAGTGTTGGCGGCCTCTCCCGTTGCGGAGCACAGGCTCCGGACGCGCAGGCTCAGCGGCCATGGCTCACGGGCCCAGCCGCTCCGCGGCATGTGGGATCTTCCCGGACCGGGGCACGAACCCGTGTCCCCTGCATCGGCAGGCGGACTCTCAACCACTGCGCCACCACGGAAGCCCCCATAAGTTCTTTTACATGGTTTTTATTCCCTATTTGACTTTTCTGTCTTCTCTTTGCTCCTCCCACTAGAGGTGGAAACCACGCCCTTGGAGATCTAATCATCTCCCTTCCCATCACCACCATCCTTCTCTGTCACAGAATCAGACCATCTCGGAGTGGACAGGGGCCATGGAGGGTTCCCACTCCATCACCCCATCTGAGGTTTCTGTTTTAAACAAAATGAATTTACCGGACCTAGCTCTTCAGAACCCCTGCCTTTTGGTCAAGTTAATTCCTGCTATTGATGGGACTAATTCTAAAATACACTTTCTTTACATTGTTGAGGTTTGAAAGGCTTCTAAGTAACTTACTTCTTTGCCCCAAGCAAGTTGAGAATTGACACACAGAGCCAGGAAGACAAAATTAAAATATCACCTTTGTTCCTGATAAAGCTGTTGGAGTATCTGTCTCAGACAGGAGGGCTTGTTAACGATGCAGGACAGAATGAAAATTACGCACTGTGTCAAAGGAAGTATGGGAGTGCTGTAACCACGGGCCCCCTTTTCTCAGCCCCCAACACTGGGTGGACCAGTCCTGCTAAGTTTACTACAAATCGAATAACAGGCAGGTACACACATTCTCTGCAGGTTGGGAAATTGAGACCCAGGTTGAGAAATGAGCAAACTCTATTCCTTCTTCTCAGACTCACCTATTAAACCGCTCTTACTCTTCTCATTCCTCTCCCCTCCAGTAAGAGTGAGGTCAGGATTCAGAGAGAGGCAAGGAGTGTTAAGATGTCAAGTCACAGGCAACAAGAGGAGTGGGGACAAGCATTTCCCCTGAACATGAGGACAATGTAACATTAAATTTGCCAAGTCTCTCCTTACATATAAATACATTCTCTGGAATTGGCATAAACGAAGCTACCCTGCTTGCCATTAGTTATCAAGTCTCCAAATGACTTACACTAACTAGCACAAATTTATCATACACGGCATCATGCTAACATTTTTGAGGGTACAAAGTATAAGATACTGTATATGCCCTCAGGATGTTTAAAAATCTAGTTGGGGTTGGGCTTCCCTGGTGGCGCAGTGGTTGAGAGTCCACCTGCCGATGCAGGGGACACGGGTTCGTGCCCTGGTCCGGGAAGATCCCACATGCCGCGGAGCAGCTGGGCCCGTGAGCCATGGCCGCTGAGCCTGCGCGTCCGGAGCCTGTGCTCCACAACGGGAGAGGCCACAACAGTGAGAGGCCCGTGTACTGCAAAAAAAAAAAAAAATCTAGTTGGGGGCAATTCCCTGGTGGTCCAGTGGTAAAGAATCCGCCTTCCAATGCAGGGGACGCGGGTTCAATCTCTGGTCGGGGAACTAAGATCCCACATGCCATGGGGCAACTAAGCCCACGCGCCACAACTACTGAGCTCGCGCACCTCAACTAGAGAGGCCACGTGCCGCAAACTACAGAGTCCACGTGCCCTGGAGCCCGCACACCACAACTAGAGAGAGAAAAACCTGCACGCCACAACTAGAGAGAAGCCCACGCGCCACAATGAAGATCCCGCACGCTGCAACTAAGACCTGACGCGGACAAATAAATAAATAAATATATTTTTAAAAAAATCTAGTTGGGGACATTAGACTTGAACAAGTAAAATTAAACAAGTATTTTAATAGCAACTCAAGACAATACTATGAAAGGCGTCATAGATCAGCACACAATTAACTTCCACCTTAATTGAAACTAAAATAAGGATCCAGAAGAGGAAAAAATCTTGATAGGTTGGGGTGATGGGAACAATGTCTTACTGAGGAAGTGTAGCCTAGATCTTCAAACACAGATGAGGCTTTGGATAAAGAGGAGGGAAAAGGGAATAATACAAAAGTTCTGGAAGAAGCCAGAGGACGAATCATAGCCCACAGGGCAAGTGTTTTACAAGGGAAAGCTTGGAAGGCAACATAGGAAATCGAAAACAGAATGCCAGAGTTCTAATCTGCGAAGCAAGGTATGCCACCTCCCTGAGTCTCGGGGATCCCGACCATAAAATGGGTATTTCACAGTTACCACCTCAATTATTTTATGAGGATTAAGTAAGATAATATATGTAAAGCAACAAGAACATAGTAAGCACACAATAAATGTTTATTATTGTTTTTATTATCATCACTACATTTATTACCAGCTAAACTGCCAATGATTTCTGGAGCATCTGCTCCAGAAACTTAATATAGAATTGATTTGGGCTCTTCTGCTGTAGTAACCTGTTCAGACTTCCCTACATATCAGTCTTTAAAAAAAAAAACTTTTTATTATCAAAAATGTCAAACATTTACAAAAGAAATAGCATAATAAACTCTGTATGTACCCACCACCCAGATTCAACAATTATCAACTCAAGGCCAATCTCATAGTTTCATCTAAACTCTACCCAGACTATTTAAAAGCTCTCAAACCTCATGTCATTCCATTCTTAATTTTTCAGTATGCATTCCTTTTAAAACACATAACCACAATATCACTATCACATCTAAAAATATGATTAGATATCCAAACAGTGCTCAAGTTTCCCTAAATGGTTCTTTTACAAAATTTATTTTAGTTTATTTGAGAAAGATTCCAAATAAAATCCACACAATGCAATTACTTGACATGTATCTTAAGACTTTTTAATCCATAGGTTTCATCTCCATCTCTCTCCCTTTTTGGGGGAAGTGGGAGTGTTCCTTGAAACCTTTTTTTTTTTCTTTTTTGGCCGTGCCATGCGGCATGTGGGATCTTAGTTCCCTGACCAGGGATCGAACCCAGGACCCCTGCATTGGGAGCACAGAGTCTTAACCATTGGGCCTCCAGGGAAGTCCCTTCTTGAAACTTATATGTTGAAGCCACGTAGTTTGTCCTATAGAGATTCCCACTGCTTGGGTTTCACTGTTACATTCTTGTGATGTTATTTCACATATTTCTTCATCCCCTATATTTCCTATAAATTGATAGGGATTAATGCTTCCTCAGATTCTAGTTCCCTTTTTGACACAAGCTGTCCTTAGCTGGAGTGTATTCTTCTATCAGGGGACACTAGTGTCCTGATGCTTTTCTGTTAGCAGTCATTTGTGATCATTATGAAGATACATTATTTCCTTAGTTCCAAAATGGTAACTTTCTAATGTTTTTTATCTTCATTCCTTTTTCTTTTCCTAGCTTGAATATCTCAGTAAACTTCCTCCCCTCATCAATTATTTGATTATTCTGAGGTCTGACATATATAAGAGCGACAAGATAAATGCTTGATTTTCAAAATAAGGAGTTGGTTCCCTAGCATTCTCCATAGGTGATCATTGAGGGTATTTTTGTTTTTGATTCATTATTAAATCATAGTTGAAATGTTTCAGTCCATAATAGTTATTATTCATATTGATGACTAAGTGGTCTAACCGTTTGCATTGGGGGCTTCCTCAAGTTGACCCTTGAATCCTTTGGACACATCCCGAGTAATCTTTGGTATCTGTGCTCTACACTGTGATGAGATGTTACAGGTTCATCATGAACACTTCCTGCCCTAGACCTGCCATTTTCCCAAAGAATCCTGGTTCCTTTGCGAAGGAAATGGTGCTGACATACCAGGACCTCAGCATTAAGTTTGCTGATTACTACTTTATTTCCAGGGCTTTTCAGTGAACAGAGCTAGAAACATGTTAGTAGTATTTTGTTGTTGTTCTAAGGTAAGATATATCGTGAATTCAAATTTATATTTCCGATTTAAATGTAGCACTGTATGTTTTATAACTTAACCTCACGCTACATCTTTTGTCCTTTCTCCCATCCCCAAATCCTGTTTCCCAATAATGTAAACAGAACTACTCACTTTATTCACACAATACACATTCAACAGTCTGAAAATAAAAATTCCAACACTACCACCAATGATGTGATCACTGAAAACAGTTCAAGATTTTTTTTTTCAATTCTGTTTTCTTTAGGGCATATTCCACTAGGGAAATAAGGTCAAAGTATGTTTTAATGTTACTTGAAATAGTTTCTTTCTATATGGTTGGCCACAAATTCAATGTTCTGGTCATCCATTTATTTCATTTTGCTTTTGATTTCTAGAATTTTTCATTTAACTTTGTTTTATAATTGTGTGACTATTTACATGATTCCCAAATCAAATCTATAAAATAGTGTCTATTCAGAGAAACACTGTTTCTACTTTTGTCCCCTGTACTACATATAAACACACATACACTTTTATAACCTCTGTTGTGGATTGAATTGTGTCCCCAAAAGAGATATGTTAAATTCTAATTTCAGGTACCTGTGAATGTGACCTTATTTGGACATAGGGTCTTTGCAGATGTAATCAATTTAAAATGAGATTATACTGGATTAGGATGGATTCTAATCCAGTCTCCCTATCTCTTTAAAGAGAAAGGAGAAGGAGTGTAGTATCACAATCTTTCCCCTTCTATTTACCTCACCTTCTTTCCTGGCAAATGAATATCCTTCTCATTTTCACGGCCTAATTTAAATAAGTTCCTAGATCATAGGAATTGTGATGCTAAACCTGCTTTATATTGTATAATACTTTGTATGATGTACTGCTGGTACTGAATAATTGTTAAATAACAATAGTAATAAATGTTATGTACTACCAGCAAAAAAAAAGAGAGAGAGAGAAAGGAGAGGGAGATTTGGACACGGAGACATAAACACACACAAGGGGAGACGGACATGTGAATATGGAAGCGGAAACTGGAGTGAAGCAGCCACGAACCAAGAACACCAAGGATGTCCAGCAAGCACCAGAAGGGGGAAGCCTTCTTCCTGAGAGCCTCCAGAGGGAGTATGGACCCACTAACACCTTGATCTGGATTTCTAGCCTCAAGCACTGTAAACTATTTTTAAAGCCACCCCATTAGTGGTACTTCGTATGGTAGACCTACGTATCCTCACTCCCTACACCCTGGGATGAGTGGTACCATATTAAACACATTTTTCTCCATCTTACTTTTTTTACCTAAACTATATACCCTGAAGACTCTTCATAGTAGTATTTAAAGACATTCCTCCTGCCTTTTTACAGCTGCACAGCACTCCAGTTGTGCATACAGCTTCATTTATTCAACTAGTTCTCTACTGATCAAAATGTGAAACTTTTCTAACCTTTTGCTATTACCAATAGTACTACTAATAGACTTCAGAATGACTTCTTTATATTTTTGCTATAAATTTTTGTGGAAAGTTCCTAGAAGTGAGATTGCTGGTTATATATAATATTGCTGAATATTACCAAATTCCTCTCCTAAAGGTTTTCCCATTTTACATTCACACCAGCCATGTGTGAGATTGCCAATTTCTCAGTGGACTGAACAACAACAAAGTATGTTACAAAACTTCGGCATTTTTGCCAATTTGATAGGTGAGAAATGGTTTCACTTATTATGAGTAAGAATATCACTCTTCTACAAGTAAGCAAAATGGAACACACATATATTAACAGATTCTTTCTCCTCTGTCTTCTCTTCTTGGTCAAGCTATACGATACCAATGTAGCTCATATTTCTCTTTTCTTTTTTGAATGTTCGATATTAAACACATTTCAGATCAAAAAATCTCCTGTATGATATTAATTTTAAAATTCAAAGATGTCATCCCACCTCATCAAAACTATATTACACTTAATTCAACAAATTTTAACTCAGCACTTATTAAGCACCAGGCACTGTACAAGGTCCCAGGAAGTATTCAAGAAGGAAACAGACAAGGAGCCTCTCTTTTAAAACCTTACCACCTAGAAAAAAATATAGAAAACTATGAATAACTCTATAAAGCTCTGTATAACTAAGCAAGGCTACATAAATAATACTAATATAAGCATGTATGCACACACATACAAACATAGAGACACATGATAAAATAGAGCATTGTTAAAAGAGTTGAAAACGGATTCACTGAAGGAGCAACTGGTTAAGAGGATTATATCAAAACTTTGTTTTCAAGACACGTTGCTTTGAGGTAATAAACTACTTTATAAGCATAAATATTTCTAGAAATAGCAAAACACTTGGCTATATAATCATTCACAGCTTAGTAAAAATTAGCCCACCCAAACATTTTCCCTTTTACAATCACCTGAGATCTGCTGCCTTTCTAGATGAGAAATCTCCCTAGAAATAAAAGGCCTGGATACGGTGTGAAATGAGAGCACATGACAAGCAGAAAATAACAGGAGAATATGAGGTGAACTAGAAAGGCTGTATAATATCATGGGATGCGTTGTTAAGAGCTGAGGCTCCAGAGCCATAATGGACTGGATTTGAATCTCAACTGTGCAACTAACTCACTCCATAACCTTGTGCAAGTTTCTGAAGCAGTCTGAGGCTTAGTTTTCTCATACGTAAATGATGATAAAAATAATAATATATATATTCCAAAGGATATGTGGCTGTATTAATTTTTTTAGGAATATAAATGCTAGCTCTGATTTCTACTTCTAGGTAGGATAAAACAGTGTGTGGCAGTCAGTGTTCTCACTGAGAACAACTAATATGGCTTGACAGGAAAAGAAAAAATCTGGAGAGTGAGAAACCAAAGAAAGTAAGCCGATGTTACGCAGCTGCTTCCCCCCACCCCCTCTGGATGCATTTGCTGATTATGATGGCGAGGTGGTGAATGAAGGATGTAAGATGTGCCTAAGTAGAGGCTGGGGGGACAGAGAAACCAGTAAACATTTTGGCAGTCTTGGGGTTCAGAGAGACAAAATTAGAAACATGAGGGCTATGTTCCTGGTGAGAAAGAAAGGAAAACAGAGCCTGCCATACAGCCAATTTCCCCTGAGATACAGGTTGACTCCTGAAACTGTATGAAGCCAAGAGTTAAACAGAAAGACTCAGAGAAAAGCAGAGTTTTGGACAGCCGAGCTACGTTACAAAGCAAAGATCAGATTCAGGAACCAGCAGAGCTAAGGACTCTGGTGTATACACCAGGTTCTCAGTTGGAAATTCCAGAGTTTTGTGTGCTAAACGTGGTGCAAACTAGCAAAACCACAACCCAGTCTTCAAGGTGACTAGCCTTCAATCTGTCTGTCCAGTAAAAAAGGGAGAACCCTCTCTGCTGGAAGATGATATTACCTAGAGTATAAATTATTTTCATATCAGTGTCTAGCATGCAAAAAAAAAAAAAAATTTTGGCTAAATGCCATGAGAAAATCATATGACCAAAAACGTGCTTAACACAGAAAATAGATGGTAGAAACAGACGCCTGGTTGATTCAGACTGAGTTAGACAAAGACTTTTAAATGACTGTTATGAGGAGGGACCTTCAAGAGGGCCGAGGAGTAAGACGCGGAGATCACCTTCCTCCCCACAAATACGTCAAAAATACGTCTACATGCGGAACAACTCCTACAGAACACCTACTGAATGCTGGCAGAACACTTCAGACTTCCCAAAAGGCAGGAAATTACTCTTTTGGGTAAGGCAAAAGAAAAAAGAAGGAGGGAGGGAGCTGTGAAGGAGGAAAAGTGTCCACACACTGCGAAGCCCCTTCACTGGCGGAGACGGCGGGGGTGGGTTGGGGGGGGTGGCAGGGGGGAAGTTCCGGAGTCACGGAGGAGACAGCAGCAACAGGAGCACAGAGGGCAAAGCAGAGAGATTCCCTCATGGAGATCAGTGCCAACCAGCACTCACCAGCCCAAGAGGCTCGTCTGCTCACCCACCCGGGCCGGCGGAGGCTGGGAACTGAGGCTCGGGCTTCGGAGGTCAGACCCCATGGAGCGCACTGGGGTTGGCTGCGGAAACACAGCCTGCAGGGGGCTAGTGCACCACAGCTAGCCGGGAGGGAGTCCGGGAAAAGGTCTGAAACTGCCGAAGAGGCAAGAGACCATTGTTTCGGGTGCACGAGGAGAGGGGATTCAGAGCACTGCCTAAACGAGCTCCAGAGACGGGCGTGAGCTGCGGCTATCAGCTCGGACCCCAGAGACGGGCATGAGATGCTAAGGCTGCTGCTGCTGCCGCCACCAAGAAGCCTGTGTGCGACCACAGGTCACTCTCCACACCTCCCCCCCCCGGGAGCCTGTGCAGCCCGCCACTGCCAGGGAACTGAGATCCAGGAACAAATTCCCCAGGAGAACACACAGCACACCTCAGGCTGGTGCAACGTCATGCTAGCCTCTGGCGCCGCAGGCTCGCCCCGCACTCCGTACCCCTCCCTCCCCCCCAGCCTGAGTGAGCCACAGCCCCCGAATCAGCCGCTCCTTTAACCCCCTCCTGTCTGAGAGAAGAACAGACACCCTCCAGCGACCTACACGCAGAGGCGAGGACGAATCCAAAGCTGAACCCCGGGAGCTGTGCAAGCAAAGAAGAGAAAGGGAAATCTCTCCCAGCAGCCTCAGGGGCAGCGGATTAAATCTCCATAATCAACTTGATGTACCTGCTTCTGTGGAATACCTGAATAGACAACGAATCATCCCAAATTGAGGAGGTGGACTTCGCGATCAATTGTAGACTTCGGGTTTGTTTCTGCATCTGATTCGTTTCTGCTTTTATGTTTATCTTAGTTTAGATTTAGAGCGTATTATCACTGCTAGATTTGTTTATTGATTTTGTTACTCTCTTTTTCTATACATATATTCTTTTTCCTTTTTCTCTTATTCTGCGTGTGTATGTATATGCTTCTTTCTGTGATTTTGTCTGTATAGCTTTGCCTTTACCATTTGTCCTAGGGTCCTGTCTGTTCGGAATTTTTTTTTTTCTTACTCTAGTTTTTAGCGATTGTTATCATTGATGGATGCGTCTTGGTTTGGTTGCTCTCTTCTTTCTTTCTTTCTTTTTTTTCTATTACTTCTTTACTTTTAATAATAATTTTTATTTTAATAACTTTATATTTTTCTTTCTTTCTTTCTTTCCTTTTTCTCTCCCTTTTCTTCTGAGCCATGTGACTGACAGGGTCTTGGTGCTCCGGCCGGGTGTCAGGCCTGAGCCTCTGAGATGGGAGAGCCGAGTTCAGGACATTGGTCCACCAGAGACTTCCCGGCTCCCTATAATATCACACAGTGAAAGCTCTTCCAGAGATCTCCAACTCAACGCTAAGACCCAGCTCCACTCAATGACCAGCAAGCTACACTGCTGGACACCGTACACCAAACAACCAGCAAGACAGGAACACAACCCCACCCATTAGCAGAGAGGCTGCCTAAAATCATAATAGGGTCAGAGAAACCCCAAAAGACAACACCAGACATGGTCCAGCCACCAGAAAGACAAGATCCAGCCTCATCCAGCAGAGCACAGGCACCAGTCCCCTCCACCAGGAAGCCTACACAACCCAGTGAACCAACCTTACCCACTGGGGGCAGACACAAAAAACAACAGGAACTACGAACCTGCAGCCGGTGAAAAGGAGACCACAAACACAGTAAGCTAAGTAAAATGAGAAGACAGAGAAATACACAGCAGATGAAGGAGGAAGGTAAAAACTCACAAGACCAAACAAATGAAGAGGAAACAGGCAGTCTACGTGAAAAAGAATTCAGAGTGATGATAGTAAAGATGATCCAAATCTTGGAAATAGAATGGAGAAAATACAAGAAACATTTAACAAGAACCTAAAAGAACTAAACAGCAAACAAACAATGATGAACAACACAATAAATGAAACTAAAAACTCTCTAGAAGGAATCAATAGCAGAAAAACTGAGGCAGAAGAACGGATAAGTGACCTGGAGGATAAAATAGTGGAAATAACTACTGCAGAGCACAATAAAGAAAAAAGAATGACAAAAATTAAGGACAGTCTCAGAGACCTCTGGGACAACATTAAATGCACCAACATTCAAATTATAGGGGTTCCAGAAGAAGAAGAGAAAAAAAAGGGACTGAGAAAATATATGAAGAGATTACAGTTGAAAACCTCCCTAACATGGGAAAGGAAATAGTCAATTAAATCCAGGAAGCACAAAGAGTCCCATACAGGATAAATCCAAGGAGAAACACACTAAGACACATATTATTCAAACTATCGAAAATTAAATACAAAGAAAAAATATTAAAAGCAGCACAGGAAAAACAACAAGTAACATACAAGGGAATCCCCATAAGGTTAAAGCTGATCTCTCAGCAGAAACTCTGCAAGCCAGAAGGGAGTGGCAGGACATATTTAAAGTGATGAAAGGGAAAACCTGCAGCCAAGATTACTTTACCCAGCAAGGATCTCATTCAGATTTGATGGAGAAATTAAAACCTTTGCAGACAAGCAAAAGCTAAGAGAATTCAGCACCACCAAACCAGCTTTACAACACATGCTAAAGGAACTTCTCTAGGCAGGAAACACAAGAGAAGGAAAAGACCTACAAAAACAAACCCAAAACAATTAAAGAAAATGGCAATAGGAACATACATATCGATAATTACCTTAAATATAAATGGATTAAATGGTCCAACCAAAAGACATAGACTGGCTGAATGGATACAAAAACAAGACCCATATATATGCTGTACACAAGAGACCCACTTCAGACCTAGGGACACATACAGACTAAAAGTGAGGGGATGGAAAAAGATATTCCATGCAAATGGAAATCAAAAGAAAGGTGGAGTAGCAATTCTCATCTCAGACAAAATAGACTTTAAAATAAAGACAAGAGACAAAGAAGGATACTACATAATGATCAAGGGATCAATCCAAGAAGATTTAACAATTGGAAATATTTATGTACCCAACAAGGAGCACCTCAATACATAAGGCAAATGCTAACAGCCATAAAAGGGGAAATCGACAGTAACACAATCATAGTAGGGGACTTTAACACCCCACTTTCACCAATGAACAGATCATCCAAAATGAAAATAAGGAAACACAAGCTTTAAATGATACATTAAACATGATGGAGTTAATTGATATTTACAGGACATTCTATCCAAAAACAACAGAATACACGTTCTTCTCAAATACTCATGGAACATTCTCCAGGAGAGATCATGTCTTGGATCACAAATCAAGTCTTGGTAAATATAAGAAAATTGAAATCATATCAAGTATCTTTTCCGACCACAATGCTATGAGACTAGATATCAATTACAGGCAATAATCTGTAAAAAATGCGAACACATGGAGGGTAAACAATACACTACTAAATAACCAAGAGATCACTGAAGAAATCAAAGAGGAAATCAAAAAATACCTAGAAACAAATGACAATGAAAACACGACGACCCAAAACCTATTGGGTGCAGCAATAGTAGTTCTATGAGGGAAGTATGTGGCAATATAATCCTACCTCAAGAAACAAAAACATCTCAAATAAACAACCTAACCTTACACCTAAAGCAATTAGAGAAAGAAGAACAAAAAAAGAACCCCAAAGTTAACAGAAAGAAAGAAATCATAAGTATCAGATCAGAAATAAATGAAAATGAATGAAGGAAACAATAGCAAAGATCAATAAAACTAAAAGCTGGTTCTTTGAGAAGATAAACAAAATTGATAAACCATTAGCCAGACTCATCTAGGAAAAAAGGGAGAAGACTCAAATCAATAGAATTAGAAATGAAAAGGGAGAAATAACAACTGACACTGCAGAAATACAAAGGATCATGAGAGATTACTAAAAGTAACTATATGCCAATAAAATGGAAAACCTGGAAGAAATGGACAAATTCTTAGAAAAGCATGACCTTCGGAGACTGAATCAGGAAGAAATAGAAAATATAAACAGTCCAAACACATGCACTGAAATTGAAACTGTGATTAAAAATCTTCCAACAAACAAAAGCCCAGGACCAGATGGCTTCACAGGTGAATTCTATCAAACATTTAGAGAAGAGCTAACACCCATCCTTCTCAAACTCTTCCAAAATATAGCAGAGGGAGGAACACTCCCAAACTCATTCTACAAGGCCACCATCACGCTGATACCAAAACCAGACAAAGACGTCACAAAAAAAGAAAAATACAGGCCAACATCACTGATGAACATAGATGCAAAAATCCTCAACAAAATACTGCAAACAGAATCCTGCAGCACGTTAAACCCCATGATCACGTGGGGTTTCTCCCAGGAATTCAAGGATTGGTCAATATACGTAAAGCAATCAATGTGATAAACCATATTAACAAACTGAAGGAGAAAAACCATATGATCATCTCAATAGATGCAGAAAAAGCTTTCAACAAAATTCAACATTCATTTATGATAAAAACCCTCCAGAAAGTAGGCATAGAGGGAACTTTTCTCAACATAAGAAAGGCCGTATATGACAAACCCACAGCCAACATTGTTCTCAATGGTGAGAAACTGAAACCATTTCCACTAAGATCAGGAAGAAGACAAGGTTGCCCACTCTCACCACTATTATTCAACATAGTTTGGAAGTTTTAGCCACAACAATCAGAGAAGAAAAAGAAATCAAAGGAATCCAAATCGGAAAAGAAGAATAAAACTTTCACTGTTTGCAGATAACATGGTACTACACATAGAGAATCCTAAAGATGCTAACAGAAAACTACTTGAGCTAATCAATGAATCTGATAAAGTAGCAGGATACAAAGTTAATGCACAGAAATCTCTTGCATTCCTATAAACTAATGATGAAAAATCTGAAAGAAATTAAGGAAACACTCCCATTTAGCATTGCAACAAAAAGAATAAAATACCTAGGAATAAACCTACCTAAAGAGACAAAAGACCTGTATGCAGAAAACTATAAGACACTGATGAAAAAATTGAAGATGATACAAACAGATGGAGAGATATACCATGTTCTTGGATTGGAAGAATCAACACTGTGAAAATGACTCTATGACCCAAAGCAATCTACAGATTCAATGCAATCCCTATCAAACTATCAATGGCATTTTTCACAGAACTAGAAGAAAAAATTTCACAATTTGTATGGAAACACAAAAGACCCCGAATAGCCAAAGCAATCTTGAGAAAGAAAAACGGAGCTGGAGGAAACAGGCTTCCAGACTTCAGACTACACTACAAAGCTACAGTAATCAAGACAGTATGGTAATAGCACAAAAACAGAAATACAGATCAATGGAACATGATAGAAAGCCCAGAGATTAAATCCACGCACATATGGTCACCTTATCTTTGATAATGGAGGCATGAATATACAATGGAGGAAAGACAGCCTCTTCAATAAGTGGTGCTGGGAAAACTGGACAGCTAAACATAAAAGACTGATATCAGAACACTCCCTAACACCATACACAAAAATAAACTCAAAATGGATTAAAGACCTAAATGTAAGACCAGACACTATAAAACTCTTAGAGGAAAACATAGGCCGAACTCCTATGACATAAATCACAGCAAGATCTTTTTTGACCCACCTCCTAAACAAAGGGATATAAAAACAAAAATAAACAAATGGGACCTAATGAAACTTAGAAGCTTGCGCACAGCAAAGGAAACCATAAACAAGACAAAAAGACAACCTTCAGAATGGAAGAAAATATTTGCAAACGAAGCAACTGAAAAAGGACTAATCTCTAAAATATATAAGCAGCTCATGCAGCTAAATATCAAAAAAACAAAAACCCAATCCAAAAATCAGCAGAAGACCTAAATAGACATTTCTCCAAAGAAGGTATACAGATTGCCAACAAACACATGAAAGGATGCTCATCACTAATCATTAGAGAAATGCAAATCAAAACTACCATGAGCTATCACCTCACACCTGTCAGAATGGCCATCATCCAAAAATCTAGAAACAATAAATGCTGGAGAGGGTGTGGAGAAAAGGGAACCCTCTTGTACTGTTGGTGGGAATGTAAATTTATACACCCACTATGGACAATAGTATGGAGGTTCCTCAAAAAACTAAAAATAGAACTACCATATGACCCAGCAATCCCACTACTGGGCATATACCTTGAGAAAACCATAATTCAAAAAGAGTCATGTACCACAATGTTCACTGCAGCTCTATTTACAATAGCCAGGACATGGAAGTAACCTAAGTGTCCATCGACAGATGAATGGATAAAGAAGATGTGGCATGTATATACAATGGAATATTACTTGGCCATAAGAAGAAACAAGAAATGAAACTGAGTTATCTGTAGTGAGGTGGATGGACCTAGAGTCTGTCATACAGACTGAAGTAAGTCAGAAAGAGAAAAACAAATACCATATGCTAACACATATATATAGAATCTAAAAAAAAAAACAAAACTGATTCTGAAGAACCTAGGGGCAGGACAGGAATAAAGACACAGATGTAGAGAATGGACTTGAGGACACCGGGAGGGGGATAGGTAAGCTGGGATGAAATGAGAGAGTGGCACTGACATATATACACTACCAAATGTAAACTAGATAGCTAGGGGGAAGCAGCCACATAGCACAGGGAGATCAGCTCCATGCTTTGTGACCACCTAGAGGGGTGGGATAGGGAGTTGGGGAGGGAGGCGCAAGAGGGAGGGGATATGGGGATATATGTATATGTATAGCTGATTCACCTTGTTATACAGCAGAAACTAACACACCACTGTAAAGCAATTATACTCCAATAAAGATGATAAAAAATAAATTAATTAAAATATAATTAAAAAATGATTGTGATTAATATGATCAAGAATATATATATATATACTTTTTTGTGTGTGTGGCGTTGGGTCTTTGTTGCTGCACGTAGGCTTTCTCTAGTTGAGGCGAGCACAGGATACTCTTCATTGCAGTGCACGGGCTTCTCACTGTGGTGGCTTCTCCTGTTGCGAAGCACAGGCTCTAGGCGTGCAGGCTTCAGTAACTGTGGCTGGCAGGCTCTAGAGCGCAGGCTCAGTAGTTGTGGCACATGGGCTTAGTTGCTCCGCAGCATATGGGATCTTCCCGGACTAGGGCTCGAACCCATGTCCCCCTGCATTGGCAAGCGGATTCTTAACCACTGCACCACTAGGGAACCCCAAGAATATATATTTTTTGAAATACAGAAAAAATAGATCAAAAATGAGTATTTTACCAGAATTGAAATCTATACAAAAGGATCAAATGGAAATTCTAGGAGAAAAATATATAACCATTATGGATTGAATTGTATCCCCCCCAAATTCATGTTGAAGTCCTAACACCCCAGTACCCCAGAATGTGACTGTATTTGGAAACAGAGCCTTTAAGAGGTAATTAAGTTAAAATGAAGCTGTTAGGGTGGGCCCTAATCCAATATGACCAGTGTCTTTATAAGAAGAGGAGATTAAGACACAAAGAGACACCAGGGATGCAAATATACAGAGGTACAACTATATAAAGAGGTAACAAGAGAGTGGCCATCTGTGAGCCAAGGAGAGAAGCCTCAGAGGAAACCAATCTGCTGACACCTTGAACTTCCAGCCTCCAGAAGTGTAATAAAATGAATTTCTGTTGTTTAAGTCACCCAGTCTACGATATTTCTTATAACAACCCTAGTAACCTAATACAAAAACTAATACATAACTAAAAATGAGAACTCAATAAATGAATCTAGCAGCAAAATGAACATAGATTAACAGGAACACAGGTCAATAGAAAATATCCAAACTGAAGCATAAAAACATTCAGAAAAGATGGAAAATGGAAAACAGCTAATTGACAAAGTAAAGAGCATTATTTGTATATAACTGGAGTTTCAGAAGGAGAACAGAAAGAGAAGGGGGCAGAAATCATATTTGCAAAGGTAACGGCTAATTTCTGGAACAAATAGAAGATATCAACTGGTAGAGATTCAAGTAGCTCAACAAATCCCAAGAAGGATAACACAAAAGGAAACCACTGCTAGGCATATTCGAGTAAAACATTAAAAATCAAGAGGAAGGAGAAAAAGATACATTACCTTCAGAGGAGCTACAATAAGCCTAACAGTTGATTTCTTAATAGAAATGATGGAAGCCAGAAGATAGAGGAATTATACAAAGTGCTTAGAAAAAGTAACAGCCAACCTACAATTCTATATCTAGTGAAAATATCCACTTAAAAAATGATGGCAGGGACTTCCCTGGTGGCACAGTGGTTAAGAATCTGCCAATGCAGGAGACATGGGTTTGGGCCCTGGTCCAGGAAGATCCCACATGCCTAAGAGCAACTAAGCCCATGCAGCACAACTACTGAGCCTATGCTCTAGAGCCCGCGAGCCACAACTACTGAAGCCTGCGTGCCTAGAGCCCATGCTCCACAACAAGAGAAGCCACCGTAATGAGAAGCCCACGCACTGCAACAAAGAGGAGCCCCACTCGCCGCAACTAGAGGAAGCCCACGCACAGCAACGAAGACCCAAAGCAGCCAAAAATAAATAAATAAATTTATTTTAAAAAAATGATTGCAAATTAAAGGTTTTTCAGACAAAGGCTGAGTGAAGTCATCACTAGAAGACCCACATTGAAAGATATATTAACTAGGAGTACTTCAGAGAAGGAAAGTTATCCCATATGCAACACAGAAATGTAAGAAAGAATGAAGAATGCCAAAAATAACAAAAATGTGGGTGCCATGGACTGATTTTTTGTATCCCCCATAATTCATAAGTTGAACACCTAACCTCCAGTGTGGCTGTATTTGAAGATGAGACCTCTAAGGAAGTAATGAAGGTTAAATGAGGTCATAAGTGTGAGGCCCTGATTTAACAGGATTAGTGTCCTTATAAGAAGAGACACCAGAGAGCTCTCTTTCTCTTCTCTCCATATACACACACTGAGGAAAGGCCACGTGAGCACATGTTACCGTCTGCAACCCAAGAGGTGAGGTAGCACTCATCAGACACCAACCCTCTTGGCACCTTGATCTTGGACTTCTCAGCCTCCAGACTGTGAGAAAATACATTTCTGCTGTTTAGCACCACCCAGTCTATGGCATTTTGTTATGGCAGCTCAAGCAGATTAAGACCAGGGGTAAGTAAATGAATACTGACTGCTCAAAACAATAATATAATGTCCGAGGGGTTTAAAAACATGTTCAGAATTAAAATGTGTAACAATAAGAACACAAAGTTAGTAATGAAGTAAAAGAAGTAAAACTATTTTTAAATTCTAGCATTATTATGCAAGTCTTAAAATTAATCATTTATATTAGACTAAATAACTTGATGTATGCTATAATCTCTGTAGTAACCACTAAAAAAAAAGGATGATATGATGTATAATTAACAATACAGGAAAAATATGCTATGATAAAAAATATCTGATTAATCCAAAGGAAGGTAATAGTGAGAAGAGGACACATAAAACAGATGGGTCAAATAGAAAACACATAGTAAGATGGTAGCTATAAACCCAAGTATATCAGTATTTACATCAAATACAAATGGGCTAAATATGCCAATTAAAAGAGTGTTAGAATGGATTTTTTTAACTATATGTATAAAAAATGTATACCTTAAATATAAAATGCTTAACATGATGCCTGGCATATGGTGTCCCCAAAAGGGAGCTGGTGGTGGAAGCTGTAATTAATATGACTGTGAATGTAATTACCAGTTTCCCAAGGAACCAGGATGAAAGCTCTTCAGAAGATGTATAAAAGGGGATGTGGCTAGTTCACAATTGTGCCAATTATTGGTCCACATAATAGATATCAAAAGTTCTTTCCATGAAGGCACAATATGAGTTGAAACCAAATATTACATGCTTACATGCTTTGCTTTAACATTTTTCTTCCTTATTAAGATATTTTACATGGTGTTCAACCAACCACTGACTTATACATAATGAGAATTTGGAGGAAGTTCGTTATCCCACAGTGACCATTTACAGATTTTAATTACTTCATCAAAACAAGGAGATTTTTTTCATATTTAGCTAAACATTAAAGCACTCAGAGGCCAATATGGTGATCGTTCAAAGTAAACAACTGCTCCAGATATCTGAGGCCTATTTTGTAGTCCAGTATTAATGCTTTAAAGGTAATCTACATACACTGATAAACAGTATTTCCCCAATGAAAATCTAAGTTTAATTACAAAAAGTTTCTCTTTTTTCTTCAGGAAATTTTAGACTTAACTGTTTAAAATTTTGAGAAAAGAGTAAGAGTTTTTAATTTTTCATTTTGAAAAACTTCAAACAACAGAAAACTTACAGAAAAGTTGCATAAGTAGAACAATGATACTCTTCACGCTGATTTACCAATTTCTAACATTTTGCCACATTTGCTGTATATTTCTCCATCTCTCTTTCTCTCTCTCTCTCTCTCTCTCTCTCTCTCCCTCTCCATACACACACATAGCAATTATTATTTTCCTGAGCCTTTTCAGCATAAATTACAGACATCATTACTCTTTACCCCTTAAGAGTCTGAATCTCTTAAGAACAAGAATAGTTTCTTACATATCTACAATATAATTATCAAATTCAGAAAATTTAAAATTGATACACTAGTATTGCATATTGTACTTATTTTATATTGTATATGTGAAAGTTGCCAAGAGATTTTAAAAGTTCTCATCATAAGAAAAAAAAATTATAACTATGTGTGGTGATAACTAGACTTACTGTGATGATCTTTTCACAATACATACAAATATTGAATCACTAATTTGAACACCTAAAATTAATACAATGTTATTGTCAATGTCTCAATTTAAAAATAAATTATTTTTTAAAACTGATATACTACTGTTAACTAAGAGAGTCAATACTTAAATTTTTGAAATCTAGCTCATAAGTGATGTCTTCGAGGAAACCTTTCCCGACTCCTCTTCCTGCCTGATCATTTTTGTTGGTTCTTCTCTCCCACCTTTTTACTTTCCATAGGATTTTAGTGTTGTGCTTGTCCCAGTCCAATTAATTTCCTTTGCATCTTCTCACCTATCAGACCATGGCATTCTGGACGGCAGAAACCAGGTGTTATTTATTTTTGTAGCCCCACTGCCTAGGACAGTGCCCAGCACTTGCAGATACTCTAAAAACTATTTTCTGAATGAATGAAATGAATGTTATCTCGCCTACTTGGTTTTCTCCTTTGTTTCTTTATCCAAAGCACTAGATCACTGATTTATGTTTAGCTGACACTGATTTATGTCAACTTAAATATCTCTACTATATCAATTAGACATATTACATTACTTCACACCCATCATAAAATTTGTACATTTTTAGTCAAAATCTGATCTTTCCAGCTTCTGCCCAATCACCTGCTACTGCCGTATAACCAGTTCATTCTAAAACTAATAATATTTTCAAAGGTACATAAATGATCAGAATGCATTCACATAAGAATTATAAAGCAAGTTATTATGTATCTAACAAAGAAAAATAGAGGTTAAAATTAATATTTGTGTTCTATGTATACTAGGCTTCAAATTTTAAATAACTCTTCCTTCCCTATCCTTTTCCCACCATCAGAAATAGGATAGGGGGCTTCCCTGGTGGCGCAGTGGTTGAGAGTCCGCCTGCTGATGCAGGGGACATGGGTTCGTGCCCCAGTCCGGGAAGATCCCACATGCCGCGGAGCGGCTGGGCCCGCGAGCCATGGCCGCTGAGCCTGCGTGTCCGGAGCCTGTGCTCCGCAACAGGAGAGGCCACAAGAGTGAGAGGCCCGCGTACCGCAAAAAAAAAAAAGAAAAAAGAAAAAAAAGAAATAGGATAGGAAAAGAAATTAGAGGGGAAGGGAAAAAGAGGAGAAAAGTTTGCTGAAGTTTAGTAATAAAAGCTGGACTTGTATCAAGACAGATGTCATTTAAAAGAGAGCAGTCCCAACTACACATGACAAAGGAGAAAAGAAATACTAAACAGTGGCTTCCATCTATCTCAATATATTCTAGATCTAAAGATTCCATTAAGGAACATTCACTGAATGGTTGCTATTGTCCAATTCTCTGATAAGTTCAATCACACACTTTATCACACACTTTATCTCACTTTATCTTCACAACAAACCTGCAGCATCATTGCCATTATCATCCCATTCTAGAAATAAAACTGAGGTTTAGAGATTCCACATGCCTTACACAGAGCTGCAAAAGTATTGTAGCATTTCACTGAATGCTTTTTCAACATTGATCATAAGACTCACCATTAACTTATGTTCTACTAAGAAAGAGAAAATGTTGAAAGTTAAAGTAAGACAACATGCAAAGATATCATTGAATTGAAAATACATCTCAATAAAAATGTGTCTCCAAATCAATGAAATAAGATAAGCAGAAGAGCTGAGACTTGAACACTGGTCTGTTCATCTTCCAGCCCGGGGCAAAGTCTGCCTGACCTTGCCAACATCAGACACGGTGCTTGCATCCAAACAGGCTGATGTTGGCGACTGCAGATTCCTAAGGCTCAGAGGCCCTGAAGGAAAAGTGACATTTTCTAACCAACCCACCCAGGTAAGAAAGATCAGGGGGTACCTCCCTGGGAGGTAATGAGTATTCCATGCTAACGATTGAAAGCCTTGAAAGAGGACACAGAGAAAGGCACACAGGGGAGACACCATTCTCTCAATATTCCCCACAACACAACCAAGAGATGCAAGCAATGCATCTCGCACTGGAAGTCCTAGACGCAGAAAAGTTCAGAGACCTGCCCAGTAGTGCAATACCTCAGGGGAGGAATCTAAATGAAAACGCAGAGCTTCTCACTCCCAGGCCTATGCAGAGTCCACGGTGGCATGCTCCTTTCCCTGCACAACTGTGATTCTTGCTGAATAACTGAAGCCCAGGCTTTGTCCGTATCAGGCATATTACTGTTTGATTTTGCAGTCCCAAAGGGACATTTGCAAACAGCTGATGCCTCTGCTGGTACTGAAATTGCTAGAGAACGTGGGAAGTTTTTCTAGTTTTTGGTTGGAAAAATCTCCAGGCATTGCATTGGGAAGTGGGGGGCTTCTTAGAAGTTTTTTAAAAAGTGCAAGAATATATGGGTGGGAAGGGAGAGAGGTTACTGAGATGCTTTTCTGCAAGGCAAAACTGCATCTGAGCAGTAAGTTGTAAAAAAAAAAAAAAAAAAAAATTAATTGTAAATGGAATAACCCAGCCCCTAAGGAACTGAGATAATGCAGAATAAGTTCCAGCTAAGGGAAAGATGTGGATTTTAATATGCGCGCATTAACAGCGTAACACTGCGCACATACAAAGACCACAAAAACATGCTCCATTCCCCCTGCCTCACCCAGCAAAAGAACAAATCACAAAAGCTGAGTTACGAAAGATAATATCTTCAAATAGAAGTTCCAGATGTGAATTCACAAATGAAGAAGATTGGCTGTAACACCTTCGTATGAATAAGACCTGTGATCTCAGCCTGACACTCCCTACGGGGGTCACAGAGCAAGGACAGTGCCCTGTCCAGCAGCAGAGTTTGTGTTCTTTGCCACATGTAGCTGCAAGTTCCCTTCCACAATGCTTAGTAGGTATTTCTCACAGAAATACTATTGTTAAAATATCTATGATTTTCTTATATCAAAAAAAAAAACAGTTTGAAACTGGCACAGAAATATTTGGTTACTTTAACAAAAACACAGTAAGTCCATCAAAATTCCCAGGTTGACGCAGAAGAACATAAACAAAACACCTCTTTCTCTGCTTGGTGGTGAAGAACTTAAGGGGAAAACAGAATTCTGGAATGGCTTTTCAGGCCCAGACTTATAGAAAGTTTCAAACAGCTGAGACTCGCAAAGCAAACCAGTCACTCACACTTGCCTTTTTCGCCTCTGTTACCTCACGGCCATAGAAGAAGTACCCAATTACGTACAAACATTGCCTACCTAACCAAAAAAAAGTAAAAAGAAACAAGCTTTAACTGGTCCTTAAAAAGATAGTATCTATATGGAGTTAGTACATGTGAGAATTAATGAAGAATTCATTTGACGGATGAAGCAAATGAAAAAATAAGAATGCTAAGATTCTGGAATTTTGTCTGAATTTCTGCTTTCTGTAGAGGGAAGAAGCTTGAGTTTCAAGCCAGGAGACCTGGGTTCAAATCCCATCTATGTCATTTCCAGCTGTGTGAAGCCTCTCATTTATCCACTCTCTGCCTCAGTGCCCCCATTATATGGTGGAGGAAAAATTCCCTACAGCATACCCTTGCTGAGAGAGGAAAATGAGATGGTGAAATCTCTTAGCATAGTGCCTGGACTCAATAAAGGTGAGCTGAATATTATTTTGGTAGCCAAAAAGAAATATATTTTGCAGACAGCAAAAAGCACAGTCTGAGAGACCGCCTTGAGTAAGAGTTATCTACCTCAAAATATTGTCACTGGGCTTCCCTGGTGGCGCAGTGGTTGAGAATCCACCTGCCAATGCAGGGGACATGGGTTCGAACCCTGGTCCGGGAAGATCCCACATGCCATGGAGCAACTAAGCCCTTGCACCACAACTACTGAGCCTGCACTTAAGAGCCCACGAGCCACAACTACTGAACCGGCACACCACAATTACTGAAGCCTGCGCGCCTAGAGGCCGTGCTCCGTAACAAGAGAAGCCACCAAAATGAGAAGCCCGCGTGCCGCAACAAAGAGTAGCCCCCTCTCACTGCAACTAGAGAAAGCCTGCACAGCAACAAAGACCCAGTGCAGCCAAAAATAAAAACAAATAAATAAATAAACTTATAAAAAAAATACTGTCACCAAGAAAGTCTTCCTTATTTGCTCGAAGGCAAAAAAAGGAATAAATTGAGGGCAAAGTTGTTTTTTTTTTTTTAATTTTATTTTATCTGTTTTTAGTTTGGATTTGGTTTGGGGGTTGTTTTCTGGTTTGGTTGGTTGGTTAGTTGGTTGGTTGATTTGGGGTTTTTGGTGTGTGGTACCTACCACGTCAGGTACTCAATAAGTATTTGTTGGATGGAATTGAAACAGGAAGGAATTTGGTCAGAGACCCTGTCCTCTCTGTAATATACTGTATTCCCAGGACTTATCACAATGCCATGTAGATATCACATTTTTAATGAATTTTTGTTGTATAACTGAATACTGGTTTTCAGTTTTTTCTTTTTTTAGTTGATATAACTGACATATAACATTACATTAGTATTAGTTGTACAACATAATGATTCAGTATTTGTATACACTGCAAAATGATCACAATAAGTCCAGTTAACATCCATCACAACACAGTTATAATTTTTTTCTTGTGATGAGAACGTTGAAGATTTACTCTCTCATATGTATAACTGATTCACTTTGCTGTACACCTGAAACTAAGACAAGATTGTAAATCAACTATACTCCAATATAAATTAAAAAAAAAAAGATCTACTCTCTTAGCAACTTTCAGATATGCAATACAGTATTATTTGTTTTTTTGTCTTTTTTCTTTTTACTTCTTTTAATGTGGCTACTTGTAATTTATTTTTTTAACATCTTTATTGGAGTATAATTCCTTTACAATGGTGTGCTAGTTTCTGCTGTATCACAAAGTGAATCAGCTATAAATATACATATATCCCCATATCCCCTCCCTCTTGCGTTTCCCTCCCACCCTCCCTATCCCACGCCTCTAGGTGGTCACAAAGCATGAGCTGATTTCCCAGTGCTATGCGGCTGCTTCCCACAGCTATCTGTTTTACATTTGGTAGTGTATATATGTCCATGCCACTCTCTCACTTCGTCCCAGCTTACCCTTCGCCCTCCCCACGTCCTCAAGTCCATTCTCTATGTCGGCATCTTTATTCCTGTCCTGCCCCTAGGTTCATCAGAACCATTTTTTTTTTTTTAGAGTCCATATATAGGTGTTAGCACACGGTATTTGTTTTTCTCTTTCTGATTTACTTCACTATGTATGACAGACTCTAGGTCTATTCACCTCACTACAAATAACTCAATTTCACTTCTTTTTATGGCTGA